>NC_083347.1:29127500-29727500 GCF_019175385.1 Lycium barbarum
GAAGTGTAATAGGTTACTAACTTTTTCTAGATCTTCAAAATAAGCTAATTGGTCTTCTTCCTTTTTTTTTCTTTTTGAAATATATAAATATTTTCCCAAATCTAATTTGTTGCGCAACTATTGCACATTTGATTAGCGTGTTTTATCATCCATGTATGTAGTACTTAAAACTCTTAAATTTAGTTCCAGTTAACTACTTTACTCCCAGTACTTGGATTTTTAAAATGCTTATATTTTTACATCTTACACCAACACATAGCCTAATTAATTTTGAGTTCGGTCGATTAACCATTATTAATGGAATTTAAAGGATGCTTAATACCTTCCCTTTAAATTAGTGGAACCCGTACCTAGAATCATTTGGTTTCATAGACCTTAAAATGGAGTTAACTTTAAAAATAACATTAATGAATTTTAGGTGTCCTAATTCATCATAAATAATTAGGTGGCGACTCCTTAAACTTTAATTAAATCCCGGAATTTTCGGAATGTTGTAAACTATTTTGACTCCGATTAAAATTGGGTATAACAGCTTGACGACTCTGCTCGGGACTACTTAGGTTCTAATCATAACGGACTTAGTTTAATTAGGCTTTGTGTGCTTGTCTGAATTACTTTATTTGTTGTTAACTGTTTTTACATGCTATTTTTTTTTTTGTTTGACATAAACTGTTTATGTGTTACTGTTTTGATATAAACTGTCATTCCGTATCACTTTTCTCCACATTTGGAAATTCACACGTACACGCGAGGTGTGTTTTGCGCACCCGCAAATTTCTTTAAAAATCCCAAATTTTAGGAGAGTTGGCATATGCGCGGGGTGTCCTGATTTTCCGTGTGACCGCGTAGCCTTCTCACTCGAGTTGTCCGCTCGGGAACCTTGCGTCTAGTAAACCCGCTCTTAGTCAACCTAGGATAGAGCTAAACCAACACCCTTTATTAAGAGCATACATTTCATGACCTAGGAGGTTTAATACCCTTGGTGTATTAAACCCATTATATGACTTTACGCAAACGTCCAAGTGGGTTCACGATCCCGAGTGACACTAATCATACTTTATTTGCATGTTTGAAGGATAATTGTGCCTAAATGTTGACTATTTGCTCTAATTAATTAAACTTTAGGAGGGAGGGAATGACTAACGTTTCTATGACAGGTATGAATTCGTATTGGAGTACATCTAAGATCAACAACCGACGAGAACCGAGGACATCGCAAAATGGAGCTAGACGTTGTATTTACTTTACTTAGATTAGGAAACATTTTATGTTGTACTCATTTGACATGTAATAAATATTACATTACTTTTGTACTTTATTTTGGGGAAATAAAATTTGTTTAATTAATCAAAAGCAATGGGATGACGTATTATGACACACTTTACCCTTCAAACAAACGTTAAGCCTACCTCTGGCACAAAGAGGTCACATGCATATCAGGACGCGTTATTGTTTGATATTCTCGTTTACATTTATTTGACAACTTGTTTGACTTTATTTGCTACATGACTTACTTGACTCTACGTGATCATGACTTTACCTAGATATGTTAATCATTTGCACTTTATGTTTTCTTATTATGTTTCTTTTTATTTTTTATTCCCCAAAGAGTTGATTCGTGTTGACAATCGAGCTGGCCGACCATCCTTACCTCACAAGGTCAAAGACGTCATAGTTACCTCGACGTAGTTGGGTTGTTCAAGGAAAGGAAATTATTATGTCTGGTCCGGCCGCATCTATTTTAACTGGTTTGGAAAACATCGCGATCTCTAGTGATCCTCCCGAGACTTCTGAACACAGAACTGCTATTCAACATGATGAACATATCGCCCGCCTGACTCAAGAGATTGAGGATCTACGCGGAGAACTAAATCGGGTTAGGGACCTGACCAACTTATCCGTCACACTCCAAATTCCACCTCTTGAACCTAGAAATGTTGCACCAAACCCACCTCGTTTTCCATCACTTGAATCTCCAGTTCCTGAATATTTTCCTCCACGAAGTAATACACCACCACCAACAACTTCCCTCCAGTCACCCTCGCAAATCCACCAAATCCACCATCCGTCTATACCCCTCCACAGAGTCAACCACCCACTTACAATACCTATGCTACTCCTAATCCACCACCCGTCAATCCACCAAATCAACCGCTAGTTCACACTACTTATATTCATTTATCCACCAACATTAATCCACCACCTACAACTACTCCTCTAAACCCACTAAACCAACTACCTACCACTTATAACACACCACCTCCAGTCCAAAATACTCCCACCGCCCAAACTTATTCAACCCAGCATATACAAGGGGTACATTTTATCACTCCTAATGCGCAATATGTTCCTTCGGTATATGCAGCGGAAACACAAGCCTTTACCAACCCAGTAACGGCCAGGTTCCAGCCCGAGGTGGATCAATACGAGTGTTATACCCCGTATTTTTATACGTCGAGTTATTCGCAAGAGAATCGACTCAAGTTAAAAGACGGGATCATTCTCGGACACGGAATAGAAACCCTTAACTTTTAATGTCTAAATTAGAACCAATTGTTTATAAATTTTATTTAGTAAAAAAATAATAATAAAATATTATTATTGGAGATTAGGAATTAATTAATTTTGATTAGATTATTAAGTGGGAATTAGTAATTAAATAAATTAATTTAAGTTAATTATGCTAGTGGGCCCCACTAGACTTTCAAATTTAAAAAAAAAAAGACAAAAGACACCAATGGATGACACATAGGGGAGGCACGTGTAAGGCCTAGGCAAGCCATATACATATGGCTAAAATGACTCATAAGTCATTGTGTTCATTTGAAAAAAAAATCAATCAAGAACAAAAAAAAAAAAAAAAAAAGTGAGGCTCGACCATGGAAGGCTTTTAGCCGAGGGAGAGGTAGAGAAAAAAGAGAATTGGAGGTGTGGGATTATTGTAGCATCCAAGTAATTAACAATATTAAGGATCCAAGTTTGTTAAGGTATGATTTAATCTTTTTTTAGCACGTTTTGGAGGTGATTAAACTTGTATAAATTGGTAAATTGTGATGAATATAAGAAGTTGTAGATGTTGGTGTTGAATTGTAAAATGAGCCGTGTAGGGGGCTGTTCTAATTAGGCATGGAGAATTAATTTTAAGTTGCATTATAGTTGTTGTTGTTGTCATGGATTATATGGTGAAGGAATGAAAAGAATTAGAAAGTTAAGGTTGAAGTTGTGTTGATATGAACACGTTGTTATCCTTATGGAATTGAAAATATGATTTTGTCCATATGCTGTTGTTGGTATTTTTCTGTCAACAGGGGAGCAATTGGAAATTCGGGATACGCGAATATATAGGAGAAGTGCTGCCCAATTTTCATTAAGTCATTAGCTAATAGAAAACCCTAAACGAGAATATATAAGCTGAATATAGATTCTATAAGAAATGGGCGATAGATTTGTGAATCAGGAAATATAGTTACTAACGATAATGTTACTCTTATATTAAATAGGCTAAAAGAGTGACGAGGCGAAAGGATTTACGAATAGACGCTAACATGTATGTAAAGTTGTCCCTTCTTTCTTTTGGCATGTTTTAGATTTAAGTGATGAATGATATGAACTTTGGGGTAATCCTATTCATAAGTCTTGAGTGTGATTCATGATTCTTATTCACTTCTTGATGTTAGAACTCTTAAGTTATTGAGCTCCCCTCTTCAGTTTCCTATACGATGGATAATAGTCCATATACATATAAGCTCTTATTCTGTTCCGAAGGGAACACCCATAAGGTGCCAGTTGAGTTGTGTATATGGTTTTACTGATGAATTCGAGGAAATTAGTTTTATACTAAAGAGAACATAAAGTTTTATTTTCAAAACCACTCCGAAGGGGGTGCGAGATTTTACTATTTCATTTCATTTACGAATTATGTTTACATTCCATAGCATCATCTCTTTGTATTGATATTTGTGAATTAAATTTGTGTTGACATGATTATGATATTAAGTCGGAAGCGGCTGCCCGAAGGGGCCATCATTATTAAGCCGGAAGCGGCTGCCCGAAGGGGCCATCATTATTAAGCCGGAAGCGGCTACCCGAAGGGGCTATCATTATTATGCCGGAAGCGGCCGTCCGAAGGGACTATTGTTTACTAGCCGGAAGCGGCCGTCCGAAGGGACTATTGTATTATTGTGTATATTCTATATTTATATTGTGTATGCTAGAGTTTGTGTAAGGGACCATGTGGCACGATTCAAAATGCTGTTCCAGGTTACTCCCGGGTTGCTTTCTAAACTTGTTTACTGTTACGTTTTTCCTTGTTTATGATTCAGTAATGCTTTACATATTCCGTACTGACCCCCTTTCTTCGGGGGGCTGCGTTTCATGCCCGCAGGTTCAGGGATGCAGTCAGACAATCCAGCCACCTAGGAGAAGTCAGCATTGAGAGTCAGACAGCTCCACTTGCTTCAGGGACTGTTCCTGTTTTGGTGTAATTTTGTGTGTATACATTATGGGCAAGACGGGGCCCTGTCCTGTCACTTATGCATGGTCATACTCTTCTAGTAGTCTGCGGACAGCGTGGTGTCATGGATACTGTTTGGCCTTGCCGGCCATTGTTTCGTTGTACAGAAGTATCGGCAGCCTCGTTGGCTTGCATTGTGATACGTTACGTATATATATAAATATGTTTTGGGATGTTTTGAGTTACAGGCCGACTTTGGTAATCTATTTGCAGCTTTCAAACTTAGTTAAATAAACCCTATTGAATGCTATGTTTGAGTACAGGTAATGTAAGTTGGGTTATCGGGCAGGTTAAGCTCGATCACTCGTCATGGCCCTAGGTTGGGTCGTGACAAAAGTGGTATCAGAGCAGTTCAGTCCTCGACATATTCGCAGACGGTGTCTAGTAGAGTCTTGTTTATAGGTGTGTTGTGCACCACATCTATAAACAGAAGGCTACGAGACATTAATAGGGTGTCATTCCTTCTTTCATATTGGAGATCGTGCGAATAGAGCTGTGTCATAAGTGAAGTCCTTAATCTAATAATCTTGTGTGATTTCAGCGATGACTAGGAAGAGTAAAGCGACAGCAGCCCAGAAGGGCAAATCAGTTGAGGGTGAGGCAGTTAGCCAAGCCCCCAGGTCTACCAGAGCTCAGACTTATACTGGGATACACATTCAGTCCCAGAGTTCTCCTACTTCCTCATCTCCGGAGGAGCTCAGAAGGGCATCTGATCCAGCACCAGTACCAGTCCCTCCAGTCCCTCAGCCGGATGTTCAGGGTCAGGAGATGAGAGAAATGAGAGATGATATACGTTTGTTGACTCAGATACTTGCTACCCAGGCTGGACGACAGGATAGGGGTCATGCGTATCAAGATAGGGCTGCTAGTGCCAGGGCCCGAGATTTTCTTACATTAGATCCCCCAGAGTTTAAGGGCACGGACCCTAATGCTGATCCTTAAGAGTTCATAGATGGTATGCAGCGTACCTTAAATGTGATGAAGACGTCAGCTACAGAATCTGTTGAGTTAGCTGCTTATAGATTGCAGGGTATAGCAATTAATTGGTTTCAGTCATGGAGATTATCGAGGGGTAGGGATGCTCTTCCGCCGACTTGGCAGGAATTCTCAGATGCCTTCTTACGCCATTATATGCCACCCGAGTTGAGGCGGGCAAGGTTTGACAGGTTCCTTAACTTGCCGCAAGGTAGCATGTCTGTTAGAGAGTATAGTGTGGAGTTTGATTCTTTATCTAGATATGCCCCTTCTATTGTGCAGGAAATGGAAGATAGAGTTCACCGATATGTGATGGGATTAGAGCCAGGGTTGCAGGAGGCTTGTATGGCAGTAGCAATGTAGCCAGGTATGGATATAGCTCGTATTCAGGCTTATGCTCAAGGGTCAGAGGATCGTAGGCGCCAGCGAGAGGCTATCTCGAAACAGAGTAGTAGTCAGTCCAAGAGGGCCAGGTCAGAGGGTCAGTATAGAGGTTCCACTAGCGAGAGCAGACCGCAGTATAGTGCACCTCTGCAGTTTCGAGGATCTCAGCGGGGTAGGGAGACTTCCCTTAGGCAGAGACAGAGTTCTTCTTATGCATCGGGTTCTCAGCGGCAGGTGAGGTCAGGGCAGGAGGTGATGCCCCCTCCCCGATGTGCGACTTGCGAGAGACGTCATGTAGGACAGTGTCGTCAGGGTGTATGCTATACTTGTGGCGATCCGGAGCACTATGCTAGAGATTGCCCACAAGGAGTAGGTAGTATTATTCCTGAGAATTCGGTAGCAGCGTCGTCACCCTCAGTGAGAGCCCCAGAGATAGGACTCCAGACTTCTTCCGGCCGAGGTAGGGGCTGAGGTAGAGCATCTAGTTCCAGTACTGGGCCGCATCGTATCTACGCTCTAGGTGGGAGACCTGGTCTAGAGACATCGCAGGATGCACCATCAGGTATACCCTTCTTCAGATAATTTATTAGTGGATTTAAGCTATATACGAACTGTCCCTTATCACTACGACATGATGTATCACAACATAAGTTAGAATACGAGCATAGCGGTTAATAGGGTAAATCGAGACAAAAGACTTCGTGAAACACTTAGTTGAAACCGAACTAGGGTAAACAAATTCAACATTCGAGGACGAACGTTCTAAAGGGGGGAAGGATGTTATACCCCGTATTTTTATACGTCGAGTTATTCGCAAGAGAATCGACTCAAGTTAAAAGACGGGATCATTCTCGGACACGGAATAGAAACCATTAACTTTTAATTTCTAAATTAGAACCAATTGTTTATAAATTTTATTTAGTAAAAAAAATAATAATAAAGTATTATTATTGGAGATTAGGAATTAATTAATTGTGATTAGATTATTAAGTGGTAATTAGTAATTAAATAAATTAATTAAAGTTAATTATGCTAGTGGGCCCCACCCGACTTTTAAATTAAAAAAAAAAAAAAAGACAAAAGACACCAATGGATGACACATGGGGGAGGCACGTGTAAGGCCTAGGCAAGCCATATACATATGGCTAAAATGAATCATAAGTCATTGTGTTCATTTGAAAAAACAAATCAATCAAGAACAAAAAAAAAAAAAAAAGTGAGGCTCGGCCATGGAAGGCTTTTAGCCGAGGGAGAGGTAGAGAAAAAAAAGAAATGGAGGTGTGGGATTATTGTAGCATCCAAGTAATTAACAATATTAAGGAGCCAAGTTTGTTAAGGTATGATTTAATCTTTTTTTAGCACGTTTTGGAGGTGATTAAACTTGTATAAATTGGTAAATTGTGATGAATATAAGAAGTTGTAGATGTTGGTGTTGAATTGTAAAATGAGCCGTGTAGGCGGCTGTTCTAATTAGGCATGGAGAATTAATTTTAAGTTGCATTATAGTTGTTGTTGTCATGGATTATATGGTGAAGGAATGAAAAGAATTAGAAAGTTAAGGTTGAAGTTGTGTTGATATGAACACGTTGTTATCCTTATGGAATTGAAGGAATTGAAAATATGATTATGTCCATATGCTGTTGTTGGTATTTCTGTGTCAACAGGGGAGCAATTGAAAATTCGGGATACGCGAATATATAGGGGAAGTGCTGCCCGATTTTCATTAAGTCATTAGCTAATAGAAAACCCTAAACGAGAATATATATAAGCTGAATAAAGATTCTATAAGAAATGGGCGATAGATTTGTGAATCAGGAAATATAGTTACTAACGATAACGTTACTCTTATATTAAATAGGCTAAAAGAGTGACGAGGCGAAAGGATTTACGAATAGACGCTAACAGGAATGTAAAGCTGTCCCTTCTTTCTTTTGGCATGCCTTAGATTTAAGTGATGAATGATATGAACTTTGGGGTAATCCTATTCATAAGTCTTGAGTGTGATTCATGATTCTTATTCACTTCTTGATGTTAGAACTCTTAAGTGATTGAGCTCCCCTCTTCAGTTTCCTATACGATGGATAATAGTCGATATATATAAGCTCCTATTCTGTTCCGAAGGGAACACCCATAAGGTGTCAGTTGAGTTGTGTATATGGTTTTACTAATGACTTCGAGGAAATTAGTTTTATACTAAAGGGAACATAAAGTTTGATTTTCAAAATCACTCCGAAGGGGGTGCGAGATTTTACTATTTCATTTCATTTACGATTTATGTTTACATTCCATAGCATCATCTCTTTGTATTGATATTTGTGAATTAAATTTGTGTTGACATGATTGTGATATTAAGCCGGAAGCGGCTGCCCGAAGGGACCATCATTATTAAGCCGGAAGCGGCTGCCCGAAGGAGCATCATTATTAAGCCGGAAGCGGCTGCCCGAAGGGGCCATCATAATTATGCCGGAAGCGGCCGTCCGAAGGGACTATTGTTTACTAGCCGGAAGTGGCCGTACGAAGGGACTATTGTATTATTGTGTATATTCTATATTTATATTGTGTATGCTAGAGTTTGTGTAAGGGACTATGTGGCACTGTTCAAAATGCTGTTCCAGGTCACTCCCGGGTTGCTTTCTAAACTTGTTTACTGTTACGTTTTTCCTTGTTTATGATTCAGTAATGCTTTACATATTCAGTACATATTCCGTACTGACCCCCTTTCTTCGGGGGGCTGCGTTTCATGCCCGCAGGTTCAGGGATGCGGTCAAACAATCCAGCCACCTAGGAGAAGTCAGCATTGGGAGTCAGACAGCTCCACTTGCTTCGGAGACTGTTCCTGTTTTGGTTTAATTTTGTGTGTATACATTATGGGCAAGACGGGGCCCTGTCCCGTCACTTATGCATGGTCATACTCTTCTAGTTGTCTTCGGACAACGTGGGTGTCATGGATACTGTTTGGCCTTGCCGACCATTGTTTCGTTGTACAGAAGTATCGGCAGCCTCGTTGGCTTGCATTGTGATACGTTACGTATATATATAAATATGTTTTGGGATGTTTTGAGTTACAGGCCGACTTTGGTAATCTATTTGCAGCTTTCAAACTTAGTTAAATAAACCCTATTGAATGCTATTTTTGAGTACATGTAACGTAAGTTGGGTTATCGGGCAGGTTAAGCTCGATCACTCGTCATAGCCCTAGGTTGGGTCGTGACAACGAGGAAATGGAAAAGGAGGCAAAGGCTAGGGCAGATGATATGTTGTTGAAAGAAATCCACAGTCTCAAAGAAGCAATGAGAAACCTTCAAGTTGCCAGGGGATGCAAGAGTGTAGAATACGAAGATCTGTTTGTTCAGCCTGACGTCGATTTTCCCGTAGGCTACAAGCCGCCGAAATTTGACACATTTAATGGGACAGGCGACCCTCATACACACTTAAGGGCTTATTGTGACAAACTAGTTGGAGTAGGTAGAGACCAGAATATAAGGATGAAACTATTCATAAGAAGCTTATCTGGTGAAGCTCTTACTTGGTATACACAACAGGACGTCCGTAAATGGCGTGGTTGGAGCGATATGGAACAAGACTTTATGGGCAGATTCAGTTTTAATACTGATATCACGCCGGATAGAGTCTACATGACTAAGTTAACTAAGAAGTCAACTGAATCGTTCTGTGAGTATGCATTGCGATGGAGGTCAGAAGCAGCCAGGGTTCAACCCCCGATGAATGACAGAGAAATGACTGCTACCTTCATTGAATGCCAAGCTGGCATATTTTATGAGAAAATGATAGGCATGATGGGGCAGAAATTCACAGAAGTTGTCCGAATGGGAGAAGCCTTAGAAGAAGGAATCAAATCGGGAAAAATTCAGGATCTTACGGCTTTGCAAGCTGTAAACAAAGCTATTCAATCTGGTTCCATCAGTGGGACCAAAAAGAAGAAAGAAGATGTCGCTGCAGTCATGAATGTCCAAGGACATAAGCAAAGCCAAGCCAAGCCATTACATACTTTAACCATCCACAACAACCTTTCTACCCTTACCAATACGCTGAACCCTACCAAGCTCCACTAACTCCTTACCCGGTCTACAACGCCCAAGCAAATTACTACCAACCCCGAGCACCTCACTATCAGAACCCATCTCCAACTTATCAAAATCGAACACATGCCACACCTAAAACCCGTCCAAACCCGAAATTACACTCGGTTCACTGAACCCTTGGCTCAATTATTTGAAAGACTGAAAGCAGCAGGTGTAATACAACCAATTGAAGGGAAAATTCCCGATCCTATTCCAAGATGGTTTGATGGTTCCAAGCGCTGTGCATACCATTCTGGAGTTGTTGGGCACGACACTGAAGATTGCTATAGGCTTAAAAACAAAATTGAAGCCTTGATTAAGGAAGGAGCGATCCAGCTCACTAGAGCTAGGCCCAATGTGGACAACAACCCTTTGACTACTCACGAAAATGCCAACGTGAACATGATAACTGTCGAGGAAGATGGGGATTCGAAAGAAGCCATTATGCCAATCGGAAAGTTAGAAAAGAGTATGTCATCAACTTTTGTTGCTCCCGTGGGAACAATCCAAAAACAAGCACCAATGAAGATTGCTGCTACAACTACTCACAACACCGAGACACCGACCATCCAGGGTGCCGAACTAGGAGAAACTCTGAAGAATTGGACTTGTACTCCGTCCCTGGTTCGCCGGGAGTCTTGGTAGATTTGAACATGTAGTGAACTTTTTGAGATAGCACGATTTTAAAATTGAGGCTTAAATCGTGCCCCAAAACTTTTGTTGTTTTGCCTCATCTTTTGGAAGCTTAAATTACAAAAACTATGAATGCATTTCTGATTTTCCTTAATCATCTATTATTGTTATTTTCTACTTTATTTATCAAATCTGCCAACTCTATGATTGTGATATAAAATGAACGAATGAATAACATACATCTCAAGAGAATAACAAAGAAACTAGAGGACAAGACAAGTTTCCACTTAGAAGAAATTGAAATAGCCGATAGACAACGACGTAAACATGAAGGCTATCAAATCAAGAAAAAATCAAAAGACGACGTTAGATTAGACAGCCTAGTTTTCAACCTTTCCTTTAATACACATACGAACTACGCTGACCTGATTCCTTCGGCGGGATACGTAAGCGGCCCACATAGGGTTCAGTTGCATTATAACAAAAAATCCAAGAATCCTTATGTAAGGAGAATTACGCATGGCCTGATTCCCTCGGCGGTATTCGCAGACTTTCGACATACGGCTCAGTCATATTTAGATAAAAATCCAACAAACCTTTAGCCATCTACATAACAAACTACGCTGACCTGATTCCTTCGGCGGGATACGTAGGCAATCCACATCAGGTTCGGTCCTTTTATTAGAAAATTTCAAACCATCTTATGTACCTTACGAACTACGTTCTGACCTGATTCCCCTAGAGGGATACGTAGGCAACCTATACAAGGTTCGGTCACACCACAACATAAATTTAGTACACCTTTCTGAGTCTAGAGCTGGGGCATATTTTGAAAAGATTAAACAAGAGAAGAGTTGGACATCGACAAGATTAAGGCTACCAGACAGGAAGTATTTTAGACAAATGACCTTTCAATTGTTTCAGAAGTGTCACAATCTGAACTTGGCAGAAATATTTTACAACTTACATACATATATTTACATATATATCGTTCCTTATATACATATACTTACGTATATATCTTTCCTTATACATATACTTACATATATACCTTTCAAATGAAACACTTTCTTTCAATTGTTTCACTACTATTCATCTACCGAGGCTTGAACGGAGATCACAAGATCCAAACAAACAAGACAAATGGAGAGCCAACAACATCAAGCTTCGAGTCAACACGAATCAACTTCCCCCTCCCAAACTAAGAATGTTTCTTTGAGCGCAGAAACCTAAAACCGCGAGACCAACAATCAAGTCTATCAATCACGGCCGAAAAGCATCATTTGGCTCATTATGGCCTCGCCTCAAAAGACAAACGGCTTTATTTCCAACTTTATCTTTAATTTTATTTTTTTCACAATAACTATGACTTTATTAACAAATATACCTGTTTTTGTAGGTTGTGGAGATTGAAGATGAATTAAATCAGGATTACGTGTCATTAATTTGGCCCGTCACGATACCATCAACATCATCAGCCAAACGGCTATTCTATCACTCTACTCCATACTCTATCAATTATTTTATCATTCACTCTGCCTACTTTAACCACTTTACCCCGGACTTTACGGGAATTTTCATCAAGTCTCCAAGGACAACTGGAGACATCATTTACTTTACCTACTTTAACGACTTTACCCCGGACTTTACGGGAATTTTCATCAAGTCTCCGAAGACAACCGGAGATATCATTCACTTTACCTACTTTAACGACTTTACCCCGGACTTTACGGGAATCTTCATCAAGTCTCCGAAGGCAACCGGAGACATCATTCACTTTACCTACTTTAACGACTTTACCCCAGACTTTACGGGAATTTTCATCAAGTCTCTGAAGACAACTGGAGACATCATTCACTTTACCTACTTTAACGACTTTACCCCGGACTTTACGGGAATTTTCATCGAGTCTCCGAAGACAACCGGAGACATCACTCACTTTACCTACTTTAACGACTTTATCCCGGACTTTACGGGAATCTTCATCAAGACTCCGAAGACAACCGGAGACATCATTTACCTACTTTAACAACTTTACCGCGGACTCTACGGGAATCTTTATCAAGTCTCCGAAGACAACAAGAGATATCATATGGCTATACAGCCTCATTTTCATAAGCCAGACGGCTACGCTCTTATTTCACTTTCTACTTCATCAATTACCTTATCATTCATTTAATAACTTTACCTTAATTTCACAGATATCATCGAGTCCCCGAAACAACCGGAGACATCGTTTGGCTACATCATTTATCATCAAGTCCCGAAAGACAGCCGGAGGCCTTATTACTCTCATTAAAATCTCCAAATACAACTGGAGATATTATTACATCCTCGGCATACACATCACACATTCATTCAAGTCCCTGAAGACAACCAGAGACAACATTTGGACACACGACCTCATTATAAGCCACACGGCTTCTCCTTCATTCCCACATTCATACTTATTATCATTTTACACTCTTTATAAGTTTTGCACTTTCAACATTATCCCAGACTTTATTACTGATTCTGACATATATTTCAGTTTTGGCAAAAAGTACAATCTACAGAGACACAGCGCAACGTGGAACTTTATCTTATGCAGTGAACTGGGGAAAATATGCTAAAGAGGAATATCAAACTCACAAGCGAAGGTCACAGATCTACTCTCGAACTCAACTCCGCCTACGGCCATAGACATGTGATACGTAGGTTATCCAATTTTTCTTTCATATCCATCGCTAAAACTCTACTCAATCAACTATTTTTACAATCTTGTATCCCTTTCTATATCCGGTATCACCACAATCCAACACTGGAGCAAAAAGCGTAGCGTCAGTAACGACCCGCTTCTTTCAAACTTCATACATCTTGATTCTCACGAAACTCGAGATATGTAGGCAATTTAAAACGAGTTCGGCCATAATTCCTTCCATCCTACAATGTCTTCACCAATTCCTCTAACCTAGGTTTTCTCAAGTTCTTCTGAGTTCATATTTGCTGGTCGGAACAAAATTGACTGCTACGTCAACTTCTTCGCCCGAAAACTCTTACATCATCTCCGGTCGAAGAGGGGCATCTGTTGACACCCAATTTTGTCCCTCCTTTATTTCAATTTATTTCCTGGAGCTTCTAAATTTATTGACGAGCTAAACATTTTATTTTCACTATTATTTTTATTGCTACTACTATTACTATCGTTACTTTCATTTCACTATTTTACTATCAACGGTACTGGCATTACTTTATCACAAATTTCGAAAGGGTTCGTCATCATTTTATTTTTGGATTTTGTACTCGTTACCAACGGGTTGGGAATATTCAAACTACTGTGACCCTAAAAGAGTTTCTAAGCGACTCTAAAGAAAAAGAGCCCGCACCCACAAGGGGCAAATCAAAACTTTTCTTTAAAACTCAACTACTAGAACCTCCAATATTCAACAACCTAAAGTTCATAACATCTAAACCCAAGTGAGCTTCCAATTATCCAGAAACCCCAATTTCTAAGAACCTTACAATTAACCCATTTGAGAAACCCAAGTTAAAATTAGAGATTGGAGTTTGGAAGTAGTTTCCCTAAGCTAAAAATAAGCTATTAATCCTTACTTACCAAGATTTCACTTAAAAGACACCATTTACTTACTTAGGGTTTTACAAATAAGAAATTCTCCCTAAACCTAAGAACCTTAACATGAACTTATTAATGGAATGATAATGGCAAGAAGGAAGTAATGGAATGGGGTTTAGATCCTACCCTCTTCAAGGACTCTTGAGCTCTTTGACATCCACTCCCAAACCAGCTCTTGAAAATGTAATATTGGGTGAAAATGGGGTCCATCCCAAAATGGGGAAATAAAAGCTAGGTCTTATTCAGCGATTCTCGCTTACATGGGAAACCACTCGCCCATGCGATTCCGCTTCTGCGGAACATGTCCCACATATAACTGCTATCGATGAGAACCTTAACCAAAGGTATCTTGGGGGAAAGAGAAGGAAAGTCCGTAACGACCAAACGGGTTGTTACACCAATGTTTTGTACAAAGCCATAGCAAAAATATACAGAACTAGCTATCAAAAAATGAACAAAAGCCTATAATTCTATAAGATTCAAAAAATAAAACTTTTTATCAATGCTCTAATCCATGTATTAGCTCACATTACTTTCATAGGATACTTCTCTGGTGATGATATCAACTTGTAAGATTCTCTGTTCAAATAACCTCTAATTTTTGTCAATCCAAATAGATATTGGGACCATTGGCTCAGATACCATTGGTTGGGATCAAAATAGTTAGGGCGTCATGCGGAAATGATGTGCCGTAAAATACGACACATTTTTTACGTAAAGTTTTACTTGTTTTTAAGTAACTTGTTGCCATTTTTTTTATGTCTTTTGCCTTGTTGTAGGTATTTTAGTCATGTGATGGCAATTACGTGGAAAATAGCATGAAAAAGGCCCAAAATGTGAAGTTCAGGAAGGAGATTTTACCGTGACTTCTACGGTTCGTAAAAGATTCTACAGACCATATTCCTTGTCCCACACATCAACAGAAACCTGTTCAAGACAAGTCACAATATGACGGTGAAATATTTTACGGTCTATGAAATCTACCGTAAAAGCTACAAGAGGAACTTTTGCATGAAATGTCATTCTACGGTGGAAATTTACGGACCGTATTTTTGTTTTACGGTCCATAAAAATGAAGCGTGAAAAGAAGGCCTAATTTGAAGAATTCAAATTCTACGGTGGAAGATGCAGATTTTAAGGACCGTATCCTTGTTTTACGTGTTACACCCCTCGTTTTCGTAGTGGTAGATCTTATAATTTTCTAGTGGGGTATACCTTGGGAGTTGAGACCCGAGCTCGAGTTTTGGAGATAGAAAGTGTCTTACCCCGTGTGCAATGGTAACAACAGGAATTCCTGGTGATTTACGGGGTTAGAAGATGAACGAATCGAATCGACGCGATCTGAACCGAATTGGAAAAGTCTGTAGACACCAGTCATGATCGATGGGTCATCGAACCTGTCGACGGACAGTCATTTTGCGGCGTCGACAGGGTTCTGCAACCCATCATTCTGCAGGCGCAGGTCGACGAACACGTCGACGGGTCGTCAACCCGCTCGTCGAACCGGATCACTGAAGCGGTTAATTCTCCGAGTATAAATACGTGGTCCATGACTTTATTTCATATTTATCTCATTCCCAGATCAGAAAACCCTAATATTTTGCTCTCCCAACATTTATGGCATAGTAGTGAAGATTTGATAAGACCCTGACCCCGTAAGCCCGAGCTTGTGAAGAAGAAGGTTGTTTCTAGGGTTTCTCCAAGAATGGGAAGCTTAGGGAGTTGAAGTTAAAGCGACTCGTGATATTCTTGACCCCTCAAGGTATGTAAATGATTCCTACCCTTGTATTTGAGTTTGCTATCAAGAGCTTTACTGATTTTATGTAAAGAAAGGGTATTTGTGGAAGTGATAGATTGATGAAGGGTAAGGTAGTGGCATGAGACTATTTTAAAGAAATGATTAGGGATGGATTTGCGTGTATTTGGATATATATAGGCGCTATCATTGTATGCTTATAAAAGAGATGGTCGTCTATGATTCGTTAAGATTTATACGTGCTTGGGGATGATTAGTAAGCAAAGCAAGTAGCCTAATTAAGGCTTATGTTATCTTAATTGTAGATTTATAAGTTCAAGAAGTAGAAGTTGGGCGATTTGATATACGTCAAGGTATGTTAAGGTTATTCCTTCTTTTTTTGGCATGATCCTATGATATGAACCGATAAAAGAGTAAGAGATTTTCCATATCTCTATTCTTATAAGTTCTAAGAGAAATACAGTTTTGATGTTCTCGTACCCCCGGCTATGGTATTTTCCCCATATATAGATCTTATGATTTCCTATCCTAGTAGTATAAGTTCAATAAGGCCCATGAGAGGCAAACTATCATTTTACTGTTTGAGAATCCTGTCGTTCAGTTTTACTTGTATTATGCATTCACTTTCAGTTCTCAGGGGTACAATGAAAGGCACACTTGACAGGGAGTGAGGGTGTGACCTATGATATTACGTTTTATATGTGAAAGGCACGCTTGACAGAGGGTGAAGGTATGGCCTATGAGTGGTCCATGAGTGACCTATGATGTTGGAGTATATATTTGAGAAAGGTACACTCGACAGGGGGTGAAGGTGTGGCCAGTGATGTGACAATGAGGTGTGTACATACTAGGTATATAGATATATATATGCATGTCCATGTTTTTCGACATACAGATTTAGTCAGAGGCAGACAGATACTAGTTCATACAGATTCATGCAGATAGTTATTTCAGCTTATGAGTTCAGATTTTATTCATGATTTCTATACATATATATATATATGTTGTCTTTATGCCTTACATATTTAGTACATTATCCGTACTGACTCCCCATTTCTCGGGGGGCTGCGTTCATGCCCGCAGGTACAGGTAGACAGGGAGGTGGTCCAGCTTAGTAGGACCCTTATCCAGCAGCGATCAGTGCACTCCATTCGATCCGGAGTTGTAGTCTATTTTGGTAGGCCATTCTTTTGAGATGTATATAGATGGGAACGACGGGGCCCTGTCCCGTCCTTTCTACAACTTTATTCCAGTAGAGGTCTGTAGACAGTTGTATGTAGTAGTTAGACGATGTAGCCTTGTTGGCTTATATTGTTTTGTGTACAGTATATATAGCAGCCTAGCTGGCTTGCACTGTTCTTCCGCATGTTGTGTATATATATATGCAGATTGTGCAGAGTTCGGATGTTTCCTCTTTATGAGATTAGTTTGTGCCATTGATGGGCTATTGATGTTCAGCATGTTTCAGATTAGTATTTTAGGGGTGTTTGGTCGCTAGAGGTCAGACCCCTTGTCGTGGCTCATCGAGTTGGGTCGTGACATTATGGTCCATATTTCTTTCGTCGGGGCAATTTTGTCTAAAATTATTTTCCATGTTTGGACCATTATAAATACATTTTTTAGGGTTTGTATTCATTATTCTGACTTTTACTCTTAGTCTTGGAGCATTCAATACATAGAATATTGGTTTTTGAAGCTTTTAAGAAGGAATCTTGCACTTTTGTCATCTTCTTCATTACATCTTTGTAAGCTTTATGAATACTTTATATACTACTGTCTTCTATTTTATGAATATGAGTAGCTAATCCCATTAGCTAAGGTCGTGGGACCAAATGTGTTAGTTATGTGATTGGGTTTTGCATTCAAACTTTCATAGTTGTTAATGGTGTCTTCTTTTAACTCTTTAAGCTTCAACGACTTTTAATGGTGGCCAACATTATTTGTGCCTAAATACTTTTATTTTGATTGGAAAAGAAATTAAAAGTTAAGAAAAGAGTTAAATAGCAACAATTTGGGGATTTAACCACCATCTAATAGCTTGAGCTAGCTTGAAACAAAAATGGGTGTCCACAAATTCTTCATTCTAAGGCTCGGAAAAGCTTAGAAATGATATTTATCGGGAAGCTAACAATTGGAACCTTGAACAACGATAAATCAGACAATAAAGAAAAACATTCTAAATGAGGCATAATATTCTAATATAGTTTGATCAATTGATCTACATATGAAAAACTAATATAAAAACATAAAACGTATTCAGAGAATAATCTTTTCTAAACAAAACTCTCTAAACCACTATATTGTGGATGTTATTGTGCTGTTGTATGAGAAGAAAGGACCTTCTATTTATAGAAATCCAAAATTTTTCCTCAAAGAAAAGGACAAATATGGCAGTCCTTTTCCACAAAGAAAATATTTTCTACCAAAAAATCTTTTTTTTAGTAAAACATAATTATGGTAGAATCTAAATAAAGTAGGAACTTCCGGGCAAACCCTAACAATGGAATGAACTATTTCAACATAGATGATCGATCCTGAAATTCTATTTTTCCCTGACTTTCCTTTTCTGTTGCTAACTGCCCATCTCAAATTGTGATTTGAATCATGAGTATAAACTTGTTGTTTGTGTATCCACTTCGTGACTTTTTCCCACAGCTTCTTAGCAAACTCACACAGGACAGATAAAGTCTCTCTATTCTCATCATAGGTTTTGCATAAAATACATGCTGGATCAATAGATATTACCCATTGGAGCTGTCTCTCTGCTCAATAATGTTCCCTGCATCAGCAACCACATGGTAAATATTGTTTTTGGTCATGCAGCATTCTGAAACATCAAGCATTTCCATATCACTCTAGGACTTTCTCCTAGTAGCTGTAGATAGATATGTCTGATCAAGCTTTTTCCTATGTCACAATTGCACACACCTGCTCCAGTGTTATCCTAGCATTAAGAATATGTCTTATCATCCAGTAGGCTTGCATAGGAATAGCAACATTGTTGATTTGTTGTCCTTTGAAGTAAGTAACAAGTATGCATCCATCTTATCCAAATTTTTGTAAGGAAAAAATAAACCAGCGAGCCACATCGGGGACAACAAAATTTATAAACGTACTTGGATTCAATTATTTCACCAGTGTCACACACTAAACTTTAACTTTGAAAAGTATTCACTGCAATTACTTGGATTTTTGTGATTGCTTTTTCGGCTGTGAGATTGATTAAGATCTATTTTTGAAATCGAATTAATGATTGAGTTTTTGAGTAGTTATTTGATGTCTTTATCTTATATTTTAAAAAAAAAAAAAAGACGTATCCAGTACTATTTTTGTTGACACGATATATTAGGGGTGTTCAAATGAGACAGAAAAATCGATCCGAATCGGTAAACCGAGTCAAACCGACTTAATAAACCGGAAACCAGCTTGGTTTGACTTGATTTGGTTTTAAATTTTAAAAAACCGATAACATTTCGTTTAGTTTGATGTTACACCAAAAAAAACCCGAACCAAAACCAAACCAAACCGATAGATACATACATATTTAAAATATTATATTTCTATATATATATATATATATATACTCCCTCCGTTTCAATTTATATGAACCCATTTGACTGGGCACGACATTTAAGAAAGAGGGAAGACTTTTGAAACTTGTGGTTCAAAATAAGCCTTGGAAATTTGTGTGGCTGTAAATCATTCATAAAGTGAATTTGTTTCCAAATTAGGAAAGAGGTCATTCATTTTAGCACGGACTAAAAAGAAAATAGGTTCAAACAAATTGAAACAGAGGGAGTATATATATATATATATAATTTGCCTCATTCCAAGTCCAATACAAATTCAAATAATTAGAAAAAAAAAGTGTAGCCCATTTAAGTTTAAGGTAAAATAAAAAGAAATTTGCTAAAGGTAAAATAGAATTTTCGCCTTATTCAGTTTTATGGTTCCTTCATTTACATGTCATTTGAATTACTACTTATAAGCTAGCATTTTATCTATAACAAATTAAGGGGAAGAAAATGACAAGTGGAATTTAAAAATATTTAGTAGAGGACTTTGTCTTTCTGTTTATCTTTTTCCGTTTTAACTTCTGTGCTTTCTTCTCAATACTTCATAAACACGATGAGTCTAGATAACAAAAATTCCTGAGGGGCTGCGTAATATCAAAAGGCTATATATAGGGAGGTAACTAGAATCATGAAATGTAGATGTTATGTTTCTGTAATTCCTAAACCCAAGCCATAGGCCTATGCATAAATAAAGTTAATGAATTAATTAAGAAGATTCTTAGATTTGAATGGATCACGGTCAAAGCCGTATTTAGTTACCATGTGATTCAAAGGTTCTTTGTATTAATACATTCTTAAAATCCGGAAAAAAAAACGCAAAAACCGAACCAAACCGATAAAACTGACAAAACCGAAACCGATAGAATTTATACTATGATGGTTTAGTTTGGTTTGAATATTAAAAAAAACGGACTTAATTGGTTTGGTTTGGTTTGGTTTTAACCAAAAACTGAGTCAAATCGGACCATGAACACTCCTACTATATATTATGAATGGAGAAAATTAATGAGACTATTATGAATATATTTCAAAAATAAAAATTATTCAGGAGAGTTATATATATATATACACACACTGAAATTACAATATTTCTTTTTGATTTACTTCTTTAAATGCCAATACAACTTATGAAAAATTCTACATACGCCGCTGATTATAATAAAATATCTAATAATTGAGGTATGTAAGTTGCAAATGGTAACAAGTTGCCGGTTTGGGGGTGGGGGGGGGGGGGGGGTATTCTGTAGAAAATATCATGTGGTTTAAAGTGACACTACGGCGCAACTATTGGATGAAATGTATGATCAATATCTAGTTAACAAAAAATTTGAACTTATTGGTACACTGGATTGCAGCGAATGATGAAATAGAGTAAATTCCGAGGTAAGGTATTTAATTATTTGATGTTAATACAAATAACAAAAACAGAAGTCATCCTAAAATACAGTCATTATCACGTCTAAAACTGACATTGATGTTCTATCTTTTTCTCATTTTACTCAGTGACATAGACAGAATTTTCAGTAAGGGGGTTCAAACATATGAAGAAGTAAACATACGAAAAAGTCAAGGGGGTTCAACGTCTATCATATATATATATATATATATAAAATAATTTTAACCTTCAATATACACTGTAATTTTCTACCGATGAACCCCTTGGCTACGCCCCTGATTTTACTAACTGATGTTCAATTGAAGAACTAAGTGAAAAATCAATTCTAAGGTGAAAACGCACTGCTCTTACCTTTCCTTTTTGTTATCAATTCTAAGGTGAAAACGCACTGCTCTTACCTTTCCTTTTTGTTTCCAAACGAGTCAAATTGTAAAAAAGAACTACTCCGTTTCAAATTATCTGTCATAACTTTTTAAAAATAGTTACCTTAAATTTAGAAGTTCAATACAATAATCATTATTCTTTTCCCATTTAGCATTTGTTTTTTAAAATCGCAAACACCTCAATTATGAAAGATGACACATAGATAGAGTAATTATTAAATGACGAAAGAATATATCAGGGTGAAATAATCAAGACCCGTCTAATTAATTTATTTTCTTACCGCCATATGTAATAGTGAAACACGATAAATAATTTGAGATGGAGGGAGTATTATTACTGCTGTTGGATACACTTGGATGGCAATTAAACAAAAATGCAGTTATTGTTGGGAAGAAACAAGCAATAACCAAATTGCATGACAAGGTAACAGCAGAAGAAATACCCAAGTCGAAACTTTCCACACTATTTGAACCAAGAGAAGACAATAAACACTAGCACAAATGGAGATCCAGGCAGTAGCTATACCAACAATAAAATAGCAAAGCAAGCAAAAATAAATCTAATGGAAGAGACACCAAACTTACGTGGTAAAACCCTTTCAAGGTGAAGAGGAAACATCCACGAAACCTCCGGCCCAAAAAAGCTCCACTATAAACAACAAGAGTTACAACAATGTTCTCCAAATGGCTACAACAACAAAGCCAAGCACGGAGCAACAATACATAAAAGATAGCACCAAAACTAGTGAAGAAAAGAGAGAAATCACCCCCCAAAACGAGCTACTGTTCGTATTCGAAAACTGGAGCTACAGATCACAAAATTCGATCTCCACCGTTGAAATCGAAGAACCAGATGTTGAACCCCCAGTTTAAATTTCAGCACGATCCAACGGTTAATGAATCGGAAAACGCAATTTAAAGCGGATTGCTGTAGGAGAAAATTTCTGGACGAAAATCTGCTTTCTCTCTCACATTTTTCTCTCTATATGACTGCTATGAATTCACTCTTGTGTTGTGAAAATAAGATCTAAATTGATCCTATATATAGAGAAAATTTTGGGCAAAATTGGCCTGGTCCAAATTGAATTGGGTTTTATTAATCCAATTCCACATAGGAAGGGAAAAAACCCAAAAAAAACCTAACAATTCTCCCCCTCCCGACTATGTGGAGGAAACCGCCATCCCGGCGATCAAGAAACACTCAAAATCTAGACTTGCAGCCAAGCCTAGGACAACTCGAATAGAGGACATCTTCACAAATGGAGAAATGATTTCATCAAAATCAACTCCCTTTTTCTGATTAAAGCCCTTGACAACCAATCTAGCCTTGTACCGTGGAACTGGGTTACTATCTTCATATTTCACCCTAAAAACCCACCTTTTTTTCAAAGCTTTTCTGTCTCTAGGAAGCTTAACCAGATCAAATGTATGATTATCATGCAAGCATTTAATCTCATCTTGCATAGCATCAAACCACATTTCTTTTTCTTCACTATCCATGGCCTCATCAAAACTTTCAGTTTCTCCCCCATCAGTCAAGAGTACAAACTCATTGGGAGAATAACGAGATGAAGGTACTTTCTCTCTAATAAATCTTCTGAGAGAACTCTCTGGAACATCAATAGCAACTGGTTGTTGGCCAACCACATCATCTTCCACTGGAGCATGAACAACATCATGCTGGTCATTCTGAACATGATCACTATCTTCATTATTTTGAAAATTTTCTTCAGGTGTAATAGTCACAGGAACTGGATCAACATCAACTAAGCTTTCATTGCTCTGAGAATCAACCTTCTTAGCTTTGTCAAAATCTTCAATTGTCTGGTCTTCAAAGAACATAACATCACGGCTTCTAACAAGTTTCTTCTCAACTGGATCATAGAAACGATAGCCAAATTCGTCTTGACCATAACCAATGAAGATGCACTGCCTAGTTTTAACTTCCAGCTTTGACCTCTCATCCTTAGAAACATGCACAAAAGCCTTACACCCGAAGACTCTCAGATGAGCATAAGAGACATCCTTACCAAACCAAACTCTGTCAGGGACATCACCATCCAAAGCAACAGTAGGAGATAAATTGATAACATAAGCAGCAGTATTAAGTGCTTCTGCCCAAAATGAATCTGGCAGCTTAGCATCTGAAAGCAAACATCTAACCCTCTCAACTAGAGTTCTGTTCATTCTCTCTGCTAAACCATTTAACTGAGGAGTCTTTGGAAGAGTTTTCTGATGCCGAATACCTTGCTGTCTACAATAATTATCAAAGGGACCAATGTATTCACCACCATTGTCTGGGCGGATGCATTTTAGTTTATTCCCTGTCTGTCTCTCAACCAAGGCCTGAAAAGTCTTGAACACATCAAGTACTTGATCCTTGGACTTCAAAGGAAATACCCAGAGTTTGCGAGAATGATCATCAATAAAAGTCACAAAGTAAAGTGCACCACCACGAGAGCTTACTTTAAAAGGACCACATAAATCAGAATGTACCAACTCCAGTAAATCCAGTTTTCTTGAAGGTGAATGACTCTGAAAAGAAACTCTTTTCTGTTTTCCGGCTAAACAATGAACACATCTCTTTAACTTTGCTTGTTTCACTCCAGAAAGCAAATTCTTCTTAGCCAAGTTATCAATCCCCTTCTCGCTCATATGACTCAGCCTTCTATGCCATAATTCTGATGAAGTATCATTCTCCACCAAATTTATTGAGTCACCACAAATGGAGCCCTGAAATAAGTACAAGTAAGACATCTTGTAACCTCGAGCCACAACCATTAAACCTCTAATTAGCTTCCACTGGCCACCACCAACGGTTTGATCATAACCCTCATCATCAAGCTTTCCTACAGAAATTAATTCAGACGAACATTTGGAGCATGCTTGACATTGTTAAGAACCAACCTCAAACCGTTCTTACTTTTCAAGCAAATTGTGCCAATATCAAGTACCTCAACCTTACTATCATTGCCCATTCGTAAATTTTCAAAATTACCCGGAGTATAAGAAGAAAATAATTCCTTCTTTGGTGTGACATGAGAAGTGGCACCTGAATCCACAAACCAGGTAGACTCATCACAAACAAGATTGATATCATTTTTACCACAAGCAACGAGAAGATCATTTTCAGCAACAACAGCAACACAATTTTCATTATCGCCTTCTTTCTTTTGCCTTTTCTGGTCTCTCTTAAAGTTGTAGCAATGTTTCTTGATGTGCCCTTTCAAGTGACAATAGTCACATGTAAGATTCTTGTACCTGGAGGTTCTTGACTTGCATCTACTTTTAGCTCTATCATTTTGACCTCTGAAACTACTTCTGCCCCTGTCTTCAATAACCAAAACATCGGAGTGTGAAATTGAAGAAGACGAAGACGAAGCTTGAGATCTTTTTCTCATCTCTTCATTAAAAACACCACTCTTAGCATATTCCATAGTTACACTATCACTGGGAGCAGAATTAGTCAAAGAAACTCGAAGAGTTTCCCAAGAGTCTGGTAGAGTATTAAGAAGTCAAAGTCCCTGTATTTCTTCATCAAACTTGACACCCATTCCAGATAGTTGATCAAGGACACCCTGAAAATCATTGATATGATCAGAAATGGGGTTTCCCTCTTTGTATCTAATATTCATCAATTGTTTCAGTAGGAACAACTTATTATACCAGTCTTTGAAGCATAAAGTGTCTCGAGCTTTTCCCACAAGCTTTTAGCATTTGTCTCATTCACAATATGATTTCGAACATTATCTTCAACCCATTGCCTAATATAGCTACAAACCTGTAAGTGTTTTAATTCCCAATCCTCATCTTCAATAGACTCGGGTTTCTTAGAAGCAAACACAGGTAAATGCAATTTCTTAACAAATAGAAGATCTTTCATCTTGTTTTTTCCAAATATGGTAATTACTGCCATTTAAACAAACCATCTTGCTTATAGTTACCTCCCCCATCATTCAAATAGATAATCAACACAACCAAATACAATCACAAGCTCTGATACCACTTTGTTGGGAAGAAACAAGCAATAACCAAATTGCACGACAAGGTAACAGCGGAAGAAATACCCAAGTCAAAACTTCCCGCACTATTTGAACCAAGAGAAGACAATAAACACTAGCACAAATGGAAATCCAGGCAGCAGCTATACCAAAAATAAAATAGCAAAGCAAGCAAAAATAAATCGAATGGAAGAAACACCAAATCCACGGGACTTCCGACCCACAAAAACTCCACTATAAACAACAAGAGTTACAATAATATTCTCCAAATGGCTACAACAACAAATCCAAGCACAGAGCAACAATACATAAAAGATAGCACCAAAACTAGCGAAGAAAAGAGAGAAATCACCCCTAAAAATGAGCTACTGTTTGTACTCGACAACTGGAGCTACAGATCACAAAATTCGATCTCCACCGTTGCAATCGAAGAACCAGATGTTTAGAACCCCCAGTTCAAATTTCAGCACGATCCAACGGTTAATGAAGCGGATAACGCAATTGCAAGAGGATTGCTGTAGCAGAAAATTTCTGGACGAAAATCTGCTTTCTCTCTCACGTTTTTCTCTCTCTATATGGCTGCTATGAATTCACTCTTGTATTGTGAAAATAAGATCTAAATTTATCCTATATATAGAGGAAATTTTGGGCAAAATTGGTTTGGTCCAAATTGGATTGGTGTTTACCCAGGATTTGGATAATCAATTAAAATTGTAAGTGAGGTATAGGATATGTGGCTATATCTTGTGCTTATTTGATAAAGAGAAGAAATATATGAATATGCTTTAAAGGAGCAATTGATGATCAATGGTTTGCTATGTACTCGTGTATCTATTAATACATAAACGGTATTTGATTTAGGAAATGTAAGAATTAAGCACAATAAATGTGGATCGAATCTGTTATATTGAGAGAGAGATTTGTACATTTTGCTATTACAAGAGTTTTTGGTAATGTAGAAGCCAACCCTCTAAAAGGAGGCCAATGCCCCTTATTTATAGTGCTGCCCCATGAGCTTCATACAACATAAAAAATAATAAAATAAAAAAAAAGTTCTGAGTTGGATTAGGTAGACCGTACGGTCTGACACCCGTACGATTGGCAGTTGAACACAGCAGGACGTCATCGACGCGTGGCAACCGCGCAACGGATCTCCCGGACCACCGGCCACGGTCAAACGGACATACGGCCTCGAACAAACGATCATGGAAGAACCGGACCAAATGACGCCCTTCCTTTGCTCCGGCCTAAGTTTTCCCCGGTTCAGCGTATACCCGGTTTTTACCGTATACAGATAGTCCCCACACTTCCCGGATCATAGATTTCACGGAGTGATGGGGAGTGGATGAATCAAGAAATCGTCGACTCCGTTTGTCTGTAGTTATCTTCTCATTTTGGCAGGAACGATTGCGTCACGTCTTCTTTCAATCGGCCACGTGTCATATCTCGGATAGTCCGCTCTGACAACCGCCGCACGCACGTCATTTCAAGTCATTCCTCATTAATTATGGGACACGTGGCGCCTCCCGATTAGCCGGAAACCGTAACCGCCTAAATCCCATAACTATAAAACGCCCTCTAACCCTTCATTTTTTCACTTTCAACACCTTTCAAATCTTCAACCCTTTCCTCTTTGATTTTGATTTTTCACTTCATTTCTTCGTCTTCATCACATCTGTTCACCCTCTATAACAAGTTGGTTGCTGATTCATCGCTTACTCTACGCGAAAGGAAGCAACTTTGCTTTTCCCTTACACTAATCTGTTATTGTTTATTGTTACTTCTCGTTTTCTGACTTCCCCTATATTGTTTGTTCCCTTATTCCCCTTTGTTTTCTTTAACTCCTCTTTCGAATCCACTCAACTTCTCCTTTTCATATTTTCAAATGTTTGAAACCACTTCCCATGATATTCCCTCGGTTTCATCTCAAGGAACCGAGGCTGCTTCCCCTTCTAAGGAAAAGGGCTCCTTCGAGCCCACAGCCTCGGATATTATACCGGCCAAAACCAATTTCAACAAAGACTTAAAGGTCGAAAACCTTCCTTCGTATCCGACAGAGGGTATGACGTGAGACGATACCCCTCCTCCGTTACCGAGGATATGCTTGACCTTGTCCGGTCCGACTACGGATGGGACAATCGCCCGGTCCGAGTTTTTGCCCTTGCAAAGGACAAGGAAGCCCGGGGAGGCGGCCGCTGCTGAAGCCGGTCAAAGGACTAAGCCGATCCCGGAGATTGAAGTCCCCATTGACGTTCATCTGACGCCCGAGCATGAGCCTGCTGCAACTACGGAGCCCCCGACCTTTGCTGAAGATACTGAGGCTGCTCCAAGTTCCTCTACTCCAGCTCCTAGGCCTGACGAATTTGAGGATATGTTTTTGGGCACTCCTCCCGCTACCGGCGAAGCTGCAGGATTCGGGCTCTCCCGATCCCTCGGGCCACGAGGTCGGCCAGCCGGACCTCCGAATCTGGGTCCAGGGACAGCTTGGTGAGTATCTTTCCGGCCCCAAGCGTGGAGCCGAGGAGAACAAAATCGGTTATGGTCATCGTCCCCGAGGACTGCAGCTTTCTTTCTCGCCCGGTGGGTGTAGCGAGCTATCTGCGGCCTCTTGTCTCGGATTCGGACAAGTGAAAGATGACCGGGGTCTCTTGGCAGTGCCTCATTAACGAGGGTATGCACGCGGGCAACCGGGTAAGATTTTTTAGCCGTCTTTGTATAACTTCACTGAGAATTTCAGCCTTGTTTTGTTCAAGTTTTTAACTTGCTTCATTTGCAGAGTGTGGTGCTCGTCAACGAAGCCTTCATCCGTGCCCAGCAGGAGATGGACAATCTTAAGGGCCAACTGGATGCCCAGGGCCGGAAACGGAGAAATATCTGCACCTTCTTCAGGAGAAGGAGGAGGAGTTGAACCGAGCAGTCGCTCTTTCCAACCTCCGACCCGATCTTGACGCAGCGAAGGCCGAAAATCGTCAGTTAAGGAGTGAGCTGGCCGCGATGGTCGAATATAATCGGAGTCTCGAAGCTGATAAGATCGGCCTTAACCGAGACAACGCTCAAATTTCCTCAAGGCTTGGCGAGCTCGAAACCACCCTCTCCTAACTTCGAGAGGAGGTGGACTTGGTGAAGTCGGATGTTGTGAGCTTGGCCGAGAGGAATCGGCTGCTCGAATCCGAGAGTGCCCGATATCAAGAGCGTGCAAGGGTGTTCGAAGAGAAGGTAGAGATGAGGGCCCAGTTGTGTGATGATCTGAAAAACGAACTTAAGGAGACGGCTGATGCAAATGACACTTTCCAGGCCGAGCTTCAATCGGCCATCCAAATGTAGAATGTCCTTGGAGAGGCTCGGGATGCTCTGGAGGCAAGTCTAGCCAAGGCCAAGGCCGATTTGGAAGAAGCTCTGAAGATCGTGGAAGTTGCCAAGGCTCAAGCCACTATTGTTGCCGAGTACGAGAAATGGAAATCTCGGAGGATCACCCTCGAGCAAGCCGAGCATGGCTTTACTGATCTTCCGGCCCTTATTGCTGAGGCCAAAAGGGTCGAGGGAGAAGCTAAGGATGCTCTCGGTTCTGACTCCGATGACTCCGAGCGGATAGTGTCCGAACGTTCCAGCTCCAGCCATTCCAGGTAGATTAGGGCCTGTACTTGGCTTTCATCTTTATTTTATTTTTTGCCTTTGTAGGACTTCGGTTTTTTGATGTAAAAACATCCCTTGTACAGATTTTGTATAAATGAAAAAATGCATCTTTCTAGTTCCTTCGTTTGAGCGTTTGCTTATTTATTCTTCACTAAATTGTTGGTCCGTTTTACGGATAAGCTGACTCGTAGTCATCAATTCATTGTGCCCGTAGGACTTACCTAATGCTTTGTGAATTCAGACGCCTCCGAATCATAATAGGCATTTCCTTAGGGCCGGTATTCTTTCGGGCACCCGAATCTCAGCCTTGGCTGAATTTTGACGTAACAGTCCCCGGTTGGGGAGGTTAGAACATTTTGGCTCGGATCGTTGTGACCTCGTTGCCTTAGTCGAATTTTTAACGATTTTGGCTCGATTTGCTATGACCTTGTCGCCTTTGTTGAATTTCGACCATAGTGCCCGGTATAGGGTGTGTGAATGAAGTGGTGCCAAAATATGGCGGTTATCACCGGGGTAAAGTCTTTTAGCAAGAAGATAACCGAGATATTGCTATCTGAACTTTCGATAATTTTGTATTGCAAAGTTTTTGTATACATGAGAATTTTGTTTCCTTCTGTTTTTGTCGTAGCAAGTACTAAATGTACACGATTCATTTTGATCGTTTGGTCTTTACACCGAAACCTATAGCAGAAGGTTCGGCCTTGCTTTTGCCGTAGCAAACACTCGGTGGA
The DNA here is from genome assembly GCF_019175385.1 of Lycium barbarum. Classification (NCBI taxonomy): domain Eukaryota; kingdom Viridiplantae; phylum Streptophyta; class Magnoliopsida; order Solanales; family Solanaceae; genus Lycium; species Lycium barbarum. The sequence continues at coordinate 29,157,176 of NC_083347.1, forward strand.
CACGATTCATTTTGATCGTTTGGTCCTTACATCGGAACCTAACATTTTTGGCCCGGTTTTGTTTGCTGAAGGCGGCCTTCGAAGTGGGTGTGATAGTCCCCTAGCTCTTAGCCGAGCTGCAAGATCGGGTGAGTGCTATTAAGTCCCGATAATTCGGACGTTTGTCCTTTATCTTTGTCAAGTAACACGTTGTACTTGTTGCCTCATTAAAAACCTTGTCGGAAAACCCATTTTGGGACAAAACCGTACTAAGGAAAAGAGTACAACACGTGTTTTCAGATTTAGATTCTTTTCTTTGCCTGGTACTCGGCTCCCTGCAAAAAAGAAAGGTAAAAAATAGAGAAACATGGGGTATTTTTACCTCAGCAGTAGTATCTTTTCAGATGAGCCATGTTCCAGTTATTGCACAGCCGTTGCCCATCCATGGACTCCAGCTGGTACGATCCTTTACCCGTTACCTCGGTTATCCTGTAAGGTCCTTCCCAGTTTGGACCCAGTTTTCCTTCGTTGGGATTCTTGGTGTTCAAGGTAACTTTTCGAAGCACCAAGTCCCCTATTTGGAAATGACGAAAATTGGCTCTCCGATTGTAGTACCTTTCCACCCTCTGTTTCTGGGCTGCAATACGGACCAACGCGTTTTTGCGAATCTCGTTCGTGAGGTCGAGTCTTACGGCCATGGCCTCCTCATTTGACTCCTCGGTCGTATATCAGAACCGGAGGGTTGGTTCACCAACTTCTACGGGTATAAGAGCTTCAACCCCGTAGACCAACGAGAAAGGAGTTTCCTCGGTGTTCGATTTCGATGTGGTTCTGTAAGCCCACAATACCTCCGGTAACATTTCTCTCCAATGATGCTTTGATGCTTCAAGTCTTTTCCTCAGGTTTTGGATTATTGTCTTGTTCGTGGATTCCGTCTGTCCATTTGCACATGGGTGATATGGAGTTGATACAATTTTCTTGATCTTCAGCCCTTCGAGGAATTTGTTGACTTTGCCACCCACGAACTGGGGCTCGTTATCACAAGTTATCTCGGCGGGGATGCCGAAGCGACAGATGATGTGATCCCATATGAAGTCAATGACCTCTTTTTCTCTGATTTTTTCAAAGGCCTGTGCTTCAACCCATTTAGAGAAATAATCAGTCATAAACAAAATAAAACGGGCTTTACCTGGTGCCTATGGCAATGGACCGACGATGTCCATTCCCCACTTCATGAAAGGCCAGGGTGACACCACCGAATGCAACAACTCCCTGGGCTGATGAATCATCGGAGCATGCCTCTGACACCCGTCGAATTTACGGACAAAATCCTTCGAGTCTTCCTCCATCCGGTTCCAATAATAACCAGCCCTGATAATCTTTCGGACGAAAGCATCAGCACCGGAGTGATTGTCGCAGGTTCCTTCGTGCACCTCTCTCATTACATACTCCGTCTCTCCGGGACCCAAACACTTGGCCAGGGGTCCGAAGAAAGACCGTCGATACAATTGGCCGTCTACCAGGCAGAAACGGGCCGCTTTGGTCCTTAATGACCGTGATTCTTTTGGGTCATTCGGGAGCTTCCCATAACGCAAGTAGTCAATGTACTTGTTGCGCCAATCCCAAGTTAAACCCATTGTGTTTACTTCGGCGTGTCCGCTTTCTATTGCCGTGTTTAACAAGTGCACCGTTGCCCCGGGGTTGATTTCCTCCCCTTCGACCGAGGATCCCAAATTTGCTAATGCATCGGCCTCGTTGTTCTGCTCCCTCGGTATGTGCTGCATAGTCCATTATTTAAATCGATGTAGTATCACTTGGGGGTTTTCAAGGTATCTCTGCATCCGTTCGTCCTTGACCTCGAAGACGCCATTCACCTGGTTTACGACCAAAAGCGAATCGCACTTTGCCTCGATTATTTCGGCCCCCATACTTCGGGCCAATTCCAAACCTGCAATCATAGCCTCATACTCGGCTTCATTGTTAGTCAATTTAGCAGTTCTAATGGACTGTCGAATGGCATCCCCGGCCGGGGTTCTAAGGATGATCCCTAGCCCGAAACCTTTGAGGTTCGAGGCCCCGTCCATATGTAGAGACCAAATGCCCGAGGTCAGCAGAAGCTCTTTCTCGACCTCAGGGACCATAGCCTGGGTAAAATCTGCCACGAAGTCGGCTAAGATCTGGGATTTGATGGCCGTTTGAGGTTTGTACTCGATATCATACCCGCTAATTTCTACAGCTCATTTAGTTACTCTACCCGATAATTCCGATTTATGCATGATGTTTTTCAGAGGGTAAGTAGTTACTACGTATATTGGATGGCATTGAAAGTAGGGCTTGAGCTTTCTGGAAGCGCTTACCAATGCCAATGCCAATTTTTCCAAATGGGGATAACCGTCTCCGCATCCCCCAAAGTTCTACTCACGTAATAGATAGGGAATTGTGTACCTGATTCTTCTTGGATCAAAACGCCACTTACCGCTACTTCGGAGACAGCAAGGTAGAGAAAGAGTGGCTCGTCCGCCTTCGGTGTGTGCAGCAGCGGGGGGCTAGACAAGTACCTCTTCAATTCTTGCAAAGCTTCTTAGCATTCCGGTGTCCAAGCGAAGTCGTTCTTCTTCCTTAGTATGGAGAAGAAGCAGTGACTCTTGTCCGAAGACCTCGATATAAAGCGACTCAACACCGCTATCCTTCTGGTGAGCCTCTGTACCCCTTTGACGCTATTCACTACTTCAATATCCTCGATGGCCTTGATTTTGTCCGGGTTGATTTCAATACCCCAGTTCGACACCATGAAACCCAAAAACTTACCAGACCGGACACCGAAGGCGCATTTTTCCGAGTTAAGCTTCATGTTATACTTGCGGAGCACATCAAAGGTTTCCTGCAAATGCTTCAAATGGCCCTCTGTTTCCAGGGACTTAACAACAATATCGTCAATATAAACTTCTATTGTTTTTCCTATTTGTTCTTCGAACATCCCATTAACTAGGCGTTGGTAAGTTGCACCGGCATTTTTTAGGCCAAAAGGCATTACATTATAACAGTAAGTCCCGTACCGGGTAATGAAGGATATTTTCTCTTAATCCTCCGGGTGCATCCGAATTTGGTTATACCCGGAGTAAGCATCGAGAAAACTTAACATCTCATACCCGGCCGTAGCATCGATCATTCTGTCGATGTGAGGCAATGGAAATGAATCCTTCGGGCATGTTTTATTTAAATCCTTGTAATCAACACACATTTATTACCTTTCTTGGGCACCACTACCACATTAGCAAGCCAATCCGGGTACTTTACCTCCTGGATAGAACCTATTTTTAAAAGCTTTGTTACCTCGTCTTTTACGAAGGCGTGTTTTGATTCCACCATAGGCCTTCTTTTCTGCTTCACCAGGGAAAACTTCCCGTCCAAGCTGAGCTTGTGAGTTGCTACTTCCGGTGATATACCTGTCATGTCTATATGGGACCATGCGAAGCAATCTACATTAGCTCGAAGAATTTCAATTAGCTTGCTCCTGAGCTCCGGGGTAAGCCTCGTGCCCAGGTATACCTTTCTGTTCGGTAGGTACTCGAACAGGATAATCTGCTCCAGCTCCTCTACAGTTGACTTGGTTGCATCCGAGTCATCCGGCATGACGAACGATCTGGGTACCTCGAAATCATCCTCTTCATGACCCGAATCCGACCCGGTGTGCTTTGATTGATATTTGGTGTCCTCTCCTCCGGTTACATCTCCTTCCTTCTGAACCGATTCTTTGGGCCGAGGTGCTGCTTCCTCTACTGCGAACATCTCCCTTGCAGCGGGCTGTTCACCTCGGATGGTTTTAATCCCTTCCGGGGCGGGGAACTTCAGCAGCTGATGTAGTGTTGAGGGCACGACCCTCATGCTATGTATCCAGGGTCTGCCCAGTAATGCGTTATACTTCATATCCCATTCGATCACGTAGAACACCGTTTATTGAATGGTGCCAACGACGTTCACAGGAAATGAGATCTCCCCCTTTGTGGTTTCGCTCGCCATGTTGAACCCGCTGAGTACCCGGGCTACCGGTACGATCTGATCGAGCAGCCCTAGCTGTTCGATCACTCTTCACCGGAAGATGTTGGCCGAGCTACCTGGGTCAATCAAAATAAGTTTAACCTTAGTTTTAAAGATAAGTACAGAAATTACCAATGCATCATTGTGCGGTTGAATGATGCCCTCTGCGACCTCGTTGCTGAAGGAGATAGAACCCTCGGGTAAATGATCTCGGATGCGCTTTTCACGAACAACAGAAACCTTGGCCCGTTTCATTACCGGCCCCCGAGGGGCATCGATACCCCCAACTATCATGTTGATTGTATGCTGGGGTTCTACCGGCTCGGCCCTTCGATGAGCCTCCCTTTCCTTGTAGTGACTTTTGGCTCGTTCACTCAGCAGTTCTCGGAGATGACCGGTCTTTAGTAACCGGGCTACCTCCTCTCTCAACTGGCGACAATCATCGGTTCTGTGACCATGGGTTCCATGGTATTCACACACCATACTCGGGTCCCGTTGGCCCGAATCCGACCGTAGAGGTCTCGGCTATCTTACATCCGGGACACAACCGATGGCCGAGATAAGACCCGAGGTACTGACGTTGAAGTTGTACTCCGATATCTTTGGTGAGTCTTTGTTGCCGGCAGAGCTTCCGGCTTCGCTCCTGAATGAGAGACCCCGGCTGTCCGATGGGCGCTCGACCCGTTTACTACCCCGACTGGAGAAACAGCTTGGGCTCACCCTTGATTTTTCCAACCTAAAATTTGCTTCTCCGAATGGGAGTATGGCCGATACCTTTCCTTCGACGATTCGGCCTTTGTTTCATAACCCTTCCTTGGTCTCTCAAAACTTTTATTCACGTTTATTGGCCCCGGGGGGAGCTCGAATTGATCATCCTCCACCTGAATCTTCGACTCGTATCGGTTATGGACATCAGCCCATGTCACAGCCTCGTATTCCAGCAGGCTTTCTTTCAATTTGAACGAAGCTGTTGAACTTTGAACATTGAGCCCCTTTGTGAAAACTTGTGCGGCCCATTCTTCTGGAACCGGGGGAAGTTCCATCCGTTCCCTTTGGAACAGGTTGACGAACTCACGTAGTAACTCATCGTCTCTTTGGGTTATACGGAAAATATCGGCCTTACGGGCCTGCACCTTTTTGGCACCGGCGTGAACTTTGATGAAGGCATCAGCGAGCATTTCAAAAGAAGTGATCGAATGTTCGGGCAGATGGTCGTACCATGTCAATGCTCCTTTTGACAAGGTTTCCCCGAACTATTTCAGCAATACTGATTCAATTTCGTCCTCCTCCATATCATTGCCTTTTATGGCACATGTGTATGAGGTCACGTGCTCGTGCGGGTCCGTTGTGCCGTCATATTTCTGGATATCCGGCATTTTAAACCTCTTCGGGATTAATTTCGGGGCCGCACTCGGAGGAAAAGGCCTTTGGATGTACCTCTTCGAATCCGGCCCCTTCAGTAAAGGCGGAGCCCCCGGTATTTGATCCACCCGAGAGTTGTATGTTTCGACCCTCTTTTCAGTCGAGTCTACCCGCTTTGCCAAAGTCTCGAGCATTTTCAGAACCTCGGTGGAAGAGCCAGCTCCGGATCCATTGCTCTCGATAACGCGTGCCTCCTCCCTTCTGGGTTCAGCAACACCGCTCATTTTTTTCCGGGGTTATTGTATCCCCTCCGTTTTGCGACCGGGCTATTGCGATTCCTTGTTCGGCAATCGCCGCTCTCTGCTCCTGCAACATTTCAAAAATTAAACGTAAGTCAATATTATCATTAGGTGTTCCCGGTTCTTTCCGGTCCTGTGCTCGGGACAAAGTAACAGAATTGTGGGTATTTAGAGGATCAGTGGCCGGTAAGGTGGCATTCTCCTGGTCCACGGTGTTTTGACGGTTGAGGCCCTCCCTCGAATTAATGAGGTTAGGATCAGCGGGGTTTGGTGGTCCTCGTGGACCGCTTCCTTCGTTTTCGGCCACGATTTCGTTGTTGTTGACGTGACCAGATTGCCCACTGTCAGCCATTTTGTCCGTTTTTTCAGACACGAACAGAAGGTGTTTTTGATTTAGACGGGTAAGGTAGAGATCAAGATAAAAAACCACTATTATCCTAGCCCCACGGTGGGCGCCAAACTGTTTACCCCGGATTTGGATAATCAATTAAAATTGTAAGTGAGGTATAGGATATGTGGCTATATCTTGTGCTTATTTGATAAAGAGAAGAAATATATGAATATGCTATAAAGGAGCAATTGATGATCAATGGTTTGCTATGTACTCGTGTATCTATTAATACATAAACGGTATTTGATTTAGGAAATGTAAGAATTAAGCACAATAAATGTGGATCGAATCTGTTATATTGAGAGAGAGATTTGTACATTTTGCTATTACAAGAGTTTTTGGTAATGTAGAAGCCAACCCTCTAAAAGGAGGCCTGTGAGGACCCACAGTTGGGCGCTAACCATACTGTGAACCTCTGGGTATCTGACCCCATGAATTGACTGCTGTGGCATCTGCGCCCTGCTGACTAGTCATGACATACTCAGGTATTGTTCGGCAGGAAATCACAGACAATTCGAGATAGCACGCTGCAGCGCCTCGAACCCGTGACCTCAAGCCCTTTACATTCCCCTGAGGGAATCGACTCTTACCAATTGAGCTGCAGCTCAACTGGTAAGAGGCGCTTCCTTCGGGAGGACAAAAAGCTTGAGGTCACGGGTTCGAGGCGCTGCAGCGTGTGCGAATTGTCTGTGATTTCTTGCCACAATAGCTCAGTAGTCCATGCGCAGATGCATGTCAGCTAGTCAGCAGGGTCAGATACCCACAGCAGTCAGTAGAGGGGGCAACCTACAGTGCAGATCACTGTGGATCCTCGACAAAAAGTCGCCTTTTTTTTTGTGAGGACCCACAGTTGGGCGCTAACCATACTGTGAACCTCTGGGTATCTGACCCCATGAACTGACTGCTGTGGCATCTGCGCCCTGCTGACTAGTCATGACATACTCAGGTATTGTACGGCAGGAAATCACAGACAATTCGAGATAGCACGCTGCAGCGCCTCGAACCCGTGACCTCAAGCCCTTTACATTCCCCTGAGGGAATCGACTCTTACCAATTGAGCTGCAGCTCAACTGGTAAGAGGCGCTTCCTTCGGGAGGACAAAAGGCTTGAGGTCACGGGTTCGAAGCGCTGCAGCGTGTGCGAATTGTCTGTGATTTCTTGCCACAATAGCTCAGTAGTCCATGCGCAGATGCATGTCAGCTAGTCAGCAGGGTCAGATACCCACAGCAGTCAGTAGAGGGGGCAACCTACAGTGCAGATCACTGTGGATCCTCGACAAAAAGTCGCCTTTTTTTTTGTGAGGACCCACAGCTGGGCGCTGACCATGCTGTGAACCTCTGGGTATCTGACCCCATAACTGACTGTTGTGGCATCTGCGCCCTGCTGACTAGTCATGACATACTCAGGTATTGTATGAGCAAGAGACACAGACAATTCGATATACGCTGCAGCGGCTGGTATCGAACCCGTGACCTCTCCCCTTTTGTTCTCCCGAAGGAGACGACTTTCACCAATTGAGCTGCAACTGTGGGTCCTCACAAGGCCAATGCCCCTTATTTATAGTGCTGCCCCATGGGCTTCATACAACATAAAAAATAATAAAATAAAGAAAAAGTTCTGAGTTGGATTAGGTTGGATTAGGTAGACCGTACGGTCTGACACCCGTACGATTGGCAGTTGAACACAGCAGGACGTCATCGACGCGTGGCAACCGCACAACGGATCTCCCGGACCACCGGCCACGGTCAAACGGACATACGGCCTCGAACAACAGGTCATGGAAGAACCGGACCAAATGACGCCCTTCCTTTGCTCCGGCCCAAATTTTCCCCGGTTCAGCGTATACCCGATTTTTACCGTATACAATTGGATTTTATTAATCCAATTCCACATAGGAAGGGAAACCCAAAAAACCTAACAGTTATTACTCATTTTTCAGTTATTGCCCATAACCAGTTCGATAAAACGTCCAACAGAGGTATAGGAAGAGCCACCTTCCTTTAGCGCCAATCTGCTGTTTTCCTTCATGTCTTTCACTTTCAACCTTATTTCATTTTCAGGCTCCATTAATTTCCTTATTGCTTTCTCTATCTCCTCCGCTTTTATAATATCCGTGTTGCTCCCGGTAATCTTATAATACATCCTAATATCCACCGCCACACCTAAATCCTTCACTAATTCAAATGCATTTGCTTGCTGCTCCGAATAAATTGGCCAAGTCACCATTGGCACTCCGAACTAGGGTGGCAAATGGGTGGGTTTGGTTGGATTTGGTTTGGTTGAAAATGGTTTGAACAAAAATGGATTGGGTTTCAAACCGCCCATATTTTATGTGGGTAAATATGAGTTGGGTGATAAATGGCTGGATTAGTTATTGGTTAACCTATATTATACAAGTATAATATTATTTCAAGTGTATGTTCATAATTGTTTTCTTTTGTCAAGTTAAATTAATTTTTTCATATAAATTTCAGGGGTGAGGGGTGGGGGTAAGAATTTTTCTTTTTTCATTTTTTATAATTTTTTTATAAAAGTAAAATATATGAAATTGATTTTTTTTTTGTCGCGGGGGGGGGGGGGGGGGGGTAGGGGAGGGGTGGGGGACTAGAAATTCTTTTCCATTATTTATAAATTTTTTATAGAAGTAATATATATGAAAATTGAAATTTGGGGGGGGGGGGGGGGGGCAGGGGTAAGAATTTTTTTTTTTCATTTTTTATAAAACTTTTATAAAAGTAAAATATTTGAAATTGATTTTTTTTGGGGGGGGGGGGGGTCGTGGAGGCATGGGGTGGGGGTAAAAAAAAAAATCCATTTTTTATAAAATTTTATAAAGGTAAAATATATGAAATGTGGAGGTAAGAAAAAAATTCTCCTTTTTTATAAGTTTTTTATAAAAGAAAAATAAAGTATATGAAATAAAATAAAATAAATGTGTGGGGGTGGGGGCATAGCGGGGTGGGTGGTGGGGTAAGGGTTGGGGTGAGAGGTAAGAAAGAATTTTTTCATTTTCGAATGAGTTGTTATTGAGTCTAGTGTATTCTTATATGAATACCCGTATTTATTCATATTGTCAAAGAGAGACTTGAACCTCATATTTACTCACCTGAAATATGAGTGACCCAACTCACTAACATGTGAGTAAAATAAACTAATTTTCTAAATATGGGCTCAAATTACCACCTCTACTCCGAACCAAAGCTCTCCAAAACCGAATTCCGTCCACAGTGCGACACAAATCCACCCACTGCTTTATGAGACAAAATGGCCCCTTTCGTCCTTTGCAAGAACCCCTCCGGTAAGACATTTTCCGGGTTCTCGTAGTCACTTGGACACCATGAATCTTTTGGTGGCGGTTTCCTTAAAGACCACAAAAACCGACACCCACTATCCTCTAGAGCGTGGGCAATTCCCTTCACTTGTTCCTTGTTGAAACTTCCTGAGGTTCCAAAGCAGAGAAACACTACAGAGGATGGAGTTTGCCCATCTAACCATTTGATAATTTCCCGGTGTTGGAGAAATGATTCAAAGTTATAGGAAATGAAAATTGGTCACAATTTAGTATTTTAATTCATGTCTAAATAGGATTTAAAGGAGAGAATATATAAGAATGGGCCTTCTTATTTTAAGTTGAAGTAGGTTTCGTATTATTATAAACAGTAATGCTGCTAGTTATTTTCATTAGGTGAAAATTATAGAGAGCATTCAAATATTTAAAGTAAAATATTTTCTTTCACCTGATGAGATGAATCTTCCTTATCGCCGACACCGCTATTGAGGTTCAGCAATGGTCCAACTTGATAAACGGGTGGGATTTTCTCGTCCATATAGAGCGATTTCATAGCATGAGTTTCCAACTCCTGAAAGGTGTTCACCAATATTCCTTTGGTTTCTCGATATCTTTTGGAATTATCAAGGAACATAGTGGAACCACCTTCCTTATCCAAGAATATCAACGGCAAACATTTCACTGGAAATGGATTGAAATACGAAGGTACAGAGAGTTCGAATTCAGGGTCAACGTTGTAATTAGTAACGTCTATGTTAAAATCATCCCTTAGACTCTGCATATATATTCAAGTGAAGGCCAAGCATGGCTGCACTGGTCGTGTAGAAAACATAAGTTGGGAGACCAAATTCGCTAGCCACATCCATCATAGTAGTACACATCATGTCTACCACAAAACCGGACGGCTGAACTTGAGCCACAACATGTCTGACCTGAGGCTTATGGCTGTCAATAAATCCAGAAAAGAATGTGTTGCTGTTAAGGAGTTGTAAAGCGGATTCGTCTCGAGGGAGATGTATGAATTTCAATCTTGATGAGTTGCGATAAGTATTCGAGGAAAGTGATTGGATGTAAGTATTGAGGTTGGAGTCTAGGTTCATCTTCATGACAAGGACGGTGATAAAAAGATGTTCTTCTCTAGCTATAAGGAGCTTTGCCATCTCCACTGCGGGTACTAGATGACCCATTCCAGGAGATGGTATGAAGACCAACTCTTTCTTCTTTTTTTCACTCATTGCTTATTTTTTTTGTTTGCTTGATTTTATTTGATTCACTTGTAGTGTGATGTTCTAAGCTTTAAAGAGGAAGATCTTAAACCTTTATGGAGTCATAGTACAGATCTAGTTACTCCATCCGTCCGTTCAAAAAGATTATCTTACTTTCCTTATTAATTTATCCCAAAAAGATTGGCACATTTCTATATTTAGAAACAATTTAACTTTATGAGATAATTTATAGTCACACAAATATCTAAGATTTGTTTTAGACCATGCATTTCAAAAGTCTTTCTTTATTTCTTAAACTCCGTGTCAAGTCAAACTAAGATAATCTTTTTGAGACGGAGGATATATAGTTCAAGAGTATAATTGCCTTGGCGATCAAGAATGGCAATTATGTCATGTCTTTGATCATAAAAAAGGTTTGAGGATAAGCATTGTAAGGGAAAAAACTCATTTGAACTATTACCCTTTCATTGCTGGTCTTTAATTTTTTGCCATCATAAGAAACAATTTTTTTTTTTTGTAGCTATAAATTTATATTTTCTCATCATAATATTTTACAAGTTATGCACCGCATGACGTTTATCCTTAAAGAACTTATGCACCACTAGACATAAGTTCGATTGCAAAAGAGCAAAAATTAAAGAATAGTTAATTTTGAAGGCCAAAAATTAAATACCAGCCCTTTTGAAGGAGAATTCGCTAAATTTTTTACACTATTTGTATATGTACTAGCAAACTATGCCCGTACCATGCACGAGGCCCAACATAATTAATCACCATATTTAGCCAATTTAATTATTTGAAGAGACTTAATCAGAAATTAAAAAAAAAAAAAAGATTTAGGATATATCCTAACTAATCATTGACTAAATGGTAGAAGTTTAAATTAAAAAAAATGGACGTAATATGGTAAATCACATAATTTTAATCCCTAAGTAAAATTCTCAAATTGCTAAATGAAAATATAAAATAATAAATTTTAAAAAGGTAAAGAAACAATAACCAGAGAATTGCAAAGAAGAATAAAATAAGTAACAAAATGGAAAACTAAATATCAAAGCAAAGAGGAGCAATGAAAAAAATTAAGATGAGAAGCGATTAAGCGAAGAAGCAATCCACCAATGAAACTTCTTAGTGAGTCTTCATATTCTGTTTCTTTTCCTCTTATTTTTCCCCTTAATTTCTTAGTTGTTGTTAAAATTTGTCTTATTTTGTTTATGTCTGCCTCTTTTTATATTTAGTAAGTTGACAATTCAAATATCCTACATGTCAAGTTTATAATCACAAGATTCAAAGGATATTGTATTATATTATATATATTTTTAATTTAGAACCACAAGATTCAAAAGTCTATTTTTATTTTTTATTTATTTTTTAAACTCCGTGTCTCTATTTTTATTTTTTAAACTCCGTGTCTAGTCAAACTGAGACACTTAAATTGAGACAGAGGCAGTATATGTCAAATGAAGGAAATGAAAGGACAATTGAGACACTGCGGACACGTGGGGACCTAAAAACTAAACACACAATAGGTAGAATTAATGTTAAACCTCTGAAATGTACACATGTGAGTCTCTGCTTAGAGTACAATTTCATGTGCTTTCTATAATAGAGTAATAAAATGAAGTGTAGAAGTAAAGAAATATGATAACGTAAAAATGAAATACACGCGTATAGGTGGCAAACCAAGTAGTACTTGTTCAATGAAGTAGACCCACAACTGGAAAAAAAAAAAAACCAAGTACAATTGAAATAAGTCCAAATTTAGTGTATAAAATAAAGTGTAAAAGTAAAGAAATATGATAACGTAAAAGTGGAATACACGCATACAGGTGGCAAAAGAAAAAACTGTTGCATTACAGTGACTGAAATAGAAATACAATACACGTATGTATAAAGAGGCATAACAAATTCAATGACCAATGATATTGGTCCAAGTTTAAAGTACAATTGACATTGCTCCTAGTATAATAATTGATAGCTGTGTTTGTACCTCTTTCACGTTTATATATAATAGATAGAAATATAAGAAAAATATAGAATAGAAAAATAGACATATATTTTTAGTAATGTGGCCAAGTAATATGGGACAAAAGGAGTACTTCATTTATTAATTCTTAAAGAACGTGAAAAGTCAAAAGTGAACAAGTAAAAGTGCACAGAGGAAATAAAAATGTGTCGGAGAATTAAAATTGAAGCGCATACATGTATACATGAGAAGAGAACAAATATTTAGTAAGAACGTGAAAAGTCAAAAGTGAACAAGTAAAAGTACACGGAGGAAATAAATATGTGTCGAAGAATTAAAATTGAAGCGCATATACATGCATGAGAAGAGAATAAATATTCAGTATTATGACATATGTCCACGTGGAATTTACTAATTCTTAAAGAACGTGAAAAGTCAAAAGTGAACAAGTAAAAATGCACGGAGGAAATAAATTTGTGTAGGAGAATTAAAATTGAACTGCATACGTCGATACATGAGCAAAGAATAAATATTCAGCAAAAACGTGAAAAGTCAAAAGTGAACAAGTAAAAGTGCACAGAGGAAATAAATGTGTTAGAGAATTAAAATTGAAGTGCATACGTCTATACATGAGAAGGGAATAAATATTAAGTACTATGACATATGTCAACGTGGGATAAAAAAGTAATTGGTTAAAGTGTACAAGTTATATAGCTTTTGGTACAAGCATTCATTACGTGTACAATTTATAAAGCTTTTGGTACAAGCAGTCAATGCTGTGTTGGTCCCTCTTCCACACTTATATATAATTGAAAATGCGAATTAATAATTATTACTTTTTAGATTATCAAATTAGGCTTGCAATAGAAAGTTATATGTTGTTAGTCATCTTTAACTTGATGATGTAAAATAATTATAGTAGTAACAATATACAAAAGTTAACTTGTACAGATAAATGTTTGGAAAATTTACATGCCATAACTACTCCTAAGAGTTATTTATGAATTATAATTGTCTTTTGCAATAATTACATTTCGTAGCTATTATACATGAGGAGCGCTGTAGCTGGAGTGATCATTAGGCCTGTGCTTTGCCTTTGTGCGCCCAGGTTCGAATCCTGTTAGCCACATTCTGTTTCTGAGAAATTGCAATTTCGGCTGTATTTTCATATATTTTCGAGTGTTTCTTTGTATTTATATACTGATAATCCTTTTGTTTTGGCTATATTTAAATGTGCAAGTTTCTACTATAAATAAATACAATCAAATACACATGTATCTAACTGTATTAACAAAATTGGTTGCACCACATTCAGGTCATATTTATTTGATATATTGAGGTGTATTTCGATTAGCAACCTAACATTTCACTGTATTAGAATGTATTTCATTGTATTTGGTCAGATATATGTCACATGTATTTGGTGTATTCAGCTGTATTTCAGATAGCAACCTTATAACTGTATTTAAAAATAGGGAAATACAACCGAAATTGCAAAGATAACTACGGTTTGTAAATTGCAAAGGTGCAGCTATATATTGTTAGGAGCTTATAAAAGGTAGTTGTTTATGTAAGTTGCTCTAAATGTTTTTATAACAACTACTAACATGAAACTAATTCTCGGAAAATTTGGGATGACTGCTAAACACTGGATCTTTCAGGGGAAAGTCACATAAATATAACTTTTTAAAATGGTAATTAAAAAAATTACACAAATACAACTTATTCAAAATTTGAACTTTTTAATTACATAAATACAACTTTTTACTTTCATAAAATATCAATTTAGAGGTATATTTATATTAATGTATTTCATAAAATATATAGTATATCGATGCACTTATATGCTTAATTTAACTTATATAGTATATCAATGCAATGCACTTTGCCTAACTTATATTAATATAGTATATCGATTAAATATAACTTTTTACTTTCCTAAAATATCAATATAGAGGTATATTTATATTAATGTATTTCATAAAATATATAGTATATCGATGCACTTATATGCTTAATTTAACTTATACAGTATATCAATGCAATGCACTTTGCCTAACTTATATTAATATAGTATATCGATGCACAATATGCATATATATATATATATATATATATCATATTATTTTTAATATAGTATATTCTGTTTATTATATATGGTAGATGTATAGTTAATGTTATTGCCTTCATCATATTATTAATTCTATTATTAATGATAGGTAGGAAAGGAGAATTTATAGGGACAAATTAAGGAAAAAAATATAACCTGTATAAATTTGTTACCATATTTATACTAAATTGAATACTTAATATTATTGCCTTCATCATATTATTAATGATAGGTAGGGAAGGAGAATTTGTAGGGACAAATTAAGGAAAAAATATAACCTGTATAAATTTGTTACCATATTTATACTAAATTGAATACTTAATATTATTGCCTTCATCATATTATTAATGATAGGTAGGAAAGGAGAATTTGTAGGGATAAATTAAGGGAAAAAAATAACATGTATAAATTTGTTACCATATTTATACTAAATTGACCATATTTATTGATTTTTTGCTTTTATCATTTATAGGGTATATTTTATAGATTCTGTAAATTTAAATATAGTTGTAGGTTCTGTAAATAGTAGGGGTGTCAATGGTTTTTCAAAAACCGATTAAACTGACCGAACCGTACCGTACCGAACCGATTTTTAGGTTCTTTTTAATATCGAAAGTTTTAAAATAAATTGATAACCGTACCGAATAATTAGGATGGATTTTTTATTATATAAAAAATACCGAATCAAACCGAATAAATACATATGTAGAAATATATTTTATATATCATAATTTATAATACATAGCTTTAGATGCTTTGTCTTTGGGATGAATTTAAATGGAGATGGCTATAACTAAAACTTAAACCTACCCGTCGACCCTATTTGAAACAAAATACATAAAGTCTCGAATACTGCTACACAATAATATCATCAACACCTCGAAAAGAAGAAAAGGTTTGGTTTCTCCTCCTCTTCTTTTTGTTTATATTTTTTCTAAATTTTTAAAGTTCTTATTCCAATTAGCAATGGTATTAACTGCATATAACTTCATATTGCAAATTCTTTAACTAATTTTTTTAGTACAATTACTCTTTCTCCACTGCCACTAGAACCTATATGACAATTAATTTATATAGTTCTATTTTTTAATAATTTCTTATGATAAAAATAATCTTTAAACACCAATTATCATGTTTTGATACAATTGTTGGTTTGCCGCCTTGCTACCTACAAGATCCATCAATCCATTGTAAAGTTCTAGTTTTTAATAATTTTAATATTCTTTTATAAGCAATGAGTATACGTATTTATCGTGTAGTGTGTTCCTTATAAGTTATAAGTAGATGTCGTTGTATTTGTGAGCATCAATAATGTAGTGTTTTTAGTTTGTTTCTTCCATAACTTTTTAATCCTTGTTTTTTGTACTGCATTAGGTGATTTTTTAAAAAATATCGTAAATTAACCGAACTGTACCAGTACTGAAGAAAAACCAATCTCATTGGGATGGTTTTCAAAAGTTTAATTTTGGTTATATAAAGTAGAGTAACCGAAAAATTGGTATGGTATAAATTTTTGCAAAAAACCGACCGAACCAAACCATTAACACCCTAGTAAATAGTTATATATTTACTACTATTTGTGTTTTTTTTTTACTTTTTTTTTTAATTGTTTTTTATTATTTAGGGGGTAGGGGAAGGGGAAATAGGGGAAGGAGATTACAATGTGGGGATTCGAACCCTCACCAACAACTAGTATTTGTGTAAGTTCCCCATATTTCAGTGTGTAACTATACGCAATAAGTAGGTTAGCCCAACTCGAGATTAGTCCACTTTTTGGTTTGGCATGTCTTCTGGGTATTGGGTTTCTATCCGGTCCCCTTTCTCAAGGAACTATACTGGGCCAATTGAATTCCGACTCTTTATCCCGTGACCCTCAACCACTGTCATATTAAGATATTTTCTTGGTGTGAATTGAGGAAATGACCCTCTACAAAATATAACAGATCGTTTTTGTGTTATTTCAGAATCGTTCATGTGTACAGAGAGTCATATACCTCTATTCATTTTAGAAAGACACTTTTCACTAATTTCCTCATTTTCTTCCGGGTTAATTCCAAATATGATCACTCAACTAAATGAAATACATCTACTTAATTTTTATTTCAATAAAGTTACTCAAGTCCATAAATATAATGAAACTAGTACACATGCCTGCGTTTCGCGCCGTTTTAAAGAATACTATAATCGAACATTAATGTCATAATTTTTTAAAATTCACTACTAGTTCAAAATTTAATGATTTTCATCTTTACATGATTCTTCTAACATTTTATATAAAATTCTTTGCTAGAAAGACTGTTAGAAACATTTCACTTTCCGTTAGAAACTTTTCAGTTTAATATGAGAGAACTCATTTAGATCATAAAGAAAAAAATAAAATAATTACAAAGAAAAAAAGAATTGATGCGGAGTAATATAAAATTATGGGGATGCAAACTTAAGACGTCATATATTTTTCTTCCTGTTAAATTTATTTTTTTAGTATTTTGTTTCTTAATGTTACTTCTTTATAATTCTGTTCATAATATTATTATTTTCATTTCTCTCAAACAACAATTTTAAGGAGCCATATAAGCGGAAAAAGAAATGAAACGAAACAAAGAAAAGATCAACAACAACATACCTGATGAAACTCTACAAAGTGGGGTCTGAAGGGGGTAGAGTATACGCAGACCTTACCCCTACTAAGAGATGAACACATAAATATTAAATCATTGGAGGAAACAGAATGACAAGTTATTTATCAAAATTTGATTTCCATATAATTTTATTTCATAGGTGAAAAACTTGAAGATATTAAAGAAATACATGCACTGGTATGAAAGATTGCGATTCAAAAAGTATCAAGTTGTTATTTCCTTTAATTGATTTAACTCTCACGACAAACTTGATGAGGTGAAAACGATTATGAAATTTTAGTTACAAAGCATTATGACAAATTTGTTACTGAAAATTTTAAACACTTTTATTAAGGACTGCAAGGTCATTCCGAGTGAGGATCTTACGACCCAGCATAAGCTATTGGTGATGGATTTGGAGATAAAGAGGAAGAAGAAGAAGAAGAGGGTTGTGGATGACCGACCGAGGATTAGGTGGGGGAGTTTGACTTTGTCTAGTGCCCGAGAGATGGGGGAGAAGTTGATGGCTATGGGAGCGTGGGATAGTAAGGGGGATGCGAGCAGTATGTGGGATAGGATGGCCAGTTGCATTAGGGAAGCAGCTAGAGAGGTATTGGGCGTCTCAAGAGGCCGCCGTGGTGGGCACCGAGGGGATTGGTGGTGGAATGGAGAAGTCTAAGGGAAGGTGGAAGCAAAGAAACAGGCGTATGTGAAGTTGGTAGACAACAAGGATGATGAAGAGAAGCGGACGAACAGGAAAAGTATAAGATGGGGAGAAAGGAGGCGAAGTTGGCAATTTCGGTGGCAAAACAACAGCCTTTGAACGCCTTTATGCAAAATTAGAGGACAGAGGCGAGGATAAGAAGTTGTTCAGGCTTGCCAAGGCGAGAGAGAGGAAGGCACGCGATCTAGATCAAGTGAAGTGCATCAAGGAAGAGGATGACAAAGTGTTGGTGGAGGAAGCTCACATTACACGGAGATTGCAGTCATACTTTCATAAACTCTTGAACGAAGAAGGCGATAGATACATTGTGTTGGGAGATTTGGAGTACTCTGATAGGCGTCGCGACTTTGGATATTGTAGGAGTATAAAGGTTGAGGAGGTTGAGGGAGTTGTTCGTAGGATGCACAAGGGAAGAGCGATGGGCCTGACGAGATTCCTGGGGAATTTTGGAAGAGTGCAGGCAGGGTAGCTTGGAGTGGCTGACTGAGTTGTTTAATGTCATTTTCAAGACAGCGAAGATGCCCGAAGAATGGAGGTGAAGTACAATGATTCCCTTGTACAAGAACGAGGGTGACATTCAAAGGTGTAACAACTATAGAGGTATCAAGCTGCTAAGTCACACTATGAAAGTGTGGGAAAAGGTGGTGGAGATAAGGGTGAAGAAAGGTGTGTCTATTTCAGAGAATCAGTTTGGATTCATGCCGTTGCGCTCGACTACAGAAGCCATTCATATTGTAAGGAGATTGGTGGAGTAGTATAGGGAGCGGAAGAGGGACTTGCACAGGGTATTCATTGACCTAGAAAAGGCTTACTACAAAGTGCCAAGAGAGGTCCTATGGAGATGCTTGGAGGCTAAAGGTGTACCTATGGTGTACATTAGAGCAATAAATGACATGTATGATGGAGCCAAGACCAGGGTAAGGACGGTAGGAGGAGACTCGGACCACTTCTTGTTCTGATGGGGTTGCATCAGGGATCAACTCTTAGCCTGTTTCTACTTTCCTTAGTGATGGATGGATTGACGCGACAAATACAAGGTGAAGTGACTTGGTGTATGTTGTTCGTGGATGACATAGTCTTGATTGACGAGACTTGCAGCAGAATTAATGCTAAGCTGGAGGGCTGGAGACAGACGTTGGAGTCTAAAGGATTTAAATTGAGTAGGACCAAGACAGAATACTTGAAGTACAGGTTCAGTGGCATACCACATGAGGCTGACGAGGAAGTGAGGCTTGGTACCTAGGCCATCCAAAAGAAAGGAAGTTTCAAGTATCTTGGGTCTATTATGCAGGGAGATGGGGATATCGACGATAATATTTCACATTGTATAAGTGCAGGGTGGATGAGATGGAAGCTCGCTTCCGGAGTGCTGTGTGACAAGAAACTGCCACCAAAACTTAAAGGCAAGTTCTACAAAGTGGTGGTTAGACTGACTTTATTGTACGGAGCGAAGTGTTGGCCAGTCAAGACTCTCAAGTTCAGAAGATGAAAGTCGCGGAAATGCGAATGCTACGATGGATGTGTGGGCATACTAGGGGGGATAGAATTAGGAATGAAGATATCCCGGACAAGGTGGGAGTGGCATCGGTGGATGACAAGATGCGGGAAGCGAGACTGAGATGGTTTGGGCATGTGAAAAGGAGAGACACATATGCTCCAGTGCGGAGGTGTGAGAGGTTGGCTATGGACGGTTTCAGGAGAGTTAGAGGTAGGCTAAAGAAGTATTAGGGAGTGGTGATTAGACAGGACATGGCGCAATTTCAGCTTACTGAGGACATGATCTTAGATAGGAGGTTGTGGAGGACTCAGATTAGGATAGAAGGCTAGGAGGTAGTCTTTATTATCCTTTCGTCCTAGTAGTTGTAGTTTTGCTCATTCGTTTATTGCCTTTTGATTTCTGCTTATATTTGTTGGACCTTGTACTTCGATTATCTTATTTACCTATGGTATCTACTGCTCCTTTCTTTCCAGACTGTTCTATCATGACTTTCTCGCTTTTGTTATTCCTCGTTTTCATATTATTTTGATATGCTTGTCCCTATATGACCTTTTTGTCTTGTTCTCTCTTGAGCTGAGGGTCTTTCGGAAATAACCTCCCTACCTTTCAATTTGGGGGTAAGGTCTGTGTACACTCTACCCTCCCCAGACTCCACATTGTGGAATTATACTGGGTATGTTATTGCTGTTATTGTACTTTTATTTTAAAAAATAAGGGGAAAGGCAATAAACGGAGAAAATCATATCCCAGTTCCTGCAACAAAATTCTAACAAATCAAGAAAATAGAATACAAAACTTTTCAGTTGGAGCACCCATATAATGCAACCAGAAAAATCAACTAAAACTTCATGAATAGAGATTATAGAAACACCAATCAAATGTTAAGGATATTCTCACTTGTTCGGAGTAATAACTTTGGTGCACCAATAAAAAAAAAGTAGTAGCAAAATATCAATAAGGTTATAAGCTTAAAATAAGAAAAATTAAAAAGAACTGAACAATTAGAACATTATTATATAATATAATGATCACAAAACATTTTTAGAAGTTCCAACAAAAAAGAGCGAAAATTTGCATGTAGTTCTTAGAGGAGAAAGAATGGAAGATCATTTTATTTTTTTAACTAAAGATCTTGAACATGATTTATCAAAAATTGTTTTGTATCTTGATATTTTGTTATCTTATTTCTCTTACAATGCTGCATTGACTACATTTCTTTTGAGCCGAGGTCTATTGGAAACAACCTATCTACCCCATAAAGGTAGAGGTATAATCTGCGTAGATCCTACCCTCTCTAGACTCCACTTGTGAAATTACACTAAGTATGTTGTTGTTGAGTTATTACAGTGGTCGATGCTAAAGAAAATGCAGAATGATGTGGTAGCACACCCATGAAAGGTATATCTTTCTCAGAACATTACCAGCCTTTTCATTGACATACATTGGTGTGATACATGTAAAACTAAATCAAACCCAGTCATGCTTCCAAAATTGTGGCTAAGAAGAGCAAGAATTCCAAAGCAAGAGGTGTAAGAAAAAGCATTCCCCTTAGGGAGAAGGCAAAAAGGCATAATTTGTTTTCCAGACAAAGCGGCGTAGCTGTACGATGAACATAGATTTTATTGGGTATGGGTTAAATATTAGAATTGTAACTGAAATTTTAAGTACAAACTAAAAGAGAATTGAATAGTCATGACTTTTAGAAGTTTTTAATTTATTTAGAGCACTGAAATAGGAGGATAAAAGACCATTCTAAGAAAATAGATAATTACAAATACCTACTTTTGAGGCATGTCATGTCACAGGGTATATGTCTCTCCTTTATATACATATATATATATATATATATATATATATATATATATATATATATATATATATATATATATATAGATAGATAGATTTGGCAGGGCATGACAACGCGGGATACTAAGGGAGTCCGGAACCAAAATGACCCCCAAAAAAACCTTTTGAACCAAAATACCCCAACAAAAAAAAAGTGACATAAGTACCTTTTGCGCAGTATTTTACTGCGCTAAAACACTTAACCGTGACGGAGCCGTTAAGTGCTTTAGCGCAGTAAAATACTGCGCTAAACCAAATTCTCTCTCTCCTAAGAGCGCAGTATTTTACTGCACTATAGGAGTCCACCATTTTCCCAAAACAACCACTTATTACATTTTCACACTTTTTTACGTAGTTTAGCCGTATATTAATCGTGCTTTGAGACTCCGGAACTTCAATATTTTATATAGAACCCTACTTATATTTGTACGATTAATAAGGTAGGCTCAATACTTCAAGGATACGCAAAAGTTTGGATTGTCGTTTTAGTGGTTGAAAAGTGCTCGAAATCCTTTTTTGTTTGAAGACTCGTAGTCATTAGCTTTACGTTATTTATCTTTTAGGGTTTCGTGTTATTTTAAATTAATGCTTAACTTTATTTCGAATGTGTTATGTTTTTTTTTTATTATCAATTTAGGATGTAAAACTATAAACAATAATAAAGACTAAGATAATATTTATAAATATAAATAGATATGCAAAAACTATATAATATTTACAATAAAATGTACAACACTAATGTATATACACTATCGTGGATGGGTCCCACACGTGGTATGTCTGAGACTATCCTTAGGCCTAAGGCGCATACCATCCCCACCGCCCTCGTCATCGTCTCCATCGCCCTTTTTCCTCTTAATAACCAAGCGTTCTAAGTCATGATCATCTCCCCTTCCCCTAGCCCGTGCGCCCTTGACTAGAATGTACTTCTTCTTGGGATTTGATCCCGCTAGCACGGGCAGAACCTCATGCTGACCTAGGTCTGGAAACTCGATCTCTTTCTTGTCTGCAGTCGCCACCGCAGGCGCCGAAGGATGAACCTGAAAAGTATATAATAATTAGTACCATTTCATATTTATATTGAATACATTAACGTTTGTTGAATAATCAAACCTGTGTATCAACGGGCTCCCGAGATAGGTCTGTAGGCTCCTGAGATGGGTTTGGTGCAGAATATGAGGTAGTCTCCTGGACGAGATGTTGTTCGAAGTCCAAATAAAGGTTATAAAAATTAAATAAATATTTACCTTATATTGAATAAAATTGATTTTAAGTAAAAATCTTAACTGCACCTCGGTAGTCTCATGAGAAGACATCTCTGCCTCGGCAGGCTGATGAGAAGGTTCCTGAATGGGTCGCTCCTGTGGACCCAATGGCGTCTAATCCTAAAATATTAAAAAAACGAAATAATAAGTAACATACATATTTAAATAAGTAATTTAAATAATCAAATATGTATTTTAAATATTGACCTTATATTGAATAAAACTAATTTTAATAAAAAGCTTACGTGTGGCTCGACAGTCACATGGGAAGACACCGTTGGCTCGGCAAGCTCATGAGAAAACACCTAAGTGGGTGGCTCTGCTGGACCAGCTGACGCCGAATCCTAACATATAAAATATTACTAAATAATGAGTAACATATATATATTAAAAATAAGTAATTTAAATGAAAAATAAGTATTTTAAATACTAACCGGGATAAAAAACTCATCGAAGTCAAGAATCCTGGCTCCCTTTAACTTTCTCACAGGCCGCTCATCAGCTAATGAAGCGCGTAACGCCGCCCAATCGACGTTGTCATGCTCCTCCATGTATGCATTCTGGCTCGGCTGTTGATGTGCCGTGAAATTACGGTACATTCAATGTCAACTGCTTAGTCTTTTGTAAATCCTCAAATACTTTTGATGTCGTTTCTCGTTTTTTTGTGTTAATTTGTAGAATAACATGTGTTGGAAGCAACTTGAGGCAAAATGAAGCAAACAACTAGCTGAAGTGAACCAGAACATCACCTGCGAGTCGCATGTACTGCATGCGAGTAGCAGGTGCTGCAGCATCTAATGACAGAGATGGCTAAAATGGAGGACGGTGGTGCAACACATGCGAGCACCACATGCGAGTCGCATGTGGTACATGCGAGTCGCATCTGATGCAACAGATGCTGCACCACAGCTGCTTGAAGATGCAATACCTGTGAAGCTTTGGTGCAACCTGTGACTCGCAGGTTGCACATACAGCACCAAGTGCGATTCACACCAGATGCACAGGAGTATTTTTGTCTGGAAATTGTTCCCATTTTAGAGATTTTATAAATAGATTTTCTAGGGTTTTGGACTCATTATTCTACAGATTTTAAGTTATCTTTTTATGGAGCTCATTTATTATTGGTTGGTAAAGCTTTTAAGAGATTCCTTTGCTTTTGTCATCTTCTCCATTCAATACTTTTGTAAGCTTTATGAATACACTTTACATTATTGCTTTATCTTTAATAAATATTAGTAGTTAATCTTTTTAGCTAAGGTTGTGGGACCAAATGTGTTAGTTATGTGATTGGATTTCATATTCATACTTGATTTATATGCTAAGGGTGTTTTCTGTTAACTCTTCACGCGTTAATGTCTAGTGATGGTGTACAACATTACTTGTGCCTTAATACCATTACTTTACTTGGAAAAGAAAGTAGAGGTTACGAAAAGAGTTAATAGCAACAATTTGGGTCATTAAATCCATCTAATAGATTGAGCTAGGAATAGAAAAGCTAGTTGAGGCTAAATGGGTGTTCTCATATAAAACATTCTAGGGCTTGGAAAAGCCTAGGATGAAAATTGCTAATTTGGTTGGAAAACTTTTAGCAAGATTCACGTGACCCCTGGTTTAATGCATCTAGGCATATGAATAAATTGAATTGATACCCAAGCGCATTACTTTCCATTGGAACCACAACCTTGGTCCCATTCACCAATAGTTTACATTTCATAACCACTCTTAGTCTTTAATGAAAAAACAACAACCTACCTACTATTATATTCCCCTCTCCCTTGAAATATAGACTAATAGTCGGGCGTTACACTTGACAAGTATATTTCTTCATTGTATTCTCTGTGGGATACGACCCCAACCTCGTTGGGTTCTATATTTGACAACGACCGCTTACTCCTGATATTAAAGGTGTAATTTGGGCGTATCAAATTTTGGAACCGTTGCCAGGGAATACGGTCTAGAAATTTACTAACTAGTGTAAAAAATTACTTTTAGTCTTTATTTCTTTTCTTATTTCCTTTTTGTTGTTGTGTGTTGTGCAGGAAATATGGACGGCGCTAGTAATCCCATCCAAAATCCACATGTGGTGGTCATTGAAGAGGCGGCGGGGGCAGGCTATGCAGCCGCAATTCAGCCCCCGCCTCTAATTGGAATCTCGAGTTTCCACGTGACCAACACAATGCTACACCTGCTCAACACTAAGGGCCTGTTTGGTGGTCTACTCAAAGATGACCCGAATAGGCACCTTAGGAACTTTCTTGGGGTTTGTTCTACCAATGTGCATCCGGGCATCTCAATTGAAGCAGTCATGCTACGGCTATTCCCGTACTCCCTAACGGGGGAAGCCATGGCTTGGTTAGAGGTTCTCCCGTCCGGATCCATCACTACTTGGGAGGAATTGACCGAAGTATTCCTCGAGAAGTTCTTCCCTCCATCGTGGATGTTACAAATCCGTGACGAAATCAACAACTTTCGTCAACTTCCTGATGAGGCTCTCCATGAAACTTGGATTCGTTTTAAAAAGAAAGTGAAAAGCTGTCCCAAGTATGGGTTGCCCGATAGTGTGCTTCTATAAACATTTTATAGGTCTTTAGACTCGATCAACAAATCAGTGGCGAACAACATCGCAGAAGGGCCTATTATGGATAATTCTTATGCCACCATTTGTGAATTGTTGGATAAATTGACCGAGACTAATGAAGCATGGCACACTAGAGATGCGGAAATAGGTGGAGGAAGTTCCTCCAAAAATGTGCTCACTCGTGAGATGATCAAGAAGGAGAAAGAGAGAGATGAATCCATGGCCAAACTTGTCACCCAAATGGGTCTTCTTACAAAACATGTCATGGGTGGCGGAAGCAAAAAGGTGAATGCAGTAGAATCTTGTGAAGGGGGTTCCCCAGATGAGCAATGTTTCCAAATGTATGATGAGGAGTCAAAGTTATGTCAACAATCTAAGGGAGGGTTCCCGTCCGAACTACCAAGGTTCGAGTTAAGGATCTTGGCGGCAAGGTCAGGGGAATCAAGGTTGGAACAAAGATCAAGGTCACTCTAATTGGAGAGATAATCGTGACAACAATCAAGCTGGTTACAACAACAACAATCATTGGAGCTCAAATCCGTATGTCCCTCCAAAGGGTAATCAACCAAGCTATAGTCGGTGCCCACTAGCGATCCCGCTATTTCAAAAATTGAAGATATGTTGTCAAGGGTGTTGAAGAAAGTGGAATCCACCGATACCTTTTGCAAGGAGACTAGAGATGAGGTTAAATCAATGGGGCAAGTTGTGAGTTCACACTCTACCTCCATTAAACAATTGGAGTCTCAACTTGACCAAATCTCGGCTATCCTAAACCAAAAGCAAAAAGGCTCACTCCCTAGTGATACAGTTGCAAATCCAAGGAATGATTGTGATCATAAATGCAATGCAATTACTACTAGAAGTGGCAAAACCATTGGGGAAGAGGCGTTGGTGAAAGAGGATATGTTGGGTGACGATGAGAAAATAGTTGAAGAACCCATGGTTGTTGAAGAAGAAGTGAACCCAAAGAATATGCGGGCTAGTATTGAAAAGCCTATTGTTGTTGAGGACCCTCCGGAAATTAATGATGCTTCAAAAAGCAATGAAGCAGTGGAGGAGGTACCAAGGGCTTCACCGCCCGTTATGAAGCCCCCTCCTCCTTTTCCCCAACGATTGGCAAAGAAAGAGGATGATGGAAAATTCCTCAAGTTCATCGAACGATTAAAAGGGCTCTCAATAAATATTCCATTAGTTGAGGCACTTGAGCAAATGCCCGGTTATGCAAAGTTTATGAAAAATCTTGTGACCAAAAGAAGGAGTCCTGGCCTTGAAACATTTGGGGGCACTCATCATTGTAGTGCAATCGTTACCAAAGCTTTGGTACAAAAAAAAAAAGATCCCGGAGCGTTCACAATTCCATGCACCATCGGTAAATACAATTTTGCAAAAGCTTTATGTGATCTTGGAGCAAGCGTCAATTTGATGCCGCTATCTATATTCAACAAGTTGGGATTGGGCACTCCCCGTCCCACCACGATGAGATTACTTATGGCGGATAGGACCGTAAAGAGGCTCATTGGTATTCTTTATGATGTGCTTGTGAGAGTAGATCGATTTATTTTTCTGGCCGATTTTGTGATCTTGGATTGTGAAGTTGACTTTAAAGTTCCCATAATCTTGGGAAGACCATTCTTAGCTACGGGGCGTGCCCTTGTGGATGTGGAGAAAGGTGATTTAAAATTTAGGATGAATGATGAAGAGATCACTTTCCATATTTGCAAGTCAATGAAACAACCGGCAGATATGAGTGTTATGTCGGTTATTGATACAATTGATGAAGCAATAGAGAAAACCATAGAACATGAGCATATAGGTGATATGTTGGTGGCGGTGATAATGAACTATGAAGGGGACAATGAAGAAGAGTTTGAGGAGACGGTCAATGCATTGATTGGAATGGGGTCTTACCACCTAAATCCAAAGAAACTTGATCTTGATTTGGACAAACCGAGAAACTTCTCCTGCAAAGCCTTCCATTATTGAGCCTCCTACTTTGGAACTCAAACCTCTTCCTTCACATTTGAGGTATGAGTTTCTTGGACCCAACAACACATTGCCCGTGATTATATCCGCCCGGTTGACGGATGACCAAAGAGAGAGGCTGATGGTGATCTTGAGAAGATACAAAAAAGCTATTGGGTGGTGTATTGCGGATATCCAAGGGATTCCGCTCGGTATTTATACTCATAAAATTCAACTTGATGAAAAATGTGAGCCAACCGTCGAATATCAAAGGAGGTTAAATCCTCTTAAGTAAGAGGTTGTGAAGAATGAGATCATCAAGTGGATAGACGCCGGGGTAGTGTACCCTATATCGGATAGTTCTTGGGTGAGTCCAGTTCAATGCGTGCCCAAAAAGGGTGGAATCACCGTGGTTGCAAATGCTAAAAATGAATTGATCCCCACTCGCAAGGTCACCGGATGGCGGGTCTGCATGTATTATCGAAAGTTGAATAAGTGGACCAAAAAGGATCACTTCCCAATGCCATTCATGGATCAAATGCTTAATAGGCTTGCAGGAAGAGATTATGTTTTTCTTGATGGGTATTCCGGGTACAACCAAATCACCATTTCCCCTGAGGATCAAGAGAAAACCACTTTCACTTGTCCTTATGGAACCTTTGCTTTCAAGAGAATTCCTCTTGGGCTATGTAATGCACCCATAACATTTCAACGTTGCATGATGTCTATTTTCTCCGACATGGTTGAAGAGTCCATTGAAATCTTCAGGGATGACTTTTCCGTGGTTGGGGATTCCTTTGATGAATGATTGGAGAATCTTTCCCAAGTATTGAAATGATGTGAAGAGACAAATTTGGTTCTAAATTGCGAGAAGTGTCTCTTCATGGTTAGAGAAGGCATTATCTTGGGACACAAGATTTCGGAAAAGGGGCTTGAGGTTGATCAAGCTAAAATTCAGGTTATTGTCAAGCTTCCTCCCCAATCTCCGTCAAAGGTGTTCGTAGCTTCCTTGGGCATGCCGAGTTTTATAGAAGATTCATCAAGGATTTCTCAAAAATATCCAACCCTCTATGCAAATTGTTGGAGAAGGAATCAAAGTTTGTATTTGATGGTGCTTGTTTGAAGGCATTTGAGGGCTTGAAAGAGAGACTTACCTCGGCTCCTATCATCATTTCCCCGAATTGGTCCCAACCCTTTGAGTTGATGTGTGATGCAAGAGGATTTTCCATGGGGGCTGTTCTTGGCCAAAAACGTGATAAGATCTTTCACCCGATTTACTATGCAAGCAAGACTCTGAACAGTGCCCAAATGAATTACATTGTCACCGAGCAAGATTTGTTTGCTATTGTGTTTGCTTTTGAGAAGTTCTGGGCTTACTTGTTGGGAACCCACGTGATCGTCCACAATGATCACGCGACTTTACGTTACCTCATGACAAAGAAAGATGCAAAACTGAGGTTGATACGTTGGGTCCTTCCCTTGCAAGAGTTTGACTTTGAAGTCAAGGATAGAAAAGGTTGTGAAAATTATGTGGCGGACCATTTGTCTCGTCATGAAGAAGGTGGGCGTCCATTGGATGGTTTAGAAATCAATGAGTCATTCCCAGATGAGCAAGTAATGGCGGGGTCACATGACATGTGTTACACCTCGGAAATTTCCCCGTGAACGTACAGTGAAAAGTTGCAGGTTTGCACTTTGGCTCAGTTGGCCGGAAAGTGGAATACGGCTCGTAAAGTGATTTACGGACCATAAACTGCTATCGTCCTCCAACTTTCCAAAATTTCAACTTTCTGTCAAATGCTTCAAATGGTTAAAAACGACTTGGAATACGGACTGTAAATTGAAATACGACCCGTAAACTGAGTCGTAAATTGCCATGATCTCCAGCGTGCCTTTCTGGTTTTGATATGCTTAAATACGGTCGCGAAGGACGGACCGTAAACCAGAATACGGCCCGTAAAGTGGGTTTACGGCCACTGTACACCCCAACTACTGTTCAGAAAAATCAGATTTTTAAGTTAAGTATAAGGGACCCCAAGCTCATTTTATTTCATTTCTCATCTTTCTAATTCAAGAACTCTCTAGAATACTCCAAAACACTTCATCCACAAGAATTCAATAGAATCAAAGGAAAACCAAGATCAACAACACATAATCCATAAATCAAAGTGTATGAAACCTAAGTAAGGTTCATCTTCCTCAAAGAAAACTAAAAAGAGATGAGGTAGGGTTTGGTGCTAGAGGAGAAACTCCACTCAAGACTTGTTCAACCATAATCTATGGTAAGTTTCATGACTTCATCATGTTGTTTAAAGTATTGGAAAGCTAAGATACTTGAATGGTAGAAAAACATAGAAAATGAGTCTTAAATGGATGAATAGTGTCACAGTTGAATGGTATTTGAATGGAATCATAAATGTTGATGTGCTATGATTATGAATATGTTGTAAAGGATGTTTAGACCATGAAATAAGTATCATATAAGAGAAAACGTGATAATGAG
Organism: Lycium barbarum; assembly: GCF_019175385.1. Classification (NCBI taxonomy): domain Eukaryota; kingdom Viridiplantae; phylum Streptophyta; class Magnoliopsida; order Solanales; family Solanaceae; genus Lycium; species Lycium barbarum. Next base: position 29,186,829 of record NC_083347.1, read on the forward strand.
TTATATGTATGAATGTGGGGAAATTAAAGAGAAATGGTGGAGTGCGGTTAGTGCATGTAAATGATGATTGTTGAATACAATATTGTGAACGTTGTTGTGAGCGTTTGGGAGTTAATATAGAATATGAGAAAAGTAGTATAACCAAAGGAAGTGCCGCCCAATTTTCCCTAGAAATAGTAGCGCGTTCTTATAGTCGAATAACTAACATAAATGCGAATTCTCTTTGAAGGTAGAAACGGGATATCGAAGGAGAACAAGCGAACGATAGCTTAGTTAAACGTCGAAGGTATGTGAGGCTAGTCTCTTCTTTCTAATGGAATGAATCCTATAGCGTAACTACTTTCTTATCCATGAGACTATGTCTATAATTTGCTACACAAGGTAATGAGTTAGAATATAGAAAGTCTAATGGTGTTATTTATCGCTTGCACTCACCTTATGTGCTAATCCCTTCAAGGTGAGGCATAATGTCCATGATTGTTCCATAATGCAATCGGGGGATCACGACCTTACGTCACCCCGATAGAGTATGGTTGGTCTTGAGCCTTATGTATGTATTATAATAAGTTAAGTATATTATGATGAGCATATGATGATATCACTATTACACCGCGCCTATTTGGCCGGGCAGTCACCGCTAAGGCGGGCAGCTATACGATACACCATGGCCAAATGGCATGGGCAGACACCACTAATGGGTGGCATGAGATGTTACCCCGGACGCGGGAGGCCTGGACGCAGGCTCATGTTATGATTATCACATCGATCCGATACGGACGGGCAGTTTATACATGATGCATATATGATATGATATGATGATGAGCATGAGTAAGACAATATGACTTGTTTTTCTTATACTTGGCAGCTAGATTCTGATGTTCCATATGAGTATCTCCTTTACATCATTGTCTTATTTCATTGTTTATGCCTCTCATACTCAGTACAATGTTCGTACTGACGTCCGTTTTCTTTGGACGTTGTGTTCATGCCCACAGGTAGACAGGGAGGAGAGCTCGATCCAGAACCGTAGTAGCTGTCAGCTAATTGGAAGCCCTCCATTGTCCCGGAGGTGCTTATGATTATTCTTTTGTGTATATATATAGCCATGTATATGTATTTTTGGGCACGACGGGGTCTTGTTCCGTCCCTACGTTCAGTACTCCAGTAGAGGCTCGTAGATACGCAGTGCGGGTTAGATGGTCTCATGAGATCGTTGTTGTATACACATATACATTATTTTGATAGCCTAAGGGCACATGTAGATGGATGTATTTTATGTTTTCATATGGAATATGATTTTCCTACGCTATGGGTATAAAGATGATAAAAATGGTATAAAATGAGTAAGATGAGCGACAGAACAAGCGGTACTCGGTGGTTAGCCCCGGGTACCCATCGCGACCCCTAGCTGGGTCGTGACAACATGATTCCTTGGTATGCCGACTTTTCTAACTTTCATGCAAGTGACATCTTATCGGAGGATTTGAACTTCCACCAAAAGAAAAAGGTTTTGAGTGATGCCCGGAAATTCTATTGGGATGAGCCATATCTATTCCGGGTTTGCACCGACAACATCATAGGAAGGTGCATACCCGAAGTAGAAATGATGCCCATCATCGAAGCTTGTCACTCATCACCGGTTGGTGGGCACTATAATAGTTCAAGAACGGCGGCTAAGGTTCTTCAAAGTGGCTTTTATTGGCCAACAATCTATCAAGATGCACATGACTTGGTGAAAGCTTGTGATCAATGTCAAAGGCATGGAGGCATCTCGAGGAGGCATGAGCCACCGATGACCTCGATTCTTGAGGTTGAATTGTTTGATGTGTGGGGTATTGACTTTATGGGTCCATTTGTGAATTCCTATAACAACAAGTACATTCTTGTGGCGGTGGACTACGTGTCTAAATGGGTGGAAGCCGTTGCGCTCCCTAATAATAAAGGAAGAAATGTCACCGCATTCTTGAAGAGGCATATTTTTTCTCAAGATTTGGAACCCCAAGGGCAATCATTAGTGATGGGGGCTCTTATTTTTGCAATCGGGTATTCAAGACTCTTCTTGAGAAGTATGGAGTGAAGCATAAAGTTGCCACCCCATATCATCCCCATATGAGTGGACAAGTTGAAGTCTCAAACAGGAATATCAAGAGCATACTCTCTAAAACAGTGAATACTAATCGGACCGATTGGTCAAAGAGATTGGATGATGCTTTATAGGCCTACTGAACGGCCTATAAGACACCAATTGGTATGTCTCCTTATCAGCTGGTGTTTGGCAAAGCTTGTCATCTTCCCGTGAAACTTGAACATAAGGCATTGTGGGCCTTGAAAAAGCTGAACCTGGATTAGAGTGATGCCTCAAACTTGAGGATGGAACAACTTAATGAGCTTGATGAATTTCGGCTTAAAGCTTATACTAGCTCTTCACTCTACAAGGTCCGCATGAAGTATTTCTATGATAAGAAGATTTGGCAAAGAGAATTTAGCCCCGGGGATCTCATATTGTTGTTCAACTCAAGGCTCCGATTGTTTTCTGAAAAGTTGAAATCCAAATGGTCCGGCTCATTTGAAATCACACAAGCGTTCCCACATGGTGCAATCGAACTTGTTTGCCCAAGTGGCAATAAAATCAAAGTGAACGGGCAAAGGGTGAAGCATTACTTAGGATCCCAGAATGAAGCAAAAATTATCGAGGTCTTCCTCCTCAATGAGCCATGAATAGATACCAACGTCATGCTCCGACGTAAAATCAAGCGCTTCTTGGGAGGCAACCCAAGTTTCCATTTTCATTTGTTTGTGGTTTTTACTTTCGTGATGTTTTTGATGGGTGTCTAAGTGTGTAGGAATAAATTGTGTGCACAAAGAAGAAGAGTTGGGAAAATGCCAACAGGCATAACATCCTACGCACATGCCACTCGCATGTCATGCCTGCTGTAGCACCTGCGTCTCGCAGGTGGCGCAAAATTTCAGGCCAAGAAAGCCAGATTATCTGTTAACAGATGCGAAGATCGGGCACTACATGCGACTCGCATGTACCACATGCGAGTCGCATGTTGTGCAGGTAAGTGCGATTCATGGGTCAGTCCGACCCGACTCGATTTTTAATTTTCAAATAAAAGAAACGTAACTAATGGTTTCATCAGTTACGCCCTTCATTTTCCTTCTCTCCCTCTTCTTTTTTCCCTCCTATATCATCCCATAATCCCACTTCACTCCAATCATTCTTAATCACACCACAAATCTTAAAAAGTGTTTCCTTCTCTTTTACCTTGACAAAGATTTCAAGGGTTCCAACTGTCATCAACTCTCAAGCTATGTCAACTCTTCTCTTCTTTTCATTAAGTGGTATCTAAGAAATTCTAAATCCCATGTCATTACCATGCCCTACCACTTGGTGTAATTAGTTAATTGGGTAGATTTATCTTGTGCATTGTGTGGATTGTTGGAAATGGATGAACAATGGGGAATTCTTGAGTACCCATGCTTGTGTAATCCTACTAGGATGAGTAATATCGATGTTTGTTGATGTATAATTAGATAGCGACTGGGGAATTCTTGAGTACCCACTGTCGTAAGAGCGATTGTTGATAAATGCAAGCAACTTGTTTGACGAAATGCCCAAATGAACCTGTGGATGTTTAGATGTTGTGGAAGTGTGATCATTTGCCAGCCTTGTGGAATTCTTGAGTACCCAAAAGCACATTACCTGTAGCATAAGACCCACGATGCACTCAGAATTTTAGATTTGGCATTTGTCTTTGGAAGGGATGACCTTCGACCAGTGGCCCGATTGGTTAAATAGCTTTTCCCAATGATGGACGGGGTGACAGCCCTCTTAAGGGAAGCAGTTACATGTGTATGGTCTTGTGAATGTGCAAATGTGATTATCCATGCATATGTGTTGTGTAATTATATTCCAAAAAAAAAAAGTCTTCAGTGCTTCACCTGCGTACATCATCTGCGAGTGGCATGTTTAACATGCGAATCGCACCTGCTGCAGCAGGTGTTTACAGTGAAGAACAAAAAAATCAACTTCACAATATGTATCACCTGCAACACTACCTGCGACTTGCATGTCGCACATGCGACTCGCAGGTGGTGTTTCGCAGGTGATGCCACCCTGCAATACTATGTTTTTTTCCTACTTCTTTCTTGTTACTTAAAGAGCATCATAAATAGTGGGTATATTTTTGTGTGGTGTGCAGGATAGCTCGAACAAATAAAGCAGAAGGTGGAGGAAAAAGAGCAACACGACAAGCCTCCACCTCTAGAAGAAAAGAAAAAACACCTGCGGATCCGATCCCCCAGTCTGAAGAAGGGACACATGAGGCTTCCTCACCTGAGCCCGAGGATGCCATCACAAGAGGTGAGAGAAGGGAAGCAATGGAGCAAAGGTTCACCGTGCCTGGATCCAGGGATCTGTACAAGGCTTGGAGCTTTATTAAGCCCGATGGAAATCCAGTCCAGGGCTTCATTATCGAAAAGAGGGTCACTTTGAATGGCCTACAAGACTAATGCCCGAGCATCATCCGTAAGCTCAAGGCCTTAAGATGGACCTATTTCATGCAGCCAGCTGAATACTACCCAACCCTTGTGATGGAATTCTATGCGGCTTATGCGGCCAAGTTGAATGCAAAGATCTCGCGCCGCCAACCAAAGAAGAATGTGGAACACTTCTGTTGGGTTCTGGTTCGAGGGAAGGATGTTGATTGTGCTGCCGATACCATAACTTCCATCATATATGAGCAGCGAAGAGAATCAGATCCTATTGAAGGTTGGCCCCCGGTGAGTTCTGAATATGATTTAAGGATGGAGAACCCGGAGGAGCAGCGAGAGTGGGTTGCTTCGGTAATTGCCTCAGGGCCTCCGCCATGGCTGGATCCATCTGTCTCCATTGAGAAGAACACTTTCAACCGCGAAGCTAAATTTTGTCTATCACTAGTATCATCGCGGGTGATTCCCTCCAAGAACAACACCGACATATCCATTGTAAAGTGTATTTTCATTGCTTCACTCATGTCCGGGTACCTCGTCAATGTGGGGGTAATTATGCGAGATGAGATCAAGAATAAGTCCACTCAAAAGGGCACATCACTCCCTTTTCCTTGCTTGATCACTGAATTATGCCGAAGAAAGAAGGTTCGTGACATTTCTCGGGTAGACAGGGTGTTAAAGGCTGACCAGACAATAGATTACACTAAATTGGAACCGAGGACTAGAAAGATAAAGCAGGTGAGCCCAGAGTCGAGAGCCTCGGCGACAGTACTAGAAGCTCACATTTTTTAGCCCATACTACCATCCGGTGTGTCCTTATTCTCCACTGGGCCTACAACACCTGTCATGCCTTCGGGGAAAGGAGTTGAGGAGCTAGTTGGGGAAGAAGAAGAAGAAGAAAATGAGGAAGAAGAGGAGGAAGAAAGTGAGGAAGAGTTCAACGAGGAGCTTGAGGGTGACCCAGCTGTTGAGAGGGTACAGTCGTCTCAAGTTGTGGAGACAGAGCAGGAGGCCCGAGAGAGAGAGTGTCTTGAGGAGGCCCGTACTTCTACCCGAGCTGCTGGTATTCCCGAGGACGAGATTGACACATAAATGGCCATGCAACAGTCCTATGAGGTGAGTAGGAAGTTACGGGGGCATCCCAACCCCGAGGGCGGGTGAGGCCAGTTCATCAGCCGCCCCTCTAGCTGACACACCATTGCCTCCATCTGTGGGTTCTAAGATAGTGACACCTGGGCCAGAAGCAACAACAGAGGGTGATACTAAGACGACTCTATTGATAGTGCCTCCGTTGGAGGTCCTCCCTGCTGATCAGACACCATCGGACGCCTGACGCGTCCATCGTGAGCTACTCATCTCTTGTACTACATTTGATGCATTGGGGACACTACATATTCCTTTTGTTGGGGGTGGGACAGCTCATGTTTCATAAGTTTGTTTTTGTTGTTGTAGGATAGCTCATGTTTAAGTTTTGTGCATGTATAAGTTTTGTGTACTTGTAGTTTTTTTATTGCCAAGTACAATAGTGATGGTTGATTAGTTTACAGCATAAATTTTTTCGTCTTGTTTTGGTTTTCCATCGTGTTTTAGTAACACTCCTCCCAAAAATTTTGCATATGTACTTAGAGGAAAGGAGCAACACTAACATGACTCGTTTGGTGACACACATATGTTTTGCAAAGCCTAGAATGATGGGTTGAGAAGTAATTAGAAAATAGCAAAGTAATCCATGTGCCATGTGTGTAAGATGTTATTGTTCTAATCTTGTGCATAATTCTGAGCTAGAACTTGCCCGGAAAGTGTCTCAAGGCGAAATCCTAAACTACACTTGTTTGAAAGAGGATATTACGCTCTCTTTGGACCGCCACTAAACCTAAAAATTCCTACCCATTGCATTTATATCCTAGTTAACCCATTTTTTAGCCTTAACTTTGTTTTTCTTTTCTTTTATTACAACCTTGTGACAAGCCCTGTCCTTTTTGCCCTTGTTTAACCACCTTTTGGCACCCTCTCTCCCTAAGCGAGTCGAATACGCTAAAATAAGCTAAAACGCCTAAGTTTGGGGGTGGTAGTTAGCAAGAAAAGGTATGGTATGTGATGGAGAGTTAAAGGACACAAAAAAAACTGTATATGTAGACATATGTGTATAGAAAGGTGTGTATATGTACATATAAATTGTATGTTTAGTTGTGAACACGAGGGTGTGAATAATGGTTGTAACGTAAGAAATAAATGGGGAAACTAGGGAGGCAATAACAATATTGGCTAAAGGAGGTACGAATGGGCGGTAAATGCTTAAATGTTGAAGAAGGGACTAATTAGGTGAAGGAAGCGTGTTCGAAAATGCCTAGGGAGAAGTCAAGTCACTCTTACCCAAACTACACCCCACCTTAACCCCGAACCTTAGCTATGACCCGCAAGTCCTAATTGATTTTGAACAAAGTGTGTTTACATTAGTGGAGAAATACTTAAAAGGCAAGCTTATGGCATCGCATTTGTGTACTTGTACATTATCTTTTCTGAGTGTGAGTTGTTCTCTCCTTATTTGTCTTTTGTCCCAGTTGTTGTTTGTGAATATGTGTGTATGGGACTTTCTTTGGTCTTTTGTGAGGGCATATGGATTACTAAGCTCAACGAAAGAATTACTTTTTGATGCTTCATTTGAAGCTGTTTCCTTAAAAGCTAGAGTAATATTGTGTCACCAAATGCAGCGGTTGGTTAATGCTCGACCTTTGGGGAAAGGCACCATGTTTGGAAACAAGATGGAGGGGAACTCAATTTTTTTTTTAAATGAATATGTTTGGACAGATCACTATCATCACTGTAGTACCTTAGCAATTGGCATATATTATAGTTTTGCTTTAACTGCTTGAGGACAAGCAAAAGTATAAGTTTGGGGGTGTTGATGTGCCGTGAAATTACGGTGCATTCAATACCAACTGCTTAGTCTTTTGTAAATCCTCAAGTACTTTTGATGTCGTTTCTCGTGATTTTGTGTTAATTTGTAAAATAACATGTGTTGGAAGCAACTTGAGGCAAAATGAAGCAAACAACTAGCTGAAGTGAACCAGAACATCACCTGCGAGTCGCATGTACTGCATGCGAGTCGCAGGTGCTACAACATCTAATGGCAGAGATGGATAAAATGGAGGACAGTGGTGCAACACATGCGAGTCGATTATGGTACATGCGAGTCGCACCTGATGCAACACATGTTGCACCACAACTGCTTGAAGATGCAGTACCTGCGAAGCTTTGGTGCAACCTGCGACTCGCAGGTTGCACATGCGGCACCAAGTCGATTTGCACCAGATGCGCAGGGGTATTTTTGTCTGGAAATTGTTCCCGTTTTGGAGATTCTATAAATAGATTTTCTAGGGGTTTGGATTCATTATTCTACAGATTTTAAGTTGTCTTTTTGTGGAGCTCATTTATTATTGGTTGGTGAAGCTTTTAAGAGATTCCTTTGCTTTTGTCATCTTCTCCATTCAATACTTTTATAAGCTTTATGAATACACTTTACATTATTGTTTTATCTTTAATGAATATTAGTAGCTAATCTCTTTAGCTAAGGTTGTGGGATCAAATGTGTTAGTTATGTAATTGGGTTTCATATTCATACTTCATTTATATGCTAATGGTGTTTTCTATTAACTCTTCATGCGTTAAGGTCTAGTGATGGTGTACAACATTACTTGTGCCTTAATACTATTACTTTGCTTGGAAAAGAAAGTAGAGGTTAGGAAAAGAGTTATTAGCAACAATTTGGGTCATTAAATCCATCTAATAGCTTGAGCTAGGAATAGGAAAGCTAGTTGAGGCTAAATGGGTGTTCTCATATAAAACATTCTAGGGCTTGGAAAAGCCTAGGATGAAAATTGCTAATTTGGTTGGAAAACTTTTAGCAAGATTCACACGACCCTTGGTTTAATGCATCTAGGCACATGAATAAATTGAATTGATACACAAGCGCATTACTTTCCATTGGAACCACAACCTTGGTCTCATTCACCAATAGTTTACATCTCATAACCACTCTTAGTCTTTAATGAACAAACAACAACCTACCTACTATTATATTCCCTTCTCCCTTGAAATCTGGACTAATAGTCGGGTGTTACACTTGACAAGTGTATTTCTTCATTGTATTCTCTGTGGGATTCGACCCCAACCTCGTTGGGTTCTATATTTGACAACGATCGCTTACTCCTGATATCAAAGGTGTAATTTGGGCGTATCAGCTGTGATGAAGACCCAGGTATCTCAGCAAGTAGGAGCGTCGGCGTAAATGTAGGTGAGTCCCCAGGTGAGCTGCCACCGGCCTGGAACAGCTGCGGATGGACTAGAGCGGGAACATCTTCTAGAATAGGATCGGCCTCATCTGCCTCATCTACCAAATAGTGTCCTCCACCACCAGGTCCTCTAACAGCAGCACCGCGTCCTCTACGCACACAACGTCCTCTGGCAGCACGACCTCCTCCACTAGGAGCACCCGGTCCTTCTCCCGGTGCTGGCTGATACTCAGCCTCTGGAACAAGCTCCTCCATGTGGCTAATCTCTCCTGCCTGCCGGATACCATCCTCGGATATTCGTACCATCTCCGACACAAGCCACGCAAGCCCGGGGTAAGGCATATGCGCTAACCCCAACATGCGTAATTGCTGTACGGCCACCAGCTGCACTTGTGTTCAACAGTAAAATTTTAAAACGTAACAATTAATGCAATTAAATAAATCTAAATACGATAAACTTACCAATGCCTTGTACTACCCCGGAGTGTTGAGTATCCTACATCTCTAGCGGGATACAAAGCTGGGTTGCCGATCAATCAGCATGTGATATGATGATACCAGCTCATGTAATCCTCAATGGGAGTCAAATAGCCGACCACCGCTAAAGTGCCCAACCTGTTCTCCCAACGGTGGAGCTGGACAGCCATGAATGCCAGAAAATCATCATCAACGGCAGCCCGATCGTCCCACTGGTAGTGTCAGAGCTCATGACGGACGTCAGGAGGTATACTCTGGGTATGCCCAAACTGTCGTAAGACACGCTCGGGCATGTGGTCCTCTACGATGTCCAGGTGTATCAATGGACACCGCGACCGCTAAACCCCCTGACCAGCCCTGCAAAAGGCCGGCAAACCATCTAATATAGCAGCGTACAGCGTCCATATAAATAGCTTCATAACATATAAATACAAATCAGTGATCACTAAGTAGAAAAGACGTTTAATTAAATTAATAATGTAAAGTTAAATAGTTTTACCGCATCGTCCGTCATGTGATCAAGTTGGTCCTGGAATGAAAGAATATTGTGGTGCGTATCCACATCCCGGTCAAAACTCGTTGTCCACCTCCTCGCATAAGGCATGTCAATCTCGAGGTGATGCCTAGGTACGACCTGATAAGGCGGCATCCTCTCCCACACCCATAACTGATTTTTTAGTCGTCGTTTCAAGATTTTTGCTTACATTAAAGGAACGCACACTTAAAATATTACCTGGAAAAGAGCAAAAAATCCACACACATCTCTGACAGCACCAATAGACGCTCGGCATATGCATCTGTAAAGATACACCAAAATAGCACCGCCCCAGCTGTAGTCTCCCAAGCAGTCCAGATGCTCCAAGAAAACCAAATAACGTAAACTGACAAAGGCACCCGATGAGTTCGGGAATAAGATGCCCCCGAATATAATAAGCAGGTACAAACAGGCATGATGATCAACATCGTCCTGCTGGGTGTCGTCTACAACCGGATCCAGACCCTCCAAATAAGTGCAGAGTGCACTAAACTGAACCCAACTCTGTCCCAATATCTGGGCCGCGGCATCAGGCACGAAGTGGGTGAGCCTAGTCAACTCCGTCACCCATGTCTGACCAGGAGGAGGCTCGTACCAAGTGTATAGTGGCTCTCCATCTACCCGTAATCCAAAGAGGACCTCCACATCCTGAAGTGTAATCGTGGCCTCACCAGTGCGAAGATGGAAGGTATGTGTCTCTGGCCTCCACCGCTCAACCATGGCCGTAATGAGCGCCCAATCATGTTGTACCCGACCAACGGACACACAATGATAGATGCCGCCCCAAAACAATATCTCTAAGACGTGAGGGTGTGGGGAGCGCTCGCATAAAAGAGTCCACGCTCTCTACAGCCTACGGGGATGGAGCTTAGTCGATATCCCTATAGTACCAGCCCATAATAACTCTGACCTATGATTGCCTTGCAAAGACAATACTGATCTATCAGCGGGCCCCAGGTGAATAGCGGGCCCGGGTGATCATCAGGCCCCGGGTGATCATCGGGCCCAGGGAAACATTCGGATCCATGAAAGAGTCTGGTCTGTATAAACTAAATTAGTCATTATTCTTAAAATAAAAGATAAATTATATTAACTAATTAATAATTTGCAGGGAATATGCAAATTATGTTGTATTATATCTTGTGAATAATTAACATGGGATAAACAATTTCACAAATAAATAAAATAACAATGGCATAATTAACATAATAAGAGATTACTATATTTTGGGGTATGTAGTCTCTATGTACGTGCGCTGCACGAATATTTCTTGTCGATTTTTATAATATTATTTATATTCTATTGATAAGCAACTTGAAAAAAAAAATATCTACTTATTATCTTGAATACAATATTTATTTTGAATGTATAAATCTTTATTAGATAGTCTTTTCCAAAAATTATTTTCACTCTCCAACCAAATATTGGAATAAAATAATGTTTTTCAAGATGACTTTCGTCATATTAAATGTGCAGTAAATTTAATATGTGATAGTAAGGACACATATATCATGTCAAAGACTTTTAAGTTAATTAGTTTTGAATTATGTGATGGCAAAGATTTTAAGTTAATTAGTTTGGGAATCGAAATTCAGCAGTAATATTTGTTTAGAACTCTATTTTGAATATGTGATATATTTTTAGCTGACCAAATAGCCAACACAACTATGATAAAATTAGACTAAAAGAGTATATTCGTCGACCACATATTTTCCTACAAACTTTAAATTGTTATTGTTAACTTATGTATTTATGAAAAGAAGAACTTTAACTATTCTTTTTTAGATAATCTTTTTTTATTTAACATATTTATTCATGCTTTTAAAATAATATAGATTAACAATTCATAATCATTTACAACTTGTTGGATGGTTGTTACCTATTGTATTATATTGTGTTGTTAGTTTAAATATAATGTTTATTTTGATTGTTACTTTAATTTTATTGTATCGTATCGTTAAATCCATCATTATGTAACAACAAAAGGTCCTATTTTATGTAATGACTGATTTGGTCCTATACAGTACAACACAATACGATACATTATGAAACAATACATAACAATCATCCAAACAAAGTGTTAACAAAATAATAATTCATTACCAATCAACTTTTTTCAATTCATAACCAATATTTAACAACTAATTAATTCATAATCAATTAACAAAATAATAATTCATTAACAATTAACAATTAACAATTCATCAACAATTAACAATTCATAAATAATTAACAAATTAACAATTCATAAACAATTAACAAATTAACAACTCATAAACATATAACAACTTAAAAATTCATAAACATTTAACAAATTAACAATTCATACACATTTAACAATTAATGAATTTTCCAAAAAAAAAAAAAAGGGAACTGTGGCAAAAGCCACTGCCCAGCCGATCAAACCCAAAAAAAAAAAGTAATTTGACTTTTTTTTTTTTGGAAATTAACGACGATTAAATATTAAACATGCGTACAATATAATGTATATAACAAATTAATAACAAAAGTTCATAGTAGAAAACCTTAACCGAAGATTTTTTGTAGAGTTGTGTTAATCGAGTTGTACGCTGCTTTTTCCCACAATTCGAGCTTAGAATCTTGCTCCTTGACTTGAATATACCAAGAATCTAAACTTTCCCGACGAAAATTAATAGAAAATGACATTTTTTTAAGTGGGGACCACCTTAAATCGCCTCCAATGGCGTTTTTTTTTTTTTTTTTTAATGCCACTGGAGGGACCAGTGGTGGAGCCGATCGAGTTTTTATGGTGGACTCCTATAACGCAGTAAAATACTGCGCTATAGAAGAGAGACAGTTTGGTTTAGGGCAGTATTTTACTACGCTAAAGCACTTAACGGCTCCGTCACGGTTAAGTGCTTTAGCGCACTAAAGGTATTTATGTCACTATTTTTTTGTTGGGGTATTTTGATTCAAAAGGCTTTTTTTGGGGTTATTTTGGTTCTGGATTCACTAATTGGCATAATAAGCCTACGTTTTTTCAAATTGGCATCCGCTAAGAAATGGATTGTTTGTGATCATGATGAATAAGAGAGGCCTAAGAGGTTTTCACTTGGGTGTGAATAGGATAAGAGGTGATACTACACTTGAGTTATTCACTCTTGGTAAGTTGTTGTGCTGCTTCTTGATATGCTTAACTTAGATCTCCATATTGTTGCTACTCTGAGATGATTTTGGTTCTAGAGTTGCATTTTATCTGCACTATGATGCTATTATGGGATGTTTCCTCTGATTGCTGCTATACTTCTTGGTTGACCACTGTTACATTTCATATGGCTGTTGCTACCTTGAGATGCCCTTTTGTGGGGCAAACTGTTGCTGCATTCTCGGGTTGAATGCCTGTTGTGTTTTGGGCTGAAAAATGCCATTTTGAGGTTATTGTTGTTTCTCCGCACTTTGGAGACTCTAAATGCTGCACTTGGAGATAAAAATGTTGCTTCCCTGTTGCTATTTGATGTGTCACTTTGCTGCATTTGTTAGGGGGTGAATTGAGTTGTATCCTGGAAATATTTGGAGCAAGAAGTACTACATTTACTGCAGATATGTGGCTGTAGTTTAGAGCTAATTTGCTATGGTGTTTCGAGAAATAATCAGCCATATTTTAGGCAGATTTGAGCAAAAAATAACTTCTGAGTTTTTGGGTCATTTGCTGTGGTCTTTTTGAGACAAATACTGCTGCCTTTTGGAGGCCAAAAGCTGTTATGTTTTGCTTAAAGTTTGGAGTGCAATTGCTGCGCTTAAACTGCTGCATTTTTCCTAGTGTTCAAATATTACACTTGCTATAAAACCCACTGATTTGAGCAGATACTACCAAGGGCCAGTGATAAGTGATTTTAATGTGAGCTCTTGATAGCTTGTATCTTGCCCAGACTGAATACATCCCGCACTACCCCATTTGAACTTCTCTGTTGCCAGTTCAGTCAGTAAGAAGCCATTTAGTGAACTAGCAGCCTGACCAAGTCGTCAAACTCCCAATCCTATCCAAGTCATCAGGCATATTTTTTTTTCTCTTCTTGAATATCTTGAGTGGCTGTATGACAATTTTACTTGGGAATATTAAGTTGTGGAAAAAATTCTTTAAAGAGATTGACTAGCGAAAGGTTGAAGTCTAATTCGGTGCGGTTGTTTTCTCAACTTGTATCGATTTCTTTTTTTCTTCTTGAATTGAACCTTCTCTTTCCACCATTATTGTTTTCAGAAGTAGTTTTGAGCGATGTGCATGCATGATTATTTGTATGTTGTTACGATTTAGAGTTTCTGCTTTGCCCCCTCTTTCCATTTACGAGTGTTTTAGGTGTGTGAGTGCATGAAGGGAAGTAGTGCTTCGTGAAGCTACTTCTTGAGAAACTCGAGTTTAAAGATGTCCGGTCAACCTAGACATCCATGTGAAAATCATAATTAAGGGCTTTAAACAGAGCATGTGTGGTTTGCACTTTTGAGTGAATGTCACTATGTTTGGTTCGTTATTTCTGCATTTGAGCTGAGTTTGCTTTTGCTGCGTTGGGGCTGAATATATGCTGTACTTCGGGGCTAAAGGGTGCCATATTTTGAGTCAATTTGCTGCTTCCATTTGGTTTGTAATTGCTGCATTTTGTCTGATTGGTTCCTGCATATTTGAGGTTGGAAAACGCCACTATTTTGAGTGAATTTGCTACTGCTACCTGGTCCGTAATTTCTGCATCTTATTGCAATGAGAGGCTGCTGAATTCGAGATGAATTACTCCTGTCCTTGGATGGGCTGACTGCTGCGGTCCTTTAAGCCAAACAATGCACTTAGTTTCAACGCAGAATTCTAACAGGTTGCTGCATTTTTTTGGGGTTGAAAATGCCAAACTTCTGAGTAAATTTGCCACCGCTTTCATGGACGAAAGCTGCTGCAGTTTTGGCCGGATGTCACTAGTTACTGCATTTTTGGCTGAAACTACACCTTCACAGTCCGGAATTGATGCCACATCGAGTCAGATTTGTGCTACAGTTTGGGAGTCAAATTGCTTCTGAATTTTGGCCTAATCCAATGCTATTTTTGGACCAGAATTGAGGCCAAACAACTGCTGCCTTTAAGGCAAGCTACTGCTGAATTTTGAGTTAAAATACTGCTGCACTTTTGAGCTGCTACTTGGCTGTTATGTTTTACACCTTTTCTTGAAGATGTTTCACTGATGCATCTTGGCTTGCTGCTGCTCACAAAACATGATATAACCCTAGGAATGTATAATTATTGAGACATTTGATAGTTGGATTTGTACGAAAAGCTAGAGTCTTGTTTACTTGAGGGTAAAGCAAAGTGCTGTCTCATTTTCCAAATTGGGTTAAGATGTGAACCATAAAACAATATGTCCACTTCAATTTTTGTTGGATTTTTTGGGGCATGCGTGACCGTATTACTGTTATTCCATCTAACGACGTGCTCATGCCCACAACATTCATAGCTTTACTTTCGCACATCACTTTATCTTCTCGTTTTTTTTTGTTTGCCTATCATTTCCTGTAATTGGACCAAGGAAAACTAAACTTACTGGAAGACCAATTCAGAAACTATTAGACGTCTCGTAGAGCAACTTCTAACTAGAAGAATACAAGGTGTTAGATGAGGATTCAGCTAACGCAATGCAGAGTGAACTCCAATAACGAAGTGTGCTTTCAAGATAAGAACAATAGGAGTTCATGGGCCAGTGTAGTGTCATCACACAAATATACCTTAAATTCATTTAAAGGGGCGTCTGGTATGCTGTAAAATGTTATCCATCAAGATATTTTGAAATTAGTATTTTACACCATAAAAGATACCGGAGTAGCATCACAAAATTGGTGCCAGTTCAACTGGAAGGCTAGAAGCAACAAAGCCAAATTAAGCCATGGTTGTCACTCCCGAGATGGGGGCTCAAATGACTAATATGATGCAATATTTGGAAAGTACGGGAGCAGGGCCTAACAATGACGGAGCATCATTTTCATTTCCGCCGCCAGCGTGATCAAGTGCAAAGGATCTAGGCTAAGTTTTAGGATTATTTTTACATTATGGCATCTTTAACGTATTTTGGCGTATTGTCTCATCAATGTACTCGGTTTGTTATTTCAATGAAACTTGGTCTTTTATTTCAAAACTTAAGTGTCCCAATTAAATGGCTTGGATCACTCTATCATAATCTCGAATATTTGGCGTTAGGCCTACCTCTGGCATAAAGAGGTCCCTGCATATTAGGACGTGCTATTAATGTTTGTCTTATAAACTTTGTAAGTCATTTGCTTGCTTACTTGCTAAGTGATTTACTGGAATTTATTTGTAATATGCTCGCTCTTGAATTTACTTGCGATTACTGGATGCTAAGAGAATTATTTGAATTTATTTTCTACTTGTTCAGTTTTAAAATTTTAGAGGTTGCCTAGCATTGAACATTGGGTCGACTGCGAATCTGCTTTAAGGACAAAATACAATGGCAAAAAGATTTGAATCATTCAACGTCGGTGTGGGATTGGTGCAAGCGCAAAATGAAGATAGCGAGAAAAATGTGTTACAAAGAAACGTGTTGGTCAATTTGGGAAATACCTTCAGCCTTCTTCCTAACACAAGTTCAGCTTCCAGCTCAACCCAAAACATTTCCTTCACTATTTCTCCTCACCCAGCTCCTACATATATACCGCCAAGATACTCTATTAAACCGGAAGCTTTGCAAGTCACGTTGATGCCTAATGTTCAAAAGCCTGCACTTGCAGCACCCTTCACAGAAAACCAGCAAAATCAGCTAGCGGTATGCCTATTCAAGAGATTGAGAAATGAAACAAATGCAATCAATTGGGATGACTCGGATAGAGAGCTTCACAATTTAAGGAGAATTGTCGAAGAAGAGATGCGGGCAAGAAATGTCCAAAGTTTAAGATATGAAAGCTTGTGCATGCTTCCAAATGTTGAGTTGCCGCCAGGATTCAAAGTGCCGAAATTCAACACCTTCAATGGCAGAGGAAACCCTATTACGCACTTGAAGGACTATTGTAGCAGATTAATGGGAATTGGACAAGATGAAGCCATACGAATGAAATTGTTCATTCAGAGCCTATCAGGGTTAGCATTAGATTGGTACACAGAACAAGACTTTCGCAAATGGTACACATGGGAGGACATGGCCCGCGACTTTGTAGAACATTTCAAATTTAACATCGGGGTTAGTCCGAATCTTTATGATATGCTTGAGATAGAAAGATTGCCACATGAGTCTTTTCAGGAATATGCCACCCGATGGAGATTGGAAGCTTCAAAGATACGCCCTCCATTGCCCGAGAATGAGTTGATTTCAACTTTCATCCACATGCAAAAGGGCATATATTATGAAAAGTTGTTATGTGCGCGGTTACATGACTTCTCTGATCTAATTCAAATTGGAAAGCAAGTAGAAGCGGGCATTCAAGCAGGAAGAATTGTTGACACTTCATCAGTACAAGCTGAGACATTCAACAACTTGCAATGCAAAAAGAGAGGAAACGACTCAGCTGTCAGGTCTACATATGAGCCGCAATCACGACAGAACTATCAAGTTTCGCGTGATCATAGATCTCTTCATCAACGAGGCTTTCAATATCAACCCGATCAAGCACAGTCTAGCTTACGACAGTCAGAGCACGTAAAATTCCGCACTTTTACTCCGTTTGAAGAGTCATTAACCAGCATATTAGAGAGAATGAAAGCCAAGGGACTCCTGAAGCCAAAGAAAGGATGGATCCCTAAAAGCCTACCGCCAGATTTTGATTGGTCCAAGAGTTGTGCTTACCACTCTAATATTCCAGGTCATGACACAGAAAATTGCCCAGCACTTAAGCATAAGATCCAGAACATGATCGAAAAGGATAAGATAAGCGTGCGACAAAATAAATTGTGCAACAATGATGGCCCTCCAGTCGAAAATGCAATTATTGTTACCGGTGATCCATCAAAATTGGCACCGAGACATTTGAAAAGGAAACGCGGAACTAAGTAAGATGATTGAAGGGATCTACTGTCACTAGCATTCTCCACCCACTTGCCTCATGATCAACTTTCCTTCTTGTAATTTTTTCTAAAGCTTTGTATTATGAACTACTTTTGACCTGATTCCTTCGGGATAAGTAGGCAGTCCATTCTTGGACACGGTCTTAATATAGTGGAAAATTCCATTTCTTCCCACGAAGCAACATTGGGGCAGCTCTGCAAATGGCCTATCATTATTCGACAAAAGCATGAATCGAGATCTCAAGCAATATATTAGCGTCACCAGATTGTTGCAATGCCATCACCACGAGAAATGCAGATTCAACGCCAAAGCTCCAGTGTTCATTGCAAGGCAACCGTTTTATTTTGCACTGACAAGTTTTCTTTGAGTAACGCAGGGACATATTTTAGCTATTCTTGAAGGATATCACACAGTATCAAGTCGGCAATTGCAATTCAGATAAAGCAAGGGGCAAAGCCAACTTAATACTAATTAAATTTGAAACTCACAAATTTCTTTGAGTGCAGGAACTTTTTGGATGCAAATTTTGGCAGGGCAGAAGGTCCCCAAATCTTCGGCATTACGTCATGAATATTTGCTGCTGCAAATTACGCACTGCGTCAAACTCGTCTCACCGCATACAAATAAAGCATCGCAAAAGCTCCTCGCTCCATACTAATTTTAGTAATCATAAATCAAGCACTGCATTTAGGCTCGTCCGCCTTTAATAGGACATTTTAGGCTCATCCGCCTTTAATAGGACATTTTAGGCTCGTCCGCCTTTAATAGGACATTTTAGGCCCGTCTGCCTTTAATAGGACATTTCGGGCTTGACCGCCTTTTATATATCGCATGGGCTGTACACCGCCCCTTTGAAATTTTAGCATAAGACCGAGCACCGTCTTCTATCTCAATTTTATTCTGCTTTGTAATTTAAACTACGCTTGACCTGATTCCCTTAGTGGGATACATAGGCAGCCTATGTCAGGCTCGGTCTCGTCATTCGCAAAAGCAACATCCTCCTATACCAGAAACTGGGACAAATTTTAAGGGCATCACCGCAAAAGCTCTATACCAGAAACTGGGACAGTTTTAAGGGGCATCATCGCAAAACGACACCCTCTTATGCGAGTAACTGGGACAATTTTTTAAGGGCATCATCGCAAGCGACATTGAGAAACATGAAAGAGAATATGGCCAACAGAGTTATCAGGCAAAAAGAAGACTTGGGAGAAAGGACGCTCGCTTTGTTTCACGGTTCCCAAGTCGCAGAAGCCAAAATATATAATGTTCGCAGCCTTGCAAGGATTGCACGTCGAACGGTTTGATATTTATTATAACAATTATGCCTCTCGAGTATCAATAATTTGCGAGATTCGCAACAAATTAATGCTTGAGTCTTGCAAATGATTTTTCAAACGTGTCGACGCACAAATATTATTGCTTTCAAATGCTCTGCATGAACTACTATTTTAAATACCACGCACTGCTGCTTTAAATTCCCCGCACTGCATGCACTATTATTTTTTAATACCACGCACTGCATATGCACTATTGTTTTAAACTCCTCGCACTGCATGCACTACTATTTTAAATACCACGCACTGCATACGCACTACTATTTTCAAATGCCCCGCACTGCAAAAGCAACCGCACCTGCATTACATTATTACTTTCAAATGCCCTGCAAAGGCACATCATCATTGTTCGCAAAAGCACCACATTTTAGGTTCGTCCGCCTTTAATAAGACATTTTAAGCTCGTCCGCCTTTAATATGACATTAGGCTTGTCCGCCTTTAATTGGACATTTTAGGCTAGTCCGCCTTTAATAGGACATTTTAGGCCCGTCCGCCTTTAATAGGACATTTAGGCCCGTCTGCCTTTAATAGGACATTTAGGCTTGTCCGCCTTTAATTGGACATTTGGGCTTGTCCGCCTTTAATATGACATTAGGCTTGTCCGCCTTTAATTGGACATTTTAGGCTAGTCCGCCTTTAATAGGACATTTTAAGCTCGTCCGCCTTTCATATGATGCATGGGCTGCGCACCGCCCTTTGCATCGCTTCCATATATTGCCTGGGTCATGCACCGCCCTTCTAAATTTCTGCATAAGGCTGTGCATCGCCTTTCATATATTACATGGGCCATGCACCGCCCTTTTAAATTTCTGCATAAGGCTGTGCACCGCCTTTCATATATTACATGGGCCATGCACCGCCCTTTTAAATTTCTGCGTAACGCTGTGCACCGCCTTTCATATGATGCATGGGCTGCGCACCGCCCTTTGCATCGCTTTCATATATTGCTTGGGCCATGCACCGCCCTTTTTAATTTCTGCATAAGGCTGCACACCGCCCTTTGCATCGCTTTCATATATTGCCTGGGCCATGCACCGCCCTTTTAAATTTCTGCATAAGGCCATGCACCGCCTTTCATATGATGCATGAGCTGCGCACCGCTCTTCGCATCGCTTTAATATTTCCTGGGCCATGCACCGCCCTTTTTAAATTTCAGCATAAGGCCATGCACCGCCTTTCATATGATGCATGGGCTGCGCACCGCCCTTCGCATCGCTTTCATATATTGCCTGGGCCATGCACCACCCTTTTAAAATTTCTGCATAAGGCTGAACACCGACTTTCATATATCACATGGGCCATGCACCGCCCTTTTTAAATTTTTGCATAAGACATCGCACCGCACCGCACCTGCCCTGTCTTGTTATTATTTTATTAATGCCCTGCATATGCTCGCAGCCGCATTGCACCGCACTTGCATCGCTGTATTTCAATATTTACTCTTACTGACTATTTTCATCTAGTTTTTAGTTTCGCAGGAGCTTTAGCGCAACGTGGAACTATTTCTTCGGCAGCGAACTGGGGCAATACGTCGGGAAGGACAAGCAGACTTCTCGACAAGGGTCAAAGATCTACCTCGAACACTTGGCTCCAAATCCAAATCTCCCGTTCACATTCCAGCACAATCAATTTTCAGGTTTCTATCACAATACCCAGTGTCATCATAATTCGACACTGGGACAATATTTTTTTTTTTGCAAAGATTCGCATCAAATCGTGAGTTACCAGTCATAGGTGTCGTAGCCATCCCAGAACTACACACGACCTGATTCTCGTGCAACCCGGGATATGTAGGCGATTCAGAGACCAGAGTTCGGCCGTAATTTTCTTTACCCTTAGTCCTCCATAATTCTTTAGCCGGGACAAAATAGGCTACTAAGTCAACGTCTTTGCCCGACAACTCTTTTCATCATTATCAGGCAAAGAGGGACAAGTTGTTGACACCCAATTTTGTCCCACCTTTTCTCCAAAATACCTATTTTTCACTTCTAATATTTTGACAACTTTAAAAAATAATTATTTGCATTTTTTACTATAATTAGTTTTTATTAATACCGGCATTTCATTATCCTGTCATTATCTTTTACTACCGTCCTTACTACCATTATTATTATTATTATTTTATTACTATTTTTTATTATTACTAGTATTATCATAATTATCATTTCAGCATTTCTTACTGTCTTACGCACATGCATCGCATTTATCTTCGCACAATTAAATGATAGCGTTTATTTGTTTTCAAAACATTATTGCACAGCTATTACAACATCGTATAATTTTATTACCTGAGCACTAATAATTAAATATTTTATATTTTAGCACACTTAGTATATATTTAATTAAAATGAATCTTTTATTTGAAATTAGAAACCCAAATTGGTTCTTTCATCAGCCAAATTGTCAGTCCAAATACGAGCCCAATTCACCCCCAATATTTTCGAATTAACCCAAACCAATTTTCATAGCCCACTACCCATTTTAATTCACCCCAGCCCACATTAAAATTGACCCAGTCCATTAAATCAGTTGACCCGACCCAATTCCATTTGAACAAAAAGGAACCACTAGGGTTCCTTTCGTTTCCTCTCCGCCGCGCACACCCCTCCCCCTCTTCTCTTCCTTTCTCCCTTCCTCCTTTCCTGCGAAAAAACCCTAGCCGCTGTCCCCCACTTCCCTTTGTCCCCCGCTCTTCTCTCTCTCCCGCTCCTCCTTCTCTCTTTCTTCAACACAAAACAAAACCCTATAAAAGGGTGGCGGGTTGAATCGCCAGGGAGGTTTTTTTGGAATCAGAGAAAACCCCTAAGAATCAAAGCTTTCGAATCGCAAAAAATCTCCCTAAAAAGGAAGTTCTTGAATCACCGAAATACCCTAAGAAATCAAGTCCTTCCAGCCGTTTCAAATCCCCTTGAAAACTACTAAGTTTTCATCTGTTTTAATATTTCTTTGATATTCATTCGAAATAGAAAGTTATTCTGGTTCTATTTCGTTTCTTGTAACTGTTTCGAGTTCGAGTAAATTCGAGATCGGAGTTTGAAGTGTTCGAGGGTATATCGGAGATCCCGCATCTAGTTCGCTGCACCCAAGAAAGGTCGGTAATCCTCCTTCCTCTTTCGCTTTAGTTCTGTTCTATGTAAATTTATGTAGTTAGATTAGTCTAGTTTAGTTGGTTCTAATCTGGTATGTTTAGATTGCTGGTTTGTGATTCCTTAGTATAATTTTGTTCCTCGTCAGAGTTTATTTTCATTTTTTTTAAGTGCTGTGCCTTTTTGATTTCTCATAAAATTAGCTTAGCTTGTTTTTGTGTTGTTGAAGTTGGATAAGTAATGGTCTTCCCTATTTCAATTCTAGCGCTTTTCCCTTTTCTTCATGTTTTGTATAGTTCTGTGATTGTGGATCTGTTAGCTTAGTTCTGAGTCGTTGGGTCGTGTTTACATCTCAGTTTTCTTTACTTAAGTTCCTGGGATTCAGTTGCTTAAAGCTTTAGTTTACGAGTATAAAATTTGGCCATGTTAGCTTAACTAGTTTAAATGAATATTTTCTTCATGGACTAAGTGTTAGTGATATTCCCACACATTCATCGTTGGGTTGAGCTTTGACTATTTGAACCTTATTTGTAGAATATGTGTTTTCTGACTTCATAATTGTAATGAAGTTTACCTTTCATTTAGGATTTAGCCATCTGGATTTTTATAAACTAATATATTTCCTTGATTTGAACAATGCTTCCTTCTTTCATTCTTCGAGCCTATCTTCCTCTTCAAATCAATATAAGACTATAAATGCTTTAAATAGCTTATCTCCTTTAAGGTTATTTGACAAAATATGAGTCGAAAAGTCCTTGTTTGAAATAGGGAAATGATGTTTTTTTAGTTCAAAGGTTCAAGAGTACTCAAATATGTTTGTCTATCTCCTACCCCCTTTTAGGTAATATGGATGTTGTCTTGTTTCTCCTATTTTGTGTGAGTAGTTTTAGTTCGGGACTGCTGAATGGCTGGCATATCATACAGATTCATTTTTTAGTTACCTCCAATTCCTAAAATTCAGTTTGTTTAATTTTCGATCCTTAGTTAGGAGTGCAAACCTCAGCTAAATGCTATCCTAAACTTGAATGATCAAGCACAAAGTGTTATGCGCCCTACATTCACTTTCCTGTCTATTTCGTCACTTTCATTTGTATGGAGTATGTGTCAAAATCAGTTTTTTCTTTCTCTTTCTCTTTTATGAACTTGTGTAGCAATAGGTTTTAAAGTCAGTTGAATCAATTAATGAACAAGAATATAGCGAGCTATAAATCTGTTTTGGTCACAGTAATGAATGTTTGTTAGTTTCCTCTTTTTATTTTTACTTTTATGAATGTTAATATGTCAAGTTGTGTTTGATTGCTTTTAAAATCCCGGAAACTTGGATCGTTGGTCACTAATCTTTATTTCCCCTTCTTTACATGTACACGTTGGAGCAAATGGAGTCTTAATTCAGGACTCTCTCACAATGTAGTCTCGAAATGAGACTCAACGCTATTGCTATACCCATGCATGGATTCGATGCGTCCCATACTCTTTAATCACAACACTCGGCGAGAAACAAGTGAAATCTCTAATCGCTTGAGGCTGTCTATGACATCCTTATCGTTTTTCTCTTCTCCTCTTTCCTCATCATTCATTTTATTTCGCCCCTTTGTTTTTTTTGTGATTGCTAATTTATCTGTATGTTGGATTTGTCTATGGTTTGAAAGAATGTGTGTCACTTATGATTCACGTAGGATTAGAATGGGTAGATTTTATCATTTAGAATTACCGCTCTGAACATTTAGTACTTATTTTCACCATATAGGGTGCATCATTCATATAATAATATTTTTGAATTTCGTTAGTTATAAGTTGATCTTTTTTTCTCAAAGCTATTTTTCTTAAATCTTTAGCATTAATTAATTAACCTAAGTTTGGCCGGATAATCGTAGTTAACGGATTCTAAAGGATGCCTAACCCCTTCCCTTTAGGATAATATAGAACCCTTACTCAGAATCACATTGGTTAAGCAGACTATTAACAGAGGTTTAGTTTTAACTTTGCCTTAGTTAACAAGTAGGTGCCCTAATTCACCTTAAAATCAATTAGGTGGCGACTCCATAAAATAAAGCAATTTAGGAATCACCAATATGTTGTACTCCGCTTCAACCCGGTTAAAATGGGGTATAACAGCTTAGCGACTCTGCTGGGGACACTTAGGTTCTAACCATATGGACTCAATTTGTTATTCGAGGTATGTTATCTTTATTTGAGTTTTTGTTTATTATTTTACTTGCCTGTATTTATTCATCATGTATATCCTTCCCCCTTATTCCCTTATTTGTTTACGTACATATCTGCTTTTAATTTCATACATTGTATTATTGCCTTTTTTTTTTACTAACAAGTTTTATTTACCATACTTATTTTTTACTTTATTGTAAATTATGCATCTTGCTTTTACTGTTTCTCTTTAATTGCTATCTTATTGTGGTTTTATATTAATATTCATATGTGTTATCGGTTTATATAAAATGACATTCCGTTCATATTTCCTCCACTCCTGGAAAATTCACACAAATTCACACACTTAAAGCGGTTTCGCGGTTCGCGGCCGTGCACTACTAAATTACCCTTTTAGTTGGATCGATCTTGTGGATTTAGTCGATCGGCGGTGCAGTCGACGGCCACGGACTTTCCACTCCCAAGTTGTCCGCTTGGGGGAACCTTGTGTTTAGATAAAACCAACCCTTAGAATTCCTAGGTCACTGTACATTCCATTTTGCAGTTGTTTTTAGCTAGGTTGAATTTTATCCTTTATTTCGCACATTCTTTTCATTTTTCACATATTCTTTATTTGTTACATGTTTTTGTTTTTAAATAAATATTGTCGTTATTTGCTTTGCACTACCTTAGCACTTTATCTAATTATTTTTAGTTGACTTGTGTTGAACCTTGCATTTTGTAAAATATTTTTTCTTCAATCCTGCATTTTATACCCTATCTGCAAGAACTACGCACACCTGATTCTCTTTTTTGATGAGATACGTAGGCAGCCCTTTTGGGTTCGGTATTCATTATTCAAAAATCACAAAAAAATTCATTATTCAAAAAATCACAAAAAAAAATCATTATTCAAAAAAAAAATCACAAAAAAATTCATTATTCAAAAAATCATAAAACAAAATTCATTATTCAAAAAAAAAAAAAATCCTTTACTTTGAAAAATCACAAAAAAAATATTTTATTTCTTTCTATCCTATTTCAACGAACTACGCGCACCTGATTCTCATCTAAGATGAGATACGTAGGCAACCCTTCTCGGGTTCGGTAACCCTATTCAAAAAAACACAAAAATATTTTTTAGATTTATATCTTTGACTTGGTTGGTACCAACACAGTTAGAATGTGCATAGGAAAGAAACAAGTAACAATCAATATGATGGAGAGGACTGACTTCGTGGTAAACTATAGATTCTTTTGGTACCTCTCATTCACATTTTAAGTGACACTTGAAAAATTCTCTTGCATGCTTGTAAGACAAGAACAAAACAAACCTCATTGTTTCATGTGCATTGTGTGGTTAGCTTTATATAACGTTCAATTGCATTGCATTGTGATCTAGAACTTGGCCTGAATGTCTGTTGAGACGAAATTATGAGTAACACTCAGCATAGAAAAGGATCGTAGGCCTTCTTTGACCCGTTTGAGCCTTTCTAGCCTACCAAAATGGCGTTATCCCTAGCATTCTCCCTTTGAGCCTAAAGCCTTTTCTTTTGACAACCACATCATAAGCCTATACCATTTCTGAGTGCTTATATGCACTATCTTTCTCTTGGCCCAACCTCCCTGAGCGTACTAAAAAAAACGTGCAATTGCAGATAGAGATCTGAGTTGAAGCTTCAAAAAAAAAAAAAAAAAAAAAAAGAGTGATTCGACCGTCCCAGCAAAACAAAGGCTAAGAACGACCTCCAAAGCAAGAAGGAGCCCACAAAACACACAAAAAAAAAAAACCTCAATCATTCGGGATCTCGGACATACAACCCGTTATTCCTTTTTATTTTTCACACTCAGGCATACAACCCGGAATTATTATCAAGACCTCGGGCATACAACCCAGTTCAATTCTCTTAATCCACACAGAGTCTCGGGCATGCAACCCTAAACTCAAAAAAAAAAAAAAAAAACAAAAAAAAACCAAAAAAAAAAAAAGGAAAAAGGGCTTTAACTTGCAAAAGAGGCCGCACAAGTACAAAAAAAGGGACAATAAAACAAAGTAGATCAGCGTCAGAGCACACAAATACCAAGCACAGACATAGTGCAACGCTTAGGGAAGGATTAGTCACTCCTTACCCAAATAATATCCAACCTTTTCCCAAGCCTACATTACAACCCCATAACAAGCCCTACGTGATTCTATGCTAAGGTTTCTCTCATTAGTGGATACTTACATGACGGCCAAGCTTATGGTATTATAATTGCAAGCATTGAACATCTTTCTGAGTTTGAGTGTACTTCTCTAGATGTCCCAAAGTTCAAAAATACTGAATATGTGTGAAAAGGGACTTTCTTTCTGGTGAGGGCACTTGAAACATGAGGGTAGGTATAGTTCAGAGTCTTTGTTTGAAACAAAATGAACCAATCTTGTCGATCCTTAGGTATGTCTGAGGTACCACTTGAAGCTGTAGAAATTACCAATAAGTCGATCTTGGTTTGTTGGACGATAAATAATGGCGAATTCTTATGCACAATACTAATTGTTGGTACCAACTGAAGTCGAGGCATGTTATATCAATCATTGTTATTATTAAAAAAAAAAAACAATTTTGCTGGATTTTGCTTTTGTGATTTTGTTATTTTTTCTTAATTTTGTTTTTTATCGTTGCACAGTAAATATAGTTCAATGTTGTTGTGTTGTTACTAACTCTACGAGGTATCGACATCTGGTCTTACCATGAAAGATCCTCGTATTTCTCCGCTGAAGCATGAAATTGGGAGAACATTTTTTAGTAGCTTGAAAAAAAATAATAATAAAAAAAAAAACCCACAAGTGCACATCACATTTCGCGGGAAGTATGCAAATTTTTGTTTGTTTTCTAAACTGGGACAGAATTTTTGAGGGGGCCCTCAAAAATTCCACCAATGGCGCATTTCGAGAGAAAAGGCACGGGCTCGTCCAGCCCCACAATAGGACACTGCATTGGCTCGTCCAGCCCCACAATAGGACAT
This sequence comes from Lycium barbarum, assembly GCF_019175385.1. NCBI lineage: Eukaryota > Viridiplantae > Streptophyta > Magnoliopsida > Solanales > Solanaceae > Lycium > Lycium barbarum. The sequence goes on from NC_083347.1 coordinate 29,214,205, forward strand.
CGAGGGCGTCATAGTCTAAAGGCATCATTCTCATAGCCTAAAGACACCATTTCATTGCCCAAGGATCTTACCTTCTGCACTTCATTCGCGCCGAAGCAAAGGTGTTACCTTCCACACCTGCATTGCATTATTATTCCGCATCGCATTTGCCTTACTTTATTATTTTTTCAAATGCTTTGCGTATGCTCGCAGACGCATTGCACTGCACCTGCATTGTTCACCGCTTTTTTTTATTGATGCATGGGCTGCGCACCGCCCTTTGCGTCGCTTTTATATATTACATGGGCCATGCACCGCCCTTTGTAATCTCTGCATAAGGCTGTGCACCGCCTTTCATATGATGCATGGGCTGCGCACCGCCCTTTGCATCGCTTTCATTTATTACATGGGCCATGCACCGCCCTTTGTAATTTCTGCATAAGGCTGAGTACCGCCTTTCATTGATACATGGGCTGCGCACCGCCCTTTGCGTCGCTTTCATATATTACATGGGCCATGCACCGCCCTTTGTAATTTTTGCATAAGGCTGAGCACCGCCTTTCATTGATGCATGGGCTGCGCACCGCCCTTTGCGTCGCTTTCATATATTACATGGGCCATGCACCGCCCTTTGTAATTTCTGCATAAGGCTGAGCACCGCCTTTCATTGATGCATGGGCTGCGCACCGCCCTTTGCGTCGCTTTCATATATTACATGGGCCATGCACCGCCCTTTGTAATTTCTGCATAAGGCTGAGCACCGCCTTTCATATGATGCATGGGCTGCGCACCGCCCTTTGCATCGCTTTCATATATTGCTTGGGCCATGCACCGCCCTTTTAATTTTCTGTATAAGGCTGTGCACCGCCTTTCATATGATGCATGGGCTGCGCACCGCCCTTTGCGTCGCTTTCATATATTACATGGGCCATGCACCGCCCTTTGTAATTTCTGCATAAGGCTGAGCACTGCCTTTCATTGATGCATGGGCTGCGCACCGCCCTTTGCGTCGCTTTCATATATTACATGGGCCATGCACCGCCCTTTGTAATTTTTGCATAAGGCTGAGCACCGCCTTTCATATGTTGCCTGGGCTGCGCACCGCCCTTTCAATTTTTTGCATAAGGCTGAGCACCGCCTTTCATATGTTGCATGGGCTGTGCACCGTCCTTTTGTAATTTTTGCATGGGCTGCGCACCGCTCTCTTGTAATTTCTGCGTAAGGCTGAGCACCGCCTTTCATATGTTGCACGGGTCGTGCATCGCCCTTTGAAAATTTCTGCATAAGACATCGCACCGCATCTGCCTTGTTTTATTATTATTTTCTTAATGCCCCTGCGTATGCTCGCAGCCGCATTGCACTGCACCTGCATTGTTTTATTGTTTTCAAATGCCCCTGCGTATGCTCGCAGACGCATTGCACCGTACCTGCATGTGTTTGTTTTAAATGCCCTGCGTATGCTCGCAGATGCACTGCACATGCATTGCATCATTACTTTGCGAATGCTCGCAAATGCACTGCACATACATTGCATCATTACTTTGCGAATGCTCGCAAACACACTGCACATGCATTGCATTATCACTTTCAGATACCCTTCAAACGCATTGCATCATGCCTTAAAAAAAAAAAAAAACGTCCATTAGTTATCACCTTTCGAACTACATTGACCTGATTCTTGTGATTGACGAGATATGTAGGAAGCTCTATGCAGAGTTCGGTCACATCAGAGCGAGAATCATTCTTTCCCCAGCAAGTACACAATCTTGCACCTTCCCAGTATCTCGTGGCTCGATACTGGGGCAATTTTGAAAGAGACGACGTGGGTATGTGAACATTTTTTTTTTCGGCCCTGAACAATCCTTCCCGTTTTATCATTTTTCTTTTCATTGCAACCCTACCTACAGACTGAGAGTATTATCAAAGCTCTACCAACGTCTGACCTCTTTCTCCGTACATATCCTTTTAGCAATTCTTTGTCGAGCCAAAATAGGTTACATGTCAACGTCTTCGTCCGAAAACTCTTTCATCGTCTCCGGTCGAAGAGGGACAAGTTGTTGACACCTAATTTTGGCTCGACGTGCTTAAAATTAACGTTTTGGGGGGCCCTAATTCGTTAAAGAGCACGAAATACATTTTTACATATTTTTACATTTTTTGACAATTTATTGATGATTATCCTTATTTTAGGAAAATTTTCAATTTATTGTCATTTTACAAGAATCATTATTTTGCACATGTACAGCGTAATATGACCATTTTTTTTTGTGCAATTAATTGTTTCTTAATTTTATAGCAATACATTTTTTTTATCCTATACATTACTATTTATATTTTTATACTTACATTATTATTTATATATGTATTAATCAACTATATTTTAGTACAGCCCGACAGTATAAAAAAAAATCGGAGTAATTAATTTTTAAACGCAGAGTAAAATTTGATAAAGTCAAGGTCTCATCATTTAAAAAAAAAAAAAAAAAAAAAGTTAATTGAGGTGATAAGTTGGGGACAAAGGGTATGGCTTCATCATTATTTTTTGGACAAAAAGGAGGGTTTGTTCACATTTTAAGGAAAAGTGGGGGTTGATTTAATCTTGGGATCCAACGCACACTTCCACACACACACACACTTAATTTTTTTCAGATTTTTTGCTTCCCCCTCTCTCTTCTAAAAAAAACAAAACCCTAAACATTTTTCTTCCTCACACCTCTCTTTCCAGCCGCCGCCAGCCCCCATCCACGCCGGAGCTTCGAGCTCCGGCGAACACCAACCCACGAACCGCCACAGTCACGACAACACCTCCGCCATGAACTAAACATCAACCACCGCTGCCCCACTTTAGTCCACGGTTATCGTCGACCACCCCACCTCTACTCCCCGTCCATCGCAACCAGTAACGTCACCAGTTCAGCGGCGAACAACCATCAACGGCGAGTAGTGACACTGCCTTCCTCCATGTTATCCCATCACGAAAACACACAAAAAAAAAAAAAGGATCCGGACACCAAGAGCTCGTCACCATCGAAGCAACGCGGTTTGAACGGAAAAGAAACTCCGGCGTACTACGCCGGAAAATAAATGGTTGACAATCTCCGGTATGCCCATGAATTCGTTTTGCTCTAATCAACAACCCTTTTAGCTGAAAATGAACAAGGGACCGTATGGGCTCTTCGATTTATTTGCTTCTGCATACTACTAAATTTGATATTTGCAAATAGTACTTTCATGTCCTTTTATATTACAAAGTGGAAATGACACAATAAGATTGCTGCTTCTATTTTAAGAGTTCTGAACCTTAGTGTTTTATTGATGTTGATTGATCTGGAAAAAAAATGGCTGCGCTTGCTGTATATATATTTACCAATATGTCCTTGGTTGGCCATGACACTTGGAAATTGAGATTATGCTTGCTGTTGTGATCTTGAAAGCATTGAATTTGTTGTGTGAGGCTGAAGATAAATCGTATATTAAGAAGACTGGTACTGCTTATGGATGGGATGTTTTGTTTCATATATTTAGCTTCTTGAAGGGTATTACTTTGTTCACGTTGATAGTTTTGTTTGGAATTGGTTGGTCATTTTCGAAGCCTTGCAAGATAAAGAGAAGAAGGTTTTGATGATTGTTATTCCTTTGCAAGTTATGGCCAATTTTGCTCAGGTTGTGATTGATGAAATTGGCCGATGAAGAAATTTCCGTCGATTTCCAAGGCCTTCCATGTACAAAGACGGATTTTTTATTTTAAGTTTATTCATTATTTCTTTAATTCATCCGATAGTTATTTGTTATCTTACTAATATTTTTTATTAAGTCTCATGCAGGTATCCGGAGTTACTTTTTGAAGATGACACTCAAAAGAAGTTCAAATAGCTTCTTAAATTCTCCGTTTATATATATATATTTTTTTACATTCTTAAATTATACAAGCATAAAATATAGCGAAACTTTACTTTTTTAGGGTGCAGGTTGGTGGTATTTATTTATGATCTGCTTAGGTGATTTAAATTTTATGTGTTTTAGACAAATTAATATTAGGCAGTTTATTATTTTCGTAGCTAATATTCTTTTAGTTATCATGTTTCGCTAGAGTTTTAATTCAATAGCTTAGCACACTTAAGTAAATAAATAAGGTGATTTGCCTCAATATTTAGGCTTTAGAATGTACTCTCATAATTAATTGATCAGGCGTACATACTTAACTAGTTAAATTAGTTAACTCACCGCGAGTGCAAAATAATTTCATGTCCATTCCTCATACCTTTTTTCACATACCCAAGCTCCTAAGTTGCAGATAACTTTTTTTTTAAATAATTATTATATCACATATGTTTTGAATCTTTCTTTTTCATTCAAAGGTAAATCATTCATTGTTAAATAAATACCTTATGATATATTCATGTAAAGCTAAAATTGTTAGTCACTGTAATTGTGCACTTTGTTCACTCGTAAATAATCATGTAATACATATTTTATACATATGTAAATACTTACACCTTTTATTACGTGAATAGTCATATTAGTTATCCTTTAGTTTAAATTCCATTAATATTTTTTGTAAATAATAATCAAACTTTTTTTTACACATCCCTCGTATAGTTAAATTGGTCCAGCCGGGAACCACATTTTTGGATTCTGAAGGATGCCTAACACCTTCCCTTCGGAATAATTTGAACCCTTACCTAGAATCTCACTTATTTTCGTAGACCATGTTAAGCTGCATATATTAATAATTTATAGGTACCCTAGTATACCTTAAATGCTAGGTGGCGACTCTGTACATAATTAATTATTTTAGAGTCCCATAAGTTGTGCTTTGTTTAGCCTTCGGTTAAAATGGGGTATAACAAACAAAATCAAGCAATTTAAAAAAAAAATGAATCCCATATTAAAAAGAAAACAATGTAAAAAAAATGCATCCCATATTAAAAAATCAAACAATATTTATGTAATTTCTAAAATATCTCATTAAATCAATAATGATTGATTAAAAAAGTGGACCCCATATTAACAAAATCAAGCAATATTAAAAAAATGAATCCCATATTAAAAAAACAAACAATTAATTTCTAAAGTATCTCATTAAATCAATAATGATGGATTAAAAAAGTGGACCCATATTAACAAAATCAAGCAATATTAAAAAATTGAATCCCATATTAAAAAAACAAACAATGTCAAAAAAAAATGCATCTCATATTAAAAAATCAAACAATATTTATATAATTTTCAAAGTATCTCATTAAATCAATAATGATGGATTCATTGCCACATGCGTATCAATCCATTAGTGAGAGCAAATGAAATTATTGTACAACAACATACTTAAAATACTTATATATTAAAATAAGATAGAATTAATTACTTTCATAAATGTGAAAAGAGATTAATGTCATAAAATAAAATATAATATTAAACAGAGATCAAATAATTAATAAGGTAAATTAGTGAAATTATAATTCTAATTGACGTTTCCTTAAAAACCGTGCAAAAGAAAACATGACAAGTAAAATGAGTTAAACAAAAAATATTTACCAAAAATTAAAAAATAGTAGTTCTTCATTTAAATAGAAAATCAAATTTCTACTTTGTTTCATTTTAAACATGTAAAATTAATATAATAATTTGAATTAGAATTATCCAAATCAAAATTTGATAAAAAATAATAGGTATTATTTAGGCCCAATCTACATACATTAACAATAGAATATTTTACACTTTTAAATTAATCGAATTAAAATTCAAAGTATCAACGGTTTCCTTTTGAATAAGTCTATTAGTAAATTTTTGCCAACTTTGTATTCGTAGCAAACACTAATATAATAAAGTTTTGGATACGAAGAACAAACTACAATGTTATATTAATCGTGTTTTGAACAATATATATATTACTTTACTACTATATAGAAGAGCCAGTTTATAAGCAAGATCGTCGTCCGTCCTTTGGTCCCACTTTTTTATTTAAGGGCGAAAAAATCCTTTGTGGTTCCACCCACTTTTTTATTTAAGGCCAAAAAAATGACATTTTATACTTTATATTACCAACTCTTTTAAAAAGTAGATAGAAATACTTTATTATATTTCTATTTTTCTACTATATATAAGCATCGGTTTACCCATGCTTTGTCGTCAGTCACTCTTAAAAAAAATGCTTCTATAAAAAAAGTGCTTCTATATAGTAAAAAAAAAAAATGGACCCCACCCTCTCCAAATTCATTAAAAAAAAGATTGATGCCGCCCTCTCCAAACTCATAAAAAAAGTGAATCCCATATTAAAAAAAAAACAATGTTAAAAATAAATACGTGCACCCCATATATTAAAAAATCAAACAATATTCATGTAATTCCCAGAGCATCCCCATCAAGTCAATAATAGTGGATTCATTGCTACATGTGTATTAACCCATTAGTGAGAGCAAATAAAATTATTACACAGCAAAAAATATGGACCGCATATTATTGTTTTTCTTCAAAAGGTTTAGTAGGCAAATACATACAATTTTCTTTTTTTTCTTATATTAGCCTGAGATCTAATCTAGATATATAATTGTTGTATTTGCTATTCCGCCATGTCATTTATTTGTTATGATTACTAAAATAAATATACTTAAAATATTTATATTTTAAAATAAGATAGAATTTAATTACTTTTTCATTTTTATTCTTACTCTAATAGATGTGAAAAGAGATTAATATCAAATGGAGATCAAATAATGAATAAGGTAAATTAGTCAAACTATAATTCTAATTCACGTTTTCTTAAAAAATCATGCAAAAGACAACATGACAAGTAAAATAAACTAAACCGAGAACATTTACCAAAAATTAAAAAATAGCATTTTTTTCGTTTAAATAGAAAATTAATTTCTACTTTGTTTCGTTTCAAACATGTAAAATTAATTTAATAATTTGAATTAGAATTATCCAAATCAAAATTTGATAAAAAAATAATAAGTATTTTACACTTTTAAATTAATCGAATTAAAATTGAAAGTATTAATTGATGCTTAAATATTGCTATTTTTTTATCTCAAAGAGAGGAAAATAGTTTTCTTTTAAACAAGTCTTTTCTTTTAAAAAGTATTAATAAATTTTTGTAGCAACCACGAATATAATAAAGTTTTAGATACGGAGCACAAACTCATGCTTCGTGTGTGTGTATATATATATATATATATATATATATATATATATATATATATTATCACTATCCAAATATAACTACATATATATAAATATACTATAATGTAAAGTGTTAGGCCCGTGCGCAGTACGGGCATAAGCCATCTAGTGCTATACAGAAGCACGGGTTTGGGGCATATCGTCTTCCAATCAGGTATTTACGTAAATAAAAGCAAAAGTGAGGGCAACTTTAAAACCAAACGCTCCACCGCTTCGTCCCTTTCACCTCTAGAATATACTCTGGCACGGGAGGTCTGCTCCTCTTTCAATTTTTGTCCAAAATCTCATCTTTTTTTATTTCCTCTTCTTTCATTTCTTTGCCTTTTCAAGCTCGCTTCAGATGTTTAACCGTTGTCGACGTCTTCTCTAACCCAATTCATAAAGCGCACGTTTATTTGAATGTAATATTAGCTTTGGGTGCTCACGTTTCCTATACTGGTCTTCTATTTCCTTTGAAGTGTGGATGTCTGCTTTTCTTTGCACGTTACATTTTGATATAAGTTATGTTCAGCTTTTTAAATGTCAATGGATGCATTTTTTGGAGTTTCGGACATGGTGCGGCAGCATTTTTGGGGATCCCCTGCAACATAGCAAATTTGAAGGTTGGATTTTCACTTTTGAAGTCAAACTTAATTAATTCTATTGCTCTTTATGCAACTTCAATGCACAAGTTGTTAAGGTTCACCTGACATGAATTTGGATCAAGGGATATTTAGTTATTGATTCGTTAGAGGAAAAAACATAAAAAGTTTAAAAAGTAAAGTTTTTAGATAAAAGGATGTTATATCTAGGCATAAATAATGAAAATAGCAATACTCCTATTAGTTTTCAATGAGGTTTACTGATAAATGTATGTAGCTGTACCCTGCGACGAGTTCGTATTCGAGGAGATCCTTTGGTTCGTCTCCCGATCCGGATCGGGTAACAGGAACCGTTTGTTTAACATTGTGGATTTTCAGAAATCCTTCCATGCAATTTAGAGGAATAATGTTGAGAGTTCTGGTGAATCTCGACCGTTACTTGGTGGATCTACTAAAAAATTAGTGTGTTAAAAAGATTAGAAAATTTGTGATCTTGCAAAAGGAAGTGGCGAAAAGAAGGACTTCGAGGACTTAGTCATCCCGAGTTGTTTTGGTGACGGACGCCAGATTGTAAAGAGTGTCTGTTATTCTTTTCTGAATTTCACATTATATTCTCTTAAAGGTTCAGAAAAAGTTTGTAAAAATACTCAGTAATTAATATACTACTCCTCATGAAATGAAAGATTTTTATTTCTTATCTTTTAGTGATGGAAATTAATAAATGAGATTTGGCTTTTGATTTGATGATCGCGAGCTTCAGAGAGAAAAATGGAAAATAGCTTGAATATTCTTAAGTTTGCCATTTCTCTAGATGTAAATGTATCACACGTCCTACTCTAGCTAATACAAAGAATTTGAACGTCATTTTTGACTCACCTTATGTAGATTGATTAAATCTCTGTAATGTATCCAAAGCGAGTCCTATTAAAACTCTGAATTTGTTACTTTATTCTTTAATGCATAGAGATTTGGAAGGTAAAAAGGTTGTGTTGTATTCGACATTTGAAGATATTTTTTGGAAATCTTTTTGGAGAAAATTTCTAAAAAAACCATTTTTGTTTGGATGATTGTTATTTCAAAAGTAATTCTGAAAAACTAACCGTGTTTGAATGGATGTTTATGAGAGAGCAGAAAAACAAAAATACGACCTATCATTTTAATGAACTTTCAACCAAACCCTTCATATGAAGAGAAACCTTACCTGATCATGTGATTATTCATAATCTCTCATTAGTTTTAGTCTCCCATGCCACACTGATGCAATTTTTGGCATGGAACTTGAATTGGCATCCTTTACTTACCTACTGCATCAGATTTTCTTTAACCATAATGTGTTCCAAATCAGTGTTCCCTTTCCACTATTCCATTAAAATATTGTTGCCGCTGATATGTTTTATATAGGAAAAGAGACAGCAAATCAAGCTCCAGATAATTTGAAAGAAGTTCTCGATTATTTGGATCTGAGGACAAAAGAGAGCTCCAATAGAGACTAATAGGTTGAAGGCATTGCTAAGAGCTGTTTCTCTACTGCTCTTATCAAGTCTACTTGATTGTTTCTACATAAAGCCCGATAAAGATTGATAAGTTGTTATTATAGTGTATCTTACTTTCTGTAGCAAATTTCTCTGGATTTGCTTATGCATGAGACCATTTGAGCAATTTCTATGTAAGTTGATGAAAATATTTTTATGCGAAAAAACTCAACTTTTATATATATTGACCAATTGAAACGTCTAATCGCATGAGTCTATCTTTGTATCTTTTTCAATTTTGTTGGAATAGTTGACTTCATTTCTTTGTAATAACTAATTTTTGTATAATCTATTTAACAGTAACGAGAGGATGGTCATGTATCGTTTGTCAGATTAAGAATCTGTCCTCCTTCCGGACAAAATAAACGGATGATCTGTCCATTTCTGCCTACTTATGTTGCTTCTGTTGGAATAACGCTTAACTGTCCTAATACTTGGTTGAATTTGAACTAAAAGTACAAATTGTCGAGTTCAAGTGCTCTTCATGATGCTTAGATTCGTAGTTCCAATGTATTTCTTAGGACTACTTGACAAGTAACATAAGAGGAGCAAACTTGAATTATCCGAAGCTAAATGTTGGTCTCCTTCAAGTTGTCATGTCCATGGATCTCATGTCATTCCCTCCATTCCTTTAATATATTTATCTCATCTTATAGTAGAAAAATTGGTAAATGCAGAGACACTTTTTTCGATAGGTGGACTCTACTCTGGAATTAGTTGAAGCCTACATGAACTGTCTACTAATTGTGAAGTGAATTTTGAGCTCTGGTAAGTGCTCTGCAGTTGAGTTGATGTGGTGTCACTTCCTTTGTTTTGTTGATAATCTGCTAAAGTTAGATATTTACTAATGCCTTTTGCTTTTCGGACTCAGTGTCCTTATGCATTACTTTACTTTTTCCAGATCCTAAAATTCAATAGGAAACTCAAGAAGTGTTACTACAAAGTGAATCTACATCCTTCGTGTTAGTTTCATGTATTGTATTGAACATTATACTTATCGCGGACTTTTCCAATGACAATCATTAGATTTTCTAAATATTAAAAGTATGTGGTATCATTGTTTGTATTATAAACGTTCTTACTTTTCAGATGTGATGTTTTTGTTTTATTTTTCATTATGTTCAGATAAATATAGCCTGCTAAAGCTGACACTCTAGATCTTTCCTACCTAGCCACTTCTTCGTAGAGGAGGATAACAATATAATTCTTCACTCCAACCCTGAAAGGCAGGGAGCTCATCAATTAAGTTAGGCTCAACCGTTAATATGTATCAGGAGTTATAGAACAAATGCTATTTGAATTTTATTGTCCTTATTTAATATTTTTTTTTGTAGTTTAGTAACTAAACCGACTCATTTTTCGTGTTGGGCTCGTGCTTGCTCGGGCTTGCCACCATCTAGTATATATATAAATATAGATTCGGCAGGGCATGACAATGCGGGATACTAATTGGCATAATAAGCCTACGCTTTTTCAAATTGGCATCTGCTAACCAAATATACATTTCTTTTAAAATGTTTGACAGTTTCTAATCAATTCCTTCACCGAAAAAATAGATCATTTTCTCTCATCCTTTAATATATTTATCCTTAAATAAGCCTCATTACACGTTAACCTCTTCTTTGAAACTATAGATATTTATTCCCCCCCCTCCCCTAATTGTTATATTCTCCAAAATTTATAGTGGAGTTGATATAGTCTTTGTCGAGTTTCAGTCTTCTTAATTTGTTATATTGTGAAGTACTTTGTATACATTCAAATATATATTTTGTAATACCATATATGTATTATGATATATATTGTGAAGTACCATGTATAGTGATATGTATTGTGAAGTAGTATGTGTGTGTGTATATATATATATATATATATATATATATATATATATATATCACACGTAAGAAGGTGAACTAATTTTGGATTCTACCCCTATTATTACGTTATATCAATTTTTAAGAATGTGTAATATAGAGTGATTTTTCATTGCCCCCTTATTTGTTTGTTCTATCTATGGAATACCTTTCAAGATCATTGAAGACTTTGAGGAATATCCCTGATTTCAACTACCATACAAAGTGTGAGAAACTAAACTTGGTGCAGCTGGGGTTCGCTAATGATTTACTTATTTTGTAGGGGTGACATAGGCTCTGTACAATTGATGTAGGATTGTTTTGCTAGATTCTCACAGGCCTCTAGACTGATTGCTAACCTGAGCAAAAGCTCCATTTATTTCAGAGGGGTTGGTCAACATGAACAACAAGAGATTATCCAGACTCTGGGCTTTACTAAAGGTGAGCTCCCATTTAAATATTTGGGAGTACCTCTGAGCACAAGGAAGATCTCCATAGCCCAATGTCAACCATTAGTAGACAAGATACTAGGTAATCATGGACTGCTAAATATCTATCTTATGCTGGAAGATTGTAATTGTTGAAGACGGTGCTATTCTCTGTACAAGTATATTTGTCACAGATTTTTGTGATCCCTAAGAAAATTCTTAAGCTGGTAGAGACAGTATGTAGAACATATCTGTGGACAGGTAGGACTGTGGCTTCTAAAAAAGCTCCTTTAGCTTGGGAAACTGTATGCAGCCCACGAATTTAACGTAATTGACTTATATACGTGGAACAAGGCTGCTATCTGTAAGTTGTTGTGGAGTATTTGCAAAAAGAAGGATAGACTTTGGGTGCAATGGATACATGTATATTATGGAAAGGTACACACAATATGGCTTAATGTGCCTAAGCAAGCTTCTTGGGTTGTGAGGAAAATCATGAAGGCTAAGGAGTATATCGAGACTGCTGGGGTAAGCATGGATGAGATAGTGATCTGGGAAAAATTCTCAATCAAAACTATGTACTTAAGACTGAGAGGTACCTTTCAAAAAGTTCCATGGAAGAAGCTAACTTGCAGTAATGGGGGACTACCTAAATGGAACTTTATTCTAATTCTAGCAGCTCAGAGAAGACTACTTACTAGAGACAGATTGGCGAAATAGGGGATGATTGATGAGACTGTGTGTCCACTATGCATTGTGGAGAATGAATCGATTGAACACTTATTCTTTAGCTGCTTATTCTCCACTAGTGTTTGGAGTAACATTTTGACCTGGCAAGGACTTAATAGACATATACTTGGTTGGCAAGAAAAGCTTAAGACTGCAAGTGACTATGCCAAAGGGAATTCTGCTGATGCCATAATTTACAGGATGACTATTCTGCTTATATACATCAGATTTGGCAAGAGAGAAATTTGAGGATATTTCAACATCAAAGTAGACCTGTAACTCCTATGATTAGAATGATTATCCAGGAGGTTGTAGGAAGGGGTGCAATGCAGAAAAAGCTCTCAAGGAAGTTATCTGAACTCAACTTTTATCCTTAATATGGTGGTCTTAGTAGCTTATTGGAGGTGTAGTGGATGAGTGGTATGAGTAGTGAGCAGCCTTGGGGCATTATGTCCAAGGTTGCTGGTTGGAATTTTGAGAAATTACAGCTTTGTAAAGTTATACTTTTTGGTAATAAAATTCATTAGTTGTCAAAAAAAAAAATATGTAGATGATTTTAAAGGGATAATATTATGTTCAGAGTGATTTTAGGAGAAAGGATAGTTTACTTAGCATGATTTTAGGGGTTAGATACCAGATTGGCTACACAATGCCATTATTTTTAGGTTTACTTTTGCTAAATATGTTTTGGGTCAAAAGAATGTCAATTTTATGTATGACTTGTACCTATATGTCAATTTCCCTATAATGAATGTTTGGGCATTTTACAAGACTAACACTCTTATCACTGAGCTATAGGGGCTTTGTTGGGTTTTATCAAGGATAGAGTTCGAACAAAAATAAAAGGTTGGAAGGAACGATTCTTAAGTCCAGCAGGAAAAGAAGTATTATTAAAATCGGTCTTTTCAGCTATACCCACATATGCCTTGACATGCTTTAGAATGCCAGATGGATTATTTAAAGAGATCACATCTTTGTTTAATATATTCTGGTAGGGGCAAGACGAGGGGGTACGGAAGATACATTTAGAGAAATGGGAGAGACTTTGTGATGCAAAAAGCAAAGAAAGTCTTGGGTTTAGAGATTTAAAAGCGTTCAATATAGCCTTATTGGCTAAAACGGCTTAAAGGGTGTTGAAAAATCTAGACTCGTTACTGGCTAAAGTTTTGAAAAGCAAATATTTCTCAAATTCTTCTTTTATGAATGCAGAGGTAAAAGGATCATCTTCGTGGATTTGGAGAAGTTTGATGTGGGGAGTATGGTCTGAGCCATGTGTCACAACCCAATTTCACAAGTGGCGCAGGTACCTACCTATCCCACCTCGGTAGGTGAACCCTTAACCCAACATTCACAAACACAATATAAATAGCGGAAGAAGATAAAGTAACGTAAATCTGACATATGAATATATAATAAATGTAGAAGTAAATCAAAAACCACCCCAGTATCTGGAAGTAATATTAATACATCATTAATCTCAATAATGTCTCAGAATAGCAAAGTAAGACATAATAGAAGAAGAGTCTTCGGGTAGCGAAGCGTCCATATGCTCACCCCAACAGACTCGAATTAGCAGCCTCGAACTCTCAGCCACGAAGGGTAGACGTCGATCCCACCTGATACTCTGCATTCATAAAAGAATGCAGCAAGTGTTGGTCAGTACAAACAACACGTACTAGTAGGTATCATAGGCCGACTAAGATTAGCTAACATATACCAAGGCAATAAAGTAAGATAAACAGGTAAATCAACAAGGTATAAGTCAACACAACCCATTAACTAAGTACAAGTCATCACCTATGTTATAACATCTAAACCCAACTGTGTCAAGTCTCAGTACATCCAATCTGAGTCTGTATATCACAACTATATCACAAGAATCCAAAGATACGATGCAATGCAATAATGTATGAAATATGGATGCAATCCATATGCACTGATACACATGTGCTCCGATGATGGAACATCACACCTCGGCAGCACAACCCATGAGGGACCCGTGAAATCCATGTACCAATCCTCACGATTCCATCAAAAACCTCGACAATCGCTACCAGCACTCATACCTTGATTCCGGGCTAAACATCAGACATCGGTCCTCACGTAACTCTCATCCAACTGAGCCCAGCTCATAACAGTACTTCTTTATATATCATCAATGTATCAACAATATATCATGAAGAATGAGAATGCGTGCAATGTATGAGCTCAATGTGAATAATCAAATCAATCTCAACAGTACCACACATGGGCACACTAACAATATCAATAAAAAAGCTACACAATAAGCCACAATAGAATCACAATTCTAGTCTCAAAACAGGAACAAGTAAGGTGCTACAATATCATCATCACGATATATATATCATTAGTCATCAATATTTACTATCTCCACGTGGCAACGAGCCAACAACAAATAGGACAAGATAAGTTATAACACAACAGGGTGGCTAGCCCCAAATCACACAACAAGGCCCAGCCTAAGGCAATATTCAACTCAACTTCATACCCGAAGGTTTACATGCATTCTCCGACAATATCGTCTAAATATATGCTTCGCTAATCGAAGTCTCACCATAGGATAAACCTACCTAAAAGGCCGAACAACAAAGTCTTCAATAATCACACCTTAGTCTTTCCTTTCCTTTGAGTTTCATGGCAATGGAAGTCTAATCATATTTGAAATATGCAATTAGAATCAAAAGAAACATCCATTCAAAATCCAAATCTCAACCCATGAAATGGGTTTTATGAACTAGGAAGAATGGAATTTGGATCCTATACGTCCCAATATGAAATTAATACTCTAGGTGATCAATGCCCATCAATAATAAGCTGGAAGAACTAACAAAATACTTAAATTCGGATTCTAGGCAAAACCCCCAAATTTGGTATAAACCCTAACCTCCAATTCCATAATCTAGACACTAATTATGAAGAAATCATGCAATAATAGATTCTAGTCATCAATCTCATGCTTAATAAAGCTAAGCCAATCAATAAATCAAGATTACAAAGACTAGAAAGAAGAACTCATTGAACCCTCTTTTAATTCTTAAACTCTTAGTGAACTAGCATGATAATGGAATCCTAAGGTGATAATGTAACCATGGAATCGAAAGGAAAGTAAAGGGACTTACCACCAAGATTTCCCCCTAAGAAATGCCTTGAAATGCTCCCAATAACTCAGTTTTTGGAATAGTAATGAATGAGGAACTTAGGGCTTTTAACACTCATTTAATGAAATTAACTGGCCGTCACCCGCTTCGGCGACCACTATATAGCTTCAGCGGCACCGCTTCTGTGATCCTGGCCCAATTTACTTAAGCCGCTACAGCGGCAGGGTGACTGCTAAAGCGGTACCGCTGCCGCGGTGCTGGTGCCGCCATAGCGGGCACCAGACACCAGAATTCCCAAGTTTCACAATCTCAACCCGAAATCTTGACTATCACGCGAGGCCATCTGCTCACATACCATATATGCATACATACATAAAAATATGCAACGAACGCACTCGTGGCCTCGGAATTCCTAACGAAGGTCTCCTTGACCGAGTCAACCCTTGATACCTCAAATCCAACTTCCCAGCCCAAGTCTCAAAATGTACCCGAGTGCATTGGTTACTGAACCAAATATACGAACAAGTTCTAAAAGACCATCTGGACCTCTCGAAATTGACGGATTTCCGAAAAAAATCTGTTTACCCAAAAGTCAACTTCAAGTCAAGTCTTTTTCGCTTTAAGCCCAAATTTCCCAAAAGTCACCCAAATTATATCCAAATACCTCGGGAAGTTTGTCAATGGTCCCCTCGAGTAAAATGTGAGCTAACAAGCTTGGTGAAGGGTCAAAAGTAACGAAAAGACTACAACGACCAAACGGGTCGTTACACCATGGCTACCTAAAGATGATAACTTTTACCCTGTTACAATTCATGGTGATAGTGACAGGGATTTAAAGGTTTTTGACTTGATTGATAGTGAGAGCTCAACATGGAAATTATATATGCTTAGTGGCTTATTCTGCGAGGGTGACACTAAAGCTATTCTTTATATTCCTTTGTCTAGGTCAGGCAGATTGATAGATTGTTATGGCACTTTACACAATCTGGGTGTTATGAGGTGCGTTCAAGCTATCCCTTAGCAAAATCTTTATTGGAAGCTCATGAAAGGAGAAATGATAGAATTGAATCGAGTAACCAGTCTTTTCCGAAAACAATTTGGTTGAGTGTGTGGAAAATGAAAATTAAGAACAAGTTAAAGCATTTTGTGAGGAAGTGTTTGTCGGATGCCTTACCGGTTAAAAGTGTCCTAGCAAAGAGGCTAAGGCTACAAGATGCGGCATGTAGGGTATGTGGGATGGAAGAAGAAACAGTTGAACATATGTTCTTTCACTACCCTAGATCTCTAGCTATCTGGAAAATGAGTCCTGTTTTATAGCCTAATATCGATAGAGTTAATAATTTTGCTAGTTGGTGGTATGATCTTTCTTTGAATGTTAAGCAATTTCTAGAGTCTATGAACCTTTTGAATTTATCTGTACATATGGTTTATTTGGAAAGTTAGGAATAGTTGGACTTTTAATAATGAAATGTGGGATGTTTTTAATATTGTGTCACAAGCATTATTTGATTACCATGAGTTTACAGAATTTGGATCTATCAGTAACACCCAAAATGATATATCCTTAATTGATGAGCAATTAATCTTTTGTCAAGATGAGGTTCTTCTTTTTTTTTTTTTCTTTTTTTTTTTTTACTGATGTGAGGTGTGCACTTGGGCACTATCATATAAGATGGCACATTCGCGGAGAAGCTTAACATTTTTGTGCCTTTGATAATGCATTTAAAAGTTTTGTTCAGAAATACTCCCAATTCTATTGACACTTGGAGATCGAGAATCTTCAGGAAATGTTGCTGATGAAATCCTCAATTAGAAGTCGCAAAGAGGTATAAGATGATCCGCCTTCTACCATAGCTATTTTGCTCCTCTTGCATTTCCTTCATCCTTTTCCTCACTTCATTCTCTTCACCGTCCACCATAAGCTTCCTTATCGCGCCTTCAATTTCCTCAGCACTAACAATATCAACCGGATTTTCCCCTCGAAGTCCTTAACATAATCCATCCGAATCTCCACTGCCAATCCCAATTCTTTAACCAACAAAAACGCGTTCATCTGTTGTTCAGCATACAAGGGCCAAGCAGCAATTGGCACCCCACAACACACACTCTTCACTGTCGAATTCCATCCACAATGTGACACGAATCCTCCCACCGCAGGATGTGAAAGTACAGTCACTTGCGGGGTCCATCCTACCACCTTCCCAACTCCTTTTGTCCTATCCAAGAACCCTTCTGGCAGTATTTCCTCGGAGTTGTCATAATTGCTTGGCATCTCTACTTTCCCCTTTGGTGGAGGCCGCCTTAAGGACCACAAAAACCGGTGGCCACTCCGCTCTAATGCAATTGCTATTTCTTTTACCTGATCAGGTTCAAAACTTCCCAAGGTTCCAAAGCACAAGAAAATCACAGATGAATTTGGCTGCTCATCCAACCACTTCACGATATTTTCTGTTTCCTCTTTTTCTGAACTGACTACAGGACGAATCGGGTAAATTGGAGGAGCAATTTTAGCATCTTTTAGTGACTGAAGAGCAAAAGGTTCAAGCTCAGCAAAGGTATTGATTATGATACCTTTCGTCTCTTTGAAACGACGAATGCCCTCGAAGTACAAAATCGAGCTAGGCGTAACAGATTTAGCTGGCCTAGGCAAAATTTTAGCAGGATACGGATTTTTAAAACCAAGAATGGACAACTCCTCATTAGACTCAGAATAGTCATACTTGGAGGTAGCGTCTTCGTCATTCCTCAGAGCTTCAAAATGAAGGGACAATGCAAGAAAAGCAGTACCGGAAGTAAAGAAAATGTAACTAGGAACACCAAACTCATTAGCCACGTCAATCATGGATATGCAAAACATGTCAAGAACAAAGCCAGCAAGTCGAGTAGTACTAGTAATGTTGTTACGAACAAATTCACTTACCTTTGATTTATGACCATCGATGAAATCATACAAGAACCTATCCTTGTTAGACAAGAGTTCAGTAGCTATTTTCGGGTCTATTGAAATATCGACGAAATGCAAACGGGGAGGAGAAGGGAGTGATTGGAGATAAGGTTGAACCCCGAAATCAGCGGGATGTTTCATAATGAGGAGAGAAATACAAAGACGTTCATCTGTGTCGAGAATGAGCTTGGATATTTCGACAGCGGATGCAACGTGACCCAATCCCGGTGATGGAATGAAAACTAGTTCTGCTTTTGTCTCCATAGCTGTGTTGGGAGGAGTACGAGGGAGTTGTGAATTTTGTGTTTGAACTATTATTACAAGTTGTGAGGAATAAAAGGAAACGCGTGGGATAAGGTCGTTCACTTAAATTTTGTAGTTTGGATAATTATACACATGTCCACTAACGTTTATTCTAACCACACATAGGTTCCTATGGTTTCTGAAGTTCTGAAAACATTCGTCAACTTTTGAATTATTGGGTTAACATTACTATTTCTAGTGAAGGTTACTACTTACAATGTGCTCAAACTTGGTCGGTTCCACGTAATGCGCAAGAGCATGCAGTCGACAAGGAATATAATGATGAGTATAGCATTATTCCTAACAATTTGACTGGCTAATAAAAGTACAAAACGTGTGAAAGCTGGATATAATGGGTTGTCAAAATAAAGTACCCTGGCCGTCCTAATTTATCTGATATAATTTGATTAGTCATGAGTTTAAGAAAGAAAAAAAAACTTTTGACACATGTGGTCTAAAAGATTATAAATATTTGTATAGTTATAAATAATTTCATTAAGAGTAAACATAGAATTTTAAGTTAAATTATTTTTAACTATAGAAACGTATTATTCTTTTTTAGATTGACTAAAAAGAAAAGTGTATGACATAAATTGCTACAAATGGAAATAAGCAGTTAATTTGACTTTAAATCTTGTATAGGCTTCCAGACAAGTTAGAAAGCGTCAAATTGGTGCGAAAGCTATGTAGCTATATAATTTTTTTAATTCCTCTTTTCTCTCCGCGCCACTAAAAGCTATGTGGCATCTATAGATATTAATTTTCCACAATTTAAAAATAAGGGCTAAATTATTCCCTTTTGCATAGATCAAGGGCGAATTTGACCCCAACTAGCTAATAACAATGAGGGCATATTTGACCCTAACTAGTAACATCGAGGACATATTTGTCCCTAACTATTAACGGATGACAAATTTATTCCATATAGTTCAACAGGAAATTTGACCCTTTACCCTTTTATATCAGAGTCCGACACTTTTTGTAACCCAAAAAAAAAAAAATGGAATCAAACTAACCCATTAAAAAATAAATAAACTAGGCTTCATGCACAGAATCTGTCCTAAAACCCTTCTCTAAAAACCCCGACCCGCCACATGCATTCTCTTCTCTTTCATTTCCTCCATCTTCACCCTTTCAACACACTTTTGCACTTTCAAAAATATGTCTCAAAGTTTTGAAACTTCAATATTTGCTATACAACCCGATATTTGCGAATGCAGTTATTACTGTAAACTAAAAACATCAAAGACCCAAGATAACCCAGGTCATCATTTTTAGCGTTGTAAAGTGCCTGAAGTAAGTGTTTTTACAATTTTTAGTGTTTTTTTTTCACATTATCCATATATTTTACTTTAAAAAACTGATTTCTTGTAATGTTTATAGGATATGGGCAGTTGCAAATACTTTCGGTGGGAAGATAGCATTCACGTGGATAAACGGTGGCAGCGAAGTTTAAAAATTCAATTTTGGATAGAGATATTGCGAATTCATATATCTCTAGAGATACCGCTAAGTTGGAATCGGAATTTAAGCTTGTGGAAGCTGAAGAAAAAATTGAAGGTTTGGAGGTGTTGCTCACTGATTCCGAAAAAAAAAAACGAAATTTGCTGAAGGCTAAACTTAGAGAGGCTCAACACGAGAAAATAGTTTTGAAAGAAAAACTTAAATTGTTGAAGATTATTTATGCTATGTTGTTGTTGTTCATTATTTATATGTATTTTGTTTATTAAATTTAATATTTCTATGGATTATGTTTTTTTACAAGTTGTACCTTTTCCCCTATTATGTAATCCGCACCCTTTATGTACTAATTTATTTTTGTTTATTTTGAAATTGTCAATTAATAATAGACTTTAACAATAAACATTGAAGAATTAAAAACATGCCAAACTAATTCAAATTTATGATTTCATCATAAAATAAAAATACAAATTAACAGCCTTAGTCCGAAACTTAAATGACCCATAATCTAAGACAGTGAGCCTAAATAGACCCTAATCGTCATTGGAATAGAAGTCCTCAATATCGTTCTCAGAACGATACTGGCGGTCTCTTAACACACATCTTTTTTTAGGAGATGTTAGTTCTCTACCGGTTGATGATGCTTGTTCTTCAGTCAACTTTAGCATATAAAATCTACAACGTCTTGCCAACATTCTGTTGTTTTCTTTTCTAATCCTTTGGACGGACATCTCGCAGGTTGCTGGACCTACTCGAGGCATGGTTAGAGAGTACCTTGTTGGGATTGTAGCGTTGAGATTTTCCAAGTCACGAACAAGACGTTCTGATTCGACAATCCGATATGACTATTCTCGGCGTAAACCGCAATAATATTCTCGCAGATCTAAATAGTTCACATTGCCGAAATCATCATTACGCTCTACAAGAAGGTGCGGATTTAGCTCGTCTAGTTTGAAATCACTGGTATCACTCGAAAAACTGTTATGATTTGAACTCTCATCATCACTGCTATTTGGTTCTTTTGGAAGGAGTAAAGACCAAGCTGAGTTTCTATTACTCGACATTGAATATGGTGTAGTCTAATAACAAAATAAAGGGCTACTTAAATAGTTGCAAACCCCCAAGTACGCTTGGGAGGGGGGGGGGGGGGTCTTTAGGAACTTACCTACTTACCTTATTATAAGAAAAATATTAATCTTCATCAGACATTTCACAGTCCGAATCCCACTTGGATCTAAATCTTGTGCTGCCATGTATACCATATTCTACCCTATGGTAACGTATTTGCATCCGATTGTTTTCTTCGCAAAACGATTAAGAGCAAAATTAAACTCTTGTGGAGTTCCGCGAGGCATTGACATAGCACCTTTTTTTGGGCGTTTAAGCCCTATTGAAGCTAACTTTTGCTCCAGTGCTTCAGCCTCCCTAATGTCGCACCCCATTTTAACCCGAAGGTTAAAATTAGAAATACGACGTATTGGAGATTCCTATGTTTTATTGGTTTTAAGGAGTCGCCACCTAATTAATTTAACGGTGAATTAGGACACCTAGGGGTTAATTAAGGCAAAGTTAAAACTAAACCTCAATTAATAGTCTGCTTAACCAGTGTGATTCTAGGTAAGGGCTCTATATTATCCTAAAGGGAAGGGGTTAGGCATCCTTTAGAATCCGTTAACTTACGGTTATCCGACCAAACTTAGGTTAATTAATTGAGGCTAAATGCAGTGCTTAAATATTAGAAAATGACTAAAAATATTGCTAAAGTTTTAAAAGAAAATAATGTTAGTTAAAATAAGATTTACAGAAAATATAATAATTTGTATAAAAGAGACTTTAAATGCCATTTTTTTTTAAAATACGATTTATGAATGTTGTTAAGGTTTTAGACGAAAGTATAATAGTGTTGTTTAAAATAATACTCGTAGAAAACATAATAACGTACGTAAAAGAAGATTCTAAAAAAATTAAATGAGACTTAAAAATATTGATGAAGCCTTAAATGAAAGATAGTATTTTAATAAGATTTATAGAAAAATATGATAATTTGCATGAAATAAATATGGCAATATAGAGAAATCTAGACTTATTTTTATAAATAGAATGTAAAAGGAAGTGAGTTTTCTTTCTCTTTCATTAACTTTATTTAACTAAATTATGCATAATTCTTGAAAATGTGTTCACAAAATATACTTGAATTTATATTTACATATATCTGAAAATATATCGCATTATAATGTGAGTTCTAGAAAGTTGTTTGTAGGGTGAATTATAGAGCAAGAACGGACATAGAATATACATTTTTTTATGTTATAAAGACATGCTTTTGAAAATCAATAACAATGAACCTTATGGAATTAATTAGTTTTTCCTTAAATTAACTACCCATTATTAAATTAAAACCCACTAATTTGCTAAAGTTTATCTAAATTAACAAACAAAAGTGTTAGTCATACAACACAACTTAAATGCTCAAAATAAAATAGAAGGGGAAATAAGTTAAATGGGCTCAACCCATTTTAGGACTGCTGTGACCAGGCTGTTGTTGGGCTTTGACCCAGTCATTTTTTTGTGGACTGCTGCGGCTAGAGGCTGGACAAGGGATGGATCATGTTGGACTTTTAGCCCATCGTCAAATGCGGAGGAAAACGAGTCTTCGGACTCATATGCGATAGTCATGCATAAAAAAAAAATGAGGATTAGTATGCGATCAACGAATAATGTTAACCGAATGAGATATGAACTCAAAACAATTCAACGGATTACGTATATGCTAAGCATACCTCATGTATACATATTCATAGGGATGTATAGAAGGCTAATATTGAAAAGTTTTCGCCCTCATCTTCCCGATGTCGCACAAATTCCAAAGGTTTCTAGAACCTTAAGCATGGCTGACTATCGGAGGAGGCTAAACCCATCCCTATGTTTGCCTTACCTAATGTATCATCTATTTATAAAAAATTCAGCGATATCTCAAATGAAGTACCAGCCTCTATTCTTTTGCAAAAGTAGCAGTCGTTCTAAACCAGCAACTTAAGTGTAGTATCAATTTCTTTAGGGAAAAAAAAATCCAACAGCCTTAAGATGCAGCAACTGCTGCATCAATTATAACATTTTCTTTGCCTTAGAAGATGCTGCAACACAAACAACCTTTTCTCAAGCATAGCAATAGCAAACGACAACAGTAACTTCAGTGATATAGTATTTCAATATTCTTCTCAAACTGCAGTGAAGTAGCAGCCCACAAACAATAGAATAGAATTCTCAGAGGCAGTAGGCATCAATGGTTCAACTCGAAATATGGCAGTGGCTCAGTCTTAGAGACAGTAGCAACAGTGGCCAGAAACTTCAACTGAACTAAGAGTTGTACAAATATAGAGGTATCCGAATTTGGCCATATGAGTGTTACGGATTTGGGGGCTAGGCAAGTTATGCAAAGAGGTCATTCATACAACAAATACATTCGTAACCCATCCTATGAACATGTAACTGAAACCTGCCACGAACTTAACACTGTGTGGAGAAAGCAATACTAACTAGGACAAAATCAAAATCAAAACATCTGGTGAATCAGACCAATTTCTTGACATGCGAGATTTTATTTTAGACGTGTTTAGATTAACAGATGACATTGGAATTCTTTAATTCAACACAGAACCCACACTCAACACAGTTTCTAGCAAAAATCAGTGGCCAAATGAAATGAGGTTCCTTTGAAAGCTACTTAGTTTTAAGGCAGTTTTGACAAAGAACAGGGTCCGCCAACACTCAAAACAACATTGATGCACCAAGCTTTAGTAACTACCAAACTAGCACATGGAAGGAGTGCATCAACTCAACACAATTCTTAAAGAAAATATCAACTTGCCAAGATTGACCATATGGAACAGAGCATCAGATTTAAAAGACTAAAGCAACAAAAGGGAAAACACACTCTAGAAAATATACGTTCCAGGAGAGCACTGGTCCAAACCGATGACACATTAGGATGCAAGATAGGCCACTTAACATTGTCTAATTATAAAAACAAACAGCCCAAATAATCTCGAAAGGTAATTCAATGGAATATGACAATATCACAATTTTTTCAGATTTAAACAAATAGTACATAGGGATATCTGCTCAACTGATCCATATAATAATCTTATGTGATATTAGTGAAAGAAGATAGGTTTACACATAACAGAGAATGATCTTTTCAACATGTTACTATCATTTTAGTGAGTCTCAACATCTATCCCAACTCATTATGAACAGTGCTGTTTTAAGACTCTTCATTCAATTCCAAAACCATTTTTTAAAACCTTTAAAGAAATGATAGCAAAATACTTTGGGGAACCACATCTGTTTAAAGCATTTTTGTCACTCATTCTCAGGCCCATTCAAAAAGAAGCACACTGATAAAGGGAAAAAAAAAGCAAACAATGAAACTGACACCTAATTAATGATGTTCCAGAGCACAAATTGTCCAGGCAACAGATATTCAAGAGTGATCAGATATATAAAAATATTTCTTGCAATCTTAAGTTAATTCTACCAAGCTACATTCTCAATGGCAATTTCTTTAAAAAAAAAAATCTCTTAGTATAAATACTCTTTAGTTAACAAGCCAAAGTAAATGTCCTAGAGTTGACCATGCACTTTAACGACAAACTCGGCTACCTAAACTCTGGGATTTAGGCAGGATCATTGGATAGAAATCTTATATTGACAATACCTCATAAAGAGGTAGAGATAATATACTCTCCATGCACTTCTAAACCTATAAACGTAGAGATCCAACAGGTTACACATCTAACATTTACATTGAATGTAACTGCATCAATCAAACATATAGCTTACTCGGGAAGTTTGAGTAGAATGAACCATAAATCGTATACATTTTTTATGGTCAATATACCAATCATGCCCGACCCAGTATACAACTAAACCACATATTCAGCTAAAATTTAAAACGTACTAATTACTCAAACTAAACATATGATTAACACTCAGCTAATACAGAGGCTACAGAAATTAAAAGGAAAAAGAAATTACCTTCTTCGGGTGCAGCGAAGTGAGGCTTCGGATCCTTCGATCTACCTCGAACACTTCAAATTCTCCGAATTAATATCCACTCGGATTCGAAGCAGCGAAAAAAAAGAATGAAAACATGCAATATTTTCTAAATCGATATTTGAACTATATTGCGACTGCTAAAATTATTTTGTATGGATTTTTGGGGTTTTCTCAAAACTCATTCGAAAAGATTTCGTTTTTTTTTTTTCGATCTGATTTTTCAGGGATCCTCAGGTTCCAGAGTTCGTTTTTGCAAGGCAATTTTGGGGGTTCTCCCAAAAACTCCCCCTTCTAAACGATTCCACCCGACTATTTATAGGTTTTTTGTATGTGTAGAAGAAAAAGAGAGAGGGAGCGGGAAAGGGAGAGAGAGAGGAGCGGGGGGAAACGGAAGAGGAGCGGGGGGAGCAGACGGCGATGGTGGGGTTGGGAGGTGATGAAAAGGAGCGGCGGTGGTGGGGTAAAGGGAACGGCGTGGTGGGGGATGGAGATGATGAAGATGATGAAGATGATGAATGAGAAGAGAGAAAGAGGAAGGGAGCGGCGGAGGAAAAAAATGAGGGGAACCCTTTTTAGGTTTCCCTTATTTTGATGAAAATATATCGGACCCGGTCCATTTGTGGACCGGGTTTTAAAAGGATGGACTAGTGAATTAAAACATGTACTGGTCTAAAAATTGAGATAAAAAACATGGTCTAGTCCAAAAAATATTAGGAGTTAATCGGACTTTGATTTGGGGTCCGGTAAGTCAAAAATACGGACTACGTGCACAAAAAATAGTTTGGTTTCTAAATTTAAATAAAGACCTGTTTAAATAACTTGTGTTAAAATATTGCTCAATATGAGATATGCAATCATTAATGCTCAGATATAAAAAAAAATGGCGTTGTAATAGCCGTGCAATAATATTTTGAAAATCCACAGTAAAATAAATACTATTATTTAATTACACAAAAAAGATAAATGCGATGCGTGTGCGTAAGCTGGTAAAAAATACTAAAAAAATGATAAAATTGTGAATTATAATAATAGTAATAAATAATAATAATAATAATAATAATAATAATAATAATAATAATAATAATAATAATAATAATAGTAACTGCAACAGAATAATAAAGTGCCGGTATTGATGAGAAGTTGATAATTTAGTAAACAATGACTATATATATATTTTGATTTTTTCTAAAAATATTAGAGGCGTAAATAGGTATTTTGGAAGAGAGGCGGGACAAAATTGGGTGTCAACAACTTGTCCCTCTTTGCCCGGTAATGATGAAAGAGTTGTCGGGCAAAGACGTTGACTCAGTAGCCTATTTTGTCCCGGCTAAAAGAAACTTGAGAGGATTATGACCGAACTCCGGCCTCTGAGTTGCCTACATATCTCGGGCTGTACGAGAATCAGGTCGAGTGTAGTTCTGGGATACTTACGACACTTGAACCCCGATTGGCGCGAAGCTTGCAAAATATTGTCCCAGTGTTGAATTATGATAACACTGGGTATTATGATAGAAACTTGAGAATTCTTGAAAAATTGAATTGATAGAATGCAAGAGAATACTTGTAATTAGAGACGAGTGTTCGAGGTAGATCTTTGACCCGTGTCGGAAAGCCTGATTATCCTTCCCGACAAATTGCCCCAGTTCGCTGCCGAAGAAATAGTTCCACGAGTTGATGTGTGATGCCAACTTCGATATTGTCAAAAAGCCAACAGCTAAAAACAATTGTTAGCAATAAAGAAATATATGTGTAAATAAGACGAGGTTGGAGAAGTTACACTTGCAACCCCTGTTTTGAAAGTTGAATCCACATTCGGAGGTGGGTGCCTGAACTGAAATATAAAATACCCGCATTCGGAGGTGGGTGCCTGCATTCGGAGGTGGGTGCCTGAACTGATATATAAAATACCCGCATTCGGAGGTGGGCGCCTGAACTGAAATATAGAATACCCGCATTCGGAGGTGGGCGCCTGAGCTGAAATATAAAATACCCGCATTCGGAGGTGGGTGCCTGAACTGAAATATAAAATACCCGCATTCGGAGGTGGGTGCCTGAACTGAAATATAAAATACCCGCATTCGGAGGTGGGTGCCTGCATTCGGAGGTGGGTGCCTGAACTGATATATAAGATACGCGCATTCGGAGGTGGGCGCCTGAACTGAAATATAGAATACCCGCTTTCGGAGGTGGGTGCCTGAAATAAAATATAAGATACCCGCATTGGGAGGTGGGTGCCTGGACTTGAATATAAAATACCCGCATTCGGAGGTGGGTGCCTGAAATAAATATAAGATACCCGCATTCGGAGGTGGGTGCCTGGACTTGAATATAAAATACCCGCATTCGGAGGTGGGCGCCTGAAATAAATATAAGATACCCGCATTCGGAGGTGGGTGCCTGGACTTGAATATAAAATACCCGCATTCGGAGGTGGGTGCCTGAAATAAAATATAAGATACCCGCATTCGGAGGTGGGTGCCTGGACTTGAATATAAAATACCCGCATTCGGAGGTGGGTGCCTGAAATAAATATAAGATACCCGCATTCGGAGGTGGGTGCCTGGACTTGAATATAAAATACCCGCATTCGGAGGTGGGTGCCTGAAATAAATATAAGATACCCGCATTCGGAGGTGGGTGCCTAAATCACGTCCAAGCCCTTGGTTGAGAAGATGAATTTGTGTCCACTGTTGCAATCGAAATTTCGTGATGAGTGGAACGACGCCCGCCGTTCGGCATAAGCTACCTTTGCATCCACGTTGAAGAATGTTTGCCCTTTTGAAGAAAGCTAACTTTTCGATCACACCCATAATTAAAGTTTTAAGATGAGTCGAATATGCACAACCTTCACGTTAATTGAACCTGTCTCATCAAAGAAAAATTGTGAGTTTAAAAGAAAATTGGTTGACTTGTGCAGGTCGGGGAACTTGGCCTTTGAATTGATCCTTGTTTCGGTCGCGTTCACGTTCTTCGATACCTCATTCCATATTTTGCCTTGCCTGGGGAGTTTCAGTCATAAAAGTGTATTTTGCAAAAATAAGAATAACGAGATTTGGATGATTTCGAAGGGAAATACTTAGTGGCTCTAATAGGTAAAATGATTAGGAAGACTCTATTTTTGAATTTATCCGCATTTTAGAAATATATGGATGGAATTTTATTTAAAATTGTTAAACATTTAAGACCACTTTTATGCTACTTCTAAAAATTTGTCCCAGGTTTCAGTCCTGAAGACACTTGGCTCTAAACGATTGAAAAGTGAGAACTTATAATGAAAGTTTTTGGAAGCGATTTGACCGATTTCAAAATTTTGTCCCAGTTTCAAGTCCTGGAGGCACTTGGTTCTAAACAATCGAAAAGTGAGAAAGTTGTAATGAAATTTTTTGAAAGTGATTTGACCGATTTCAAAAATTTGTCCCAGTTTCAAGATACTAGGACATATGAATTTAAAAAGTAGGAAGGCCAAAATCTTATATAAAAATCCTTATGTATTTTATAGGAACCAAAATGGTTGGACAAACCGAAGATATTAAAAATTTCAAAATAGAAGGGCCGAACCCACCTCGGGTTGCCTACGTATCCCAAAGGAATCAGGCCAGACGTAGTTCGTGAGCAAAATAAGAACTTTTCAGTTTTTGTTTTTAATAAAAGTGAGGGCCGAACCCGATATGGGTTGCCTACGTATCCAAAAGGAAATCAGGCCACACGTAGTTCGACTCATACAACAAAACACTGAAATATTTTGAAAAAGTGGCCCAACCCGATGTGGGCTGCCTACGTATCCAACGAGAAGTCAGGCCAAACGTAGTTCCAACCACAAACAAAGATACTGAAATGATTTGAAAAGAGTGGCCGAACCCGATGTGGGTTGCCTACGTATCCAACAGGAAGTCAGGCCAAACGTAGTTCCAACCATAAACAAAGATACTGAAATATTTGAAAAGAGTGGTCGAACCCGATGTGGGCTGCCTACGTATCCAACAGGAAGTCAGGCCAAACGTAGTTCGTTACAAAACAAAAATGACAAACTCTGAATTCAAAAAGGCCGTAACAAAACATAGAGGCAGCATGACAAAAGGAACTAAATGTTCTAGTTGATGCCTCCGGCCTATTACAAAGGAAATTTAAACTTAAATTACTGAAACTCCCGGCGGGCTGGGGCTAAGATAGAAGTTCAATTCTGCAACTCAGGTCCTGGCTCAACAGCCTATAAAGTCAATATTTCAGCAAAGTCTTTGATTATCACAGCATGATCATCTTCATCTTCCACGAACAAGTTCTTGATTCCCTCCACGATATCATCATAGGCAACCTCAATAATTAGATCTGAAGGTTTTGAGAAAGTTTGATCAATGGTAGGAATAGGTTTTGGCAATGGAACCTCTTTCTTTTTATTCTTTCGTGCTTTCTTCACTTCTTCCTCAGTTGGCTCATATCCCAAACCGAATGTAAATTGTTGCGTAGGGAGAACGACTGGCTCAACCCGCCCATTTAATGTCTTCCCTAGCCCAAATCCAGGTTGGTACCCATTTCTCAGCATTTCTTTTGCAACCATAATCGCGGCGCATGACCTTTTAAACTCTTGAGTTTGACAGACTTCACCCACTTTAGTGACATTCACAACCTCCCAAGCGTGGTAAGCTGCTCCGTCGAACCCTCCTTCTGCCTCAATGAATGGGATGGATTGCTCTCGATAGAAAGACGTATCCCCTTCTCCATGTATACATATTTGTTGCTGATCCCACTCGAATTTGACAGTTTGGTGCAAAGTAGATGGTACAGCCCCAGCCAGATGTATCCACGGTCTTCCTAACAGCATGTTGTATGTCGTGGAAATATCCAGTACTTGAAAATCCATAATGAATTCAACAGGACCAATCAACACTTTCAACTCTATTTCTCCAATAGGGCGCCTTTGAGCCCCATCAAATGCTCGAATATTCACATCACTTGTCTTGAGCTCACTAACATTATATCCGATCTTCTTCAGACTTGTTAATGGACAGATGTTAAGTCCAGAACCCCCATCAATCAACACTTTAGCCACAAACATGTTACGACACTTGACAGTTATATAGAGCGCTTTGTTATGCATGCATCCTTCTGGCGGCAGTTCTTCATTATCGAAACTGATTCGATGACTGTCAAGCACGCGCTCGATCATCCCAGCTAACGCCTCACTAGTTGTTTCACTTGGAACATATGCTTCATTCAAAATCTTCAAGAGTGCATTTCTGTGCACATCCGAACTCAAAAGCAAAGAGAGAATAGGAATTTGGGCATTGGTCTTTCTCAACTGATCCACAACTGAGTACTCACTAGCTTTAATTTTCCTCAGAAATTCTTCTGCTTCGAATTCAGTCACGACCCTTTTGGGAGGTACGTTGGTTTCCTTAAGTTGCCCCAATCTAACTAGTTCTTCTGGAGAATAGCATCTCCCAGACCTTGTCATTCCTGACGTCTTAACCTTGTCAGTGATCGTGTCCTTTCCTCGACACTCCATCACAGTTTGTTGATAATTCCATGGTACGACTTTTGTATCGAGCACTGGCAACTGATTTGGTGCTCGAACTACTTCCACAGGTATTGATGAAGCTCCTAATATCTCGACAGGCACACAACCCCTTATCACTACAGCCGGAGAAGCAACGGCTACAAAATCATGATCCTCCACACGATCCACAGGCACTATAAATTCGGCTGGGTCGTCAACATTTTCATCTATTCCAATCATATTTATCGTGGCCCCATCATGGGTCGGGAGTGGATTGTTAACCACATTTGGTGTTGGTGGTTTGACCGTGATCTGTTTTGCTTCAATAAGATCCTCAACCTTATGCTTCAATGCGTAACAACAATCAGTGGAATGGCCTTTTACCCCCGAATGATATGCACATGTTTTAGTGGGATCAAAGCTTCTGGGTAATGGATCTGGAATTCTACCTTCCACAGGATATACTAAGCCTGAAGCTTGCAGCCTTTCAAAAACAACGCTCAGTGGCTCTCCTAATGGTGTGAAATTGCGAAACGGTTTATTTGGGCGAGGTGCGGATGCATTGTTTGGATGATGAGGTTGTGGTGGTGGAGCTGGATATGTTGGTGGTCGTGGAGCTCGGTGTACTGATTGTGTGTTGTAAACAGGGTAGGATATTTGTAGTGATTGAGGTTGGTAAGATGACAAAGTTTGGTCGTATGGATATGGAGAATATTGGAAATATTGTGAGTGAGGAGCGTTAGGCTGGTATCGTGGTGGTTGTTGATGGCGGTACGAGGTGTTTCCCAAAGCCATTACCGAGGCTGCTTCCTTTTCTTTTTTCTTTCCGTTTCCGAGAGTACCAGTTTGTATGGCCCTACTAGTAGACTGTAAAGCCGCAAGACTTGTTATTCTCCCTGTCTTAATGCCATCTTCAATCATGTCCCCGGCTTTGATCACCTCTGCAAAAGTCTTTCCACCCATTGTCACCAAACGTTCATAGTATTCCGGCTCTAGCGCTTGAATGAAGAAAGTAACCATTTCTGTCTCCTCCATGGGTGGGTGTACTCTAGATGCTTCTTCCCTCCACCGTATAGCATATTCTCGAAATGATTCGGTGAACTTCTTCTTCAACTTTGTAATTGAGATTCTGTCAGGAGCGATCTCAACATGAAACTTGTAGTGATCCACAAAAGCATTTGCCAAATCATCCCAAGTACGCCATTTGGTTGTATCTTGCTTAGAATACCACTCCAAGGCTTTTCCACTCAAACTCTGATTGAATAGTTTGACTCTTATCCCTTCATTCTTCCCCACACCAATCAACTTTTCACAATAGACTTTCAAATGGAAGAAAGGGTTCCCCGACCCATCAAACTTCTCAAATTTTGGAATCTTGTAACCTGGTGGCAATTCTACCTCAGGAAATGCACATAATTCTTCATATCTCACGCTTTGGTTACTACCAAGTCCACGCAAACTTCTCATGGCATCCTCCAAACTTTTGAGCTTTGTATTTATCATTTCATCATTAATTGACCGTGCCTCATTTTCAACTTCGACATAATGATCGACATCTGTGCGACATTGTCCCTGGATTTGTGTCATGGGTGGAGCTGTGGTATAAGTATATACTGGCGGAACTTGATGTGTATTGGTAACATCATGTGCCGGCGGTATGAACTGAGTTTTTGAAGAGGTGGCTGTAAATAAAAGGGGAGCATTTTGAGTGAGGGGTTCGGAACGAACCGGCTGAGAGGTGGTAAAATAATTTGCTTGGTTAAATTCGTCCAAATTTGGGAATGGATGTGGCATAGGCAAAGTCTCACGAACTCCCTGGGACGGAGTCATATGTGGCGGTGTTTGAGAAAATGACCGGTTGTGAAGTACCATATGACTTAGTTCGGCAACTCGTCGCTCCAGACGAGCAATGGTCTCCAAATGTGTTTCTGATTCTTTGGAGGATGTGGGATCACTCGTGATCGGTAGACTAAGAGATGGCTCAGATGAAGTGGTTGCATTGATCAAACTTTGCTCCATTTTAGAACGAGTCTTTTTAGTTAACCAGGCGATTAGTGATGAGTCAGAGTCTGATTTTTTGGCTCTAGACCGTGTGAAATATGGATGCTCCGCCAGTTCCCCTTTAGCACAAGTCAACCTTTTTATTTTGAAAAATAAATTTTAAAAAGAAAAAAGATAAAACAAGAAAAAAAGAAAAAAGAAAATGAGTCAGTATACGGTAAGGACATATTATTGCATATAAACACATTATTGCACATAATACATCACGTTCTATAATGCAAGGGACCTCTTTATGCCAGAGGTAGGCCTAACGAACATTTGAAGGACAAACATGTTTTTTGATGTGTCATTCCATAACTCTTTCTAAAACTAGTTTACAAGAGTAATAAAAATTTATTACATGCCAGTCAATAATACAATTCAAAGTTAATCTAAGATATCTAATACTTCAACTCCACTAATTTCCTTTGGCTGTCTTCAAACCTCCGGCATTAATTTTGGATGCTCCACAACAACCTGCAACAAAAGGTTAGTTTCCTTGAAATATTTATCTATAGAGTATTAGGTCCACATAATCCACATATTTGTCCTCCAAATAATGTGCATAGATAGTGAGTAATGTCACTTAGAGTCATAGACTCATTTGGACATTTGGTAAGGTTGACTAATGGACTTAATACACCAAGGGTATTAAGCCTCCTAGGTTTAAAATGATGCATGTCCTTACAAGGTTTTGGTTTTCGCTCTACCTAGGTAGACTAAGAATGGTTTTCCTATGACACAAGGCTCCCCCAAGCGGACAACTTGGAAGTGGAAAGTCCGTGGCCGTCGACTGCACCGCCGATCGACTAAATCCACAAGACCAATCCAACTAAAAGGGGTAATTTAGTAGTGCACGGGCGCAAACTGCGAAGCCGCTTTAAGTGTGTGAATATGTGTGAGTTTTCCAGGAGTGGAAGAAATATGAGCGGAATGCCAATTTAAGGAAAGCAATAACATACATATTACATAGAAATGCATATAAAGAATAAAACAATAATAAACATTTAAAAGCATATAAAGCAAAAATACAGGAAAAATAAAGCAAAACAAACAAAACATCCAACAAATTATTTATTAACCTAAGTTGTTATGGTTAAGAACCTAAATTCCCCAGCGGAGTCGCCAAGCTGTCGCACCCCATTTTAACCCGAAGGTTAAAATTAGAAATACGACGTATTGGAGATTCCTATGTTTTATTGGTTTTAAGGAGTCGCCACCTAATTAATTTAACGGTGAATTAGGACACCTAGGGGTTAATTAAGGCAAAGTTAAAACTAAACCTCAATTAATAGTCTGCTTAACCAGTGTGATTCTAGGTAAGGGCTCTATATTATCCTAAAGGGAAGGGGTTAGGCATCCTTTAGAATCCGTTAACTTACGGTTATCCGACCAAACTTAGGTTAATTAATTGAGGCTAAATGCAGTGCTTAAATATTAGAAAATGACTAAAAATATTGCTAAAGTTTTAAAAGAAAATAATGTTAGTTAAAATAAGATTTACAGAAAATATAATAATTTGTATAAAAGAGACTTTAAATGCCATTTTTTTTTAAAATACGATTTATGAATGTTGTTAAGGTTTTAGACGAAAGTATAATAGTGTTGTTTAAAATAATACTCGTAGAAAACATAATAACGTACGTAAAAGAAGATTCTGAAAAAATTAAATGAGACTTAAAAATATTGATGAAGCCTTAAATGAAAGATAGTATTTTAATAAGATTTATAGAAAAATATGATAATTTGCATGAAATAAATATGGCAATATAGAGAAATCTAGACTTAGTTTTATAAATAGAATGTAAAAGGAAGTGAGTTTTTCTTTCTCTTTCATTAACTTTATTTAACTAAATTATGCATAATTCTTGAAAATGTGTTCACAAAATATACTTGAATTTATATTTACATATATCTGAAAATATATCGCATTATAATGTGAGTTCTAGAAAGTTGTTTGTAGGGTGAATTATAGAGCAAGAACGGACATAGAGTATACATTTTTTTATGTTATAAAGACATGCTTTTGAAAATCAATAACAATGAACCTTATGGAATTAATTAGTTTTTCCTTAAATTAACTACCCATTATTAAATTAAAACCCACTAATTTGCTAAAGTTTATCTAAATTAACAAACAAAAGTGTTAGTCATACAACACAACTTAAATGCTCAAAATAAAATAGAAGGGGAAATAAGTTAAATGGGCTCAGCCCATTTTAGGACTGTTGTGACCAGGCTGTTGTTGGGCTTTGGCCCAGTCATTTTTTTGTGGACTGCTGCGGCTAGAGGCTGGACAAGGGATGGATCATGTTGGACTTTTAGCCCATCGTCAAATGCGGAGGAAAACGAGTCTTCGGACTCATATGCGATAGTCATGCATAAAAAAAAATGAGGATTAGTATGCGATCAACGAATAATGTTAACCGAATGAGATATGAACTCAAAACAATTCAACGGATTACGTATATGCTAAGCATACCTCATGTATACATATTCATAGGGATGTATAGAAGGCTAATATTGAAAAGTTTTCGCCCTCATCTTCCCGATGTCGCACAAATTCCAAAGGTTTCTAGAACCTTAAGCATGGCTGACTATCGGAGGAGGCTAAACCCATCCCTATGTTTGCCTTACCTAATGTATCATCTATTTATAAAAAATTCAGCGATATCTCAAATGAAGTACCAGCCTCTATTCTTTTGCAAAAGTAGCAGTCGTTCTAAACCAGCAACTTAAGTGTAGTATCAATTTCTTTAGGGAAAAAAAAATCCAACAGCCTTAAGATGCAGCAACTGCTGCATCAATTATAACATTTTCTTTGCCTTAGAAGATGCTGCAACACAAACAACCTTTTCTCAAGCATAGCAATAGCAAACGACAACAGTAACTTCAGTGATACAGTATTTCAATATTCTTCTCAAACTGCAGTGAAGTAGCAGCCCACAAACAATAGAATAGAATTCTCAGAGGCAGTAGGCATCAATGGTTCAACTCGAAATATGGCAGTGGCTCAGTCTTAGAGACAGTAGCAACAGTGGCCAGAAACTTCAACTGAACTAAGAGTTGTACAAATATAGAGGTATCCGAATTTGGCCATATGAGTGTTACGGATTTGGGGGCTAGGCAAGTTATGCAAAGAGGTCATTCATACAACAAATACATTCGTAACCCATCCTATGAACATGTAACTGAAACCTGCCACGAACTTAACACTGTGTGGAGAAAGCAATACTAACTAGGACAAAATCAAAATCAAAACATCTGGTGAATCAGACCAATTTCTTGACATGCGAGATTTTATTTTAGACGTGTTTAGATTAACAGATGACATTGGAATTCTTTAATTCAACACAGAACCCACACTCAACACAGTTTCTAGCAAAAATCAGTGGCCAAATGAAATGAGGTTCCTTTGAAAGCTACTTAGTTTTAAGGCAGTTTTGACAAAGAACAGGGTCCGCCAACACTCAAAACAACATTGATGCACCAAGCTTTAGTAACTACCAAACTAGCACATGGAAGGAGTGCATCAACTCAACACAATTCTTAAAGAAAATATCAACTTGCCAAGATTGACCATATGGAACAGAGCATCAGATTTAAAAGACTAAAGCAACAAAAGGGAAAACACACTCTAGAAAATATACGTTCCAGGAGAGCACTGGTCCAAACCGATGACACATTAGGATGCAAGATAGGCCACTTAACATTGTCTAATTATAAAAACAAACAGCCCAAATAATCTCGAAAGGTAATTCAATGGAATATGACAATATCACAATTTTTTCAGATTTAAACAAATAGTACATAGGGATATCTGCTCAACTGATCCATATAATAATCTTATGTGATATTAGTGAAAGAAGATAGGTTTACACATAACAGAGAATGATCTTTTCAACATGCTACTATCATTTTAGTGAGTCTCAACATCTATCCCAACTCATTATGAACAGTGCTGTTTTAAGACTCTTCATTCAATTCCAAAACCATTTTTTAAAACCTTTAAAGAAATGATAGCAAAATACTTTGGGGAACCACATCTGTTTAAAGCATTTTTGTCACTCATTCTCAGGCCCATTCAAAAAGAAGCACACTGATAAAGGGAAAAAAAAAAGCAAACAATGAAACTGACACCTAATTAATGATGTTCCAGAGCACAAATTGTCCAGGCAACAGATATTCAAGAGTGATCAGATATATAAAAATATTTCTTGCAATCTTAAGTTAATTCTACCAAGCTACATTCTCAATGGCAATTTCTTTAAAAAAAAAAATCTCTTAGTATAAATACTCTTTAGTTAACAAGCCAAAGTAAATGTCCTAGAGTTGACCATGCACTTTAACGACAAACTCGGCTACCTAAACTCTGGGATTTAGGCAGGATCATTGGATAGAAATCTTATATTGACAATACCTCATAAAGAGGTAGAGATAATATACTCTCCATGCACTTCTAAACCTATAAACGTAGAGATCCAACAGGTTACACATCTAACATTTACATTGAATGTAACTGCATCAATCAAACATATAGCTTACTCGGGAAGTTTGAGTAGAATGAACCATAAATCGTATACATTTTTTATGGTCAATATACCAATCATGCCCGACCCAGTATACAACTAAACCACATATTCAGCTAAAATTTAAAACGTACTAATTACTCAAACTAAACATATGATTAACACTCAGCTAATACAGAGGCTACAGAAATTAAAAGGAAAAAGAAATTACCTTCTTCGGGTGCAGCGAAGTGAGGCTTCGGATCCTTCGATCTACCTCGAACACTTCAAATTCTCCGAATTAATATCCACTCGGATTCGAAGCAGCGAAAAAAAAGAATGAAAACATGCAATATTTTCTAAATCGATATTTGAACTATATTGCGACTGCTAAAATTATTTTGTATGGATTTTTGGGGTTTTCTCAAAACTCATTCGAAAAGATTTCGTTTTTTTTTTTCGATCTGATTTTTCAGGGATCCTCAGGTTCCAGAGTTCGTTTTTGCAAGGCAATTTTGGGGGTTCTCCCAAAAACTCCCCCTTCTAAACGATTCCACCCGACTATTTATAGGTTTTTTTGTATGTGTAGAAGAAAAAGAGAGAGGGAGCGGGAAAGGGAGAGAGAGAGGAGCGGGGGGAAACGGAAGAGGAGCGGGGGGAGCAGACGGCGATGGTGGGGTTGGGAGGTGATGAAAAGGAGCGGCGGTGGTGGGGTAAAGGGAACGGCGTGGTGGGGGATGGAGATGATGAAGATGATGAAGATGATGAATGAGAAGAGAGAAAGAGGAAGGGAGCGGCGGAGGAAAAAAATGAGGGGAACCCTTTTTAGGTTTCCCTTATTTTGATGAAAATATATCGGACCCGGTCCATTTGTGGACCGGGTTTTAAAAGGATGGACTAGTGAATTAAAACATGTACTGGTCTAAAAATTGAGATAAAAAACATGGTCTAGTCCAAAAAATATTAGGAGTTAATCGGACTTTGATTTGGGGTCCGGTAAGTCAAAAATACGGACTACGTGCACAAAAAATAGTTTGGTTTCTAAATTTAAATAAAGACCTGTTTAAATAACTTGTGTTAAAATATTGCTCAATATGAGATATGCAATCATTAATGCTCAGATATAAAAAAAAAATGGCGTTGTAATAGCCGTGCAATAATATTTTGAAAATCCACAGTAAAATAAATACTATTATTTAATTACACAAAAAAGATAAATGCGATGCGTGTGCGTAAGCTGGTAAAAAATACTAAAAAAAATGATAAAATTGTGAATTATAATAATAGTAATAAATAATAATAATAATAATAATAATAATAATAATAATAATAATAATAATAATAGTAACTGCAACAGAATAATAAAGTGCCGGTATTGATGAGAAGTTGATAATTTAGTAAAAAATGACTATATATATATTTTGATTTTTTCTAAAAATATTAGAGGCGTAAATAGGTATTTTGGAAGAGAGGCGGGACAAAATTGGGTGTCAACACCTAACACGCCAATTCCACTCCTCTCTCATTATTTTATTGTATTCTTGATTGAATCTTTTGTTAGGGTTATTTGAGTAATGAAAATCATTATCATCTAGTTCTCATGTCCTACCAATTGCTTCAAATATTTTTGTTGGGGTAAAACATGTAATAGAATCAAGATTTCTAAATTGGTTGTAGAATGTCATGATAATTCGTTTTAAAGTGAATACTAGTTGTTTGTCAATCATGTTATATATAGTCATGCATTTTTTGACCGTTTATTTGAATTAAATTCATATTACGCAATGTTCTTATGCGCAATAGGACATGATTTGACAACATATCATGCATGCCAATTTCAGCTTTTTTTTTTTTTACACGTAAAGGATCAGTTTGACAAAACAATGCTGCATTTTTTACCGTTTATTTGAATTAAATTCATAATTTGACAACACATCATGCATGCTAATTTCAGCTTTGTTATGACACCTAAAGGACCGATTTGACAATACAATGCTGCATTTTTTACTGTTTATTTGAATTAAATTCATAATTTGACAACATATCATGCATGCCAATTTCAGTTTTTTTATGACACCTAAAGGACCGATTTGACAACACAATGCTGCATTTTTTACCGTTTATTTGAATTAAATTCATATTACGCAATGTTCTTGTGTGCAATACGAGTGACTATAAATCTATTTAAGAAGAATGTTGGACGAGGTAAAAACTCATCCATTTCATAAGTTTAAATCTCTTAAGTCATTCAAAAAAACCTATCTTAAGTCATACAAAAAATGGCTCAAGATATTCCACCAGTTAAGGTTTCAACACATTGGGATGGTATTATCCTTGATGACAATAGTATAGTTCATTACAATAAAAGACCAAATGTTCATGTTAAATGTCCACTTGAAATGTCTTATGAATCACTAGTCACTTACATATATGAAAAAATGAAGGTTAGTACAGATGAGTATGAAATCTCTATAATAGGCAGATATCCACAATCAATTTCCAATGGTATAGTGCTTTATGGTAGGCATTATATCAATCATGATGATTCTTTAAGGAATTATTTTATTCCCCAAAAGAATTAAAACATTTAGTCGCCCTTAATGTTCTGGAGATGTATGTTGAAAAGATACCCAGAGAGGTCCCGCAAGAACAGCTCAGTCGAGATAACACGTATGGAGATTTTATGTCTTATGGGGATATTTTGAGTGGCCAGGTGCCACTGATTATTATCAAAACTCGTCAGTGGTACCAACTGTGGATGAAAGGCAGTCCTCTCAGTTTGGTGGAGTTGATCATTCTCCACACCATGCCTATAATCAATATGTGTAGGTTCATCAACTAGATACTAAATAATATATATATATATATATATATATATATATATATATATATATATATATATATATATTAATTAATTATGAATTTGGAATTTAACATATGCAATCTATCGTGTAGGAGGAGGCCTTTCTTAGATGGCGCTGATTGTCCAAGTTATGTGGATACATCAGAGAGTGATGGCGATGAACCAGCTAATAATGCAGAGGTAACCGATGATGAAGATAGTGAAGGGGATGAAGAAGATATGCATTGTAGTCCCCAAAAGTAACCAGAACCAACTCACCACCACGTAGCACCTCCGATGGCCGAAAACCCAATTCCTAACAGCTCAATGCAATGGCATTCTGACTATATTCCATATCTTGACAGTCTCCAAGGTCGTGAGGATACATTTGTCTTCACAAGAGATGATTATCAAAGTCACCAAAAAAACGTGGATTGAACCAAAAAATCTCATGACTGATGAATGCGTCATTGCAAAGGGAATGCAGTTCACATCAAAAAAGATGTTGCAATGGGCTGTCAGAATGTATTGTGTAAAGGATATGAGGGAGTTTAAGGTTGATGACTCAAACAGATCGGTATGGAGGCTGATTTGTAAGCGACATACTCAAGGTTGTCGGTGGTTGCTTCGGGGAATTGCTAAGCCGGATGGTCTGTGGGAAATCACAAAATTCTACCCGAAGCACACTTGTGATATTGGACAAAGTCGAGCATATCATTTTAATCTAGATATAAACATGATTGCTCATGTGTTACTTAAACACACTGAGGAAACTCTAAGGTAATTTATCTAACCTTTTACATTATATATCTTATAGCAATTAAAATATCATTGTTAAATGTTGTTTGTTTAAACTTATGCAGGATGCCTATCAAAACTTGTATTAGCATGGTCCACTCAATATATGGTAAAATCATAAGCAAGAGAAAGGGATTTCTCGAGCGTAGACGTGTTTTTGAAACGATCTTTGGAACTTGAGAATCCTCTTTTCAGGCATTACCGGGGTATATGGCGGCTCTACAACATGCCAATCCTAGCACTGTTGTACAGTGGCGGCTTTTAGAGGGCAGAATTTTCGACTTCGTCTTTTGGGTATTCAAATCAAGTATTGATGGTTTCGTTCACTGCCAGAATGTGATATCGATAGATGGGACCCATGTATATGGATGATATGACATTAAGCTCCTAATTGCAGTAGGTATGGATGCCAATGGGTCAATATTCCCTCTTGCTTTCGCAATTGCCGTCAACGAGAGTAACGAGACATGGGGGATGTTCTTGAATCATCTACAAACTCATGTTATTAAGTGTCGTCAGGGCATATGTGTCCTATCGGATCGTCATAAAGGCATATTGCACACTATGCGTACTCTGGAAAGGTGGAAGCCTCCACATGCTTACCATCGATATTGCTTAAGGCACTTAAAGGCTAATTTGCAAACAAAGTTTGCAAATGGCACTTTAAACAAATTGATGTGGGAGGCTGCGATGCAGCATCAACAAAGAAAATGGGCTGCAAAAATGGAGCTGCTAAAGAAAGTGAGTGAAGAGGCATATGTTTGGTTGATGAAATTAGAAGTTGAAAAATGGACGTTTTATGCTGATGGAGGAAAAAGATGGAGCATGCTCACAACGAACAGCTCAAAGTCTTTCAATGGACTCCTCAAATCTACTCGAGGACTACCTGTCACTGGAATGGTAAGACTAACTTTCAGGCAGGTCATGGAGCGATTTGCGGATAGCATAAGGCAGGCAAGAGCTATATTAGTCGACGAGAGAACATGGGTGCCAAAGTCCTAGATGGAGCACCATAGAAGAAAGACAGAGGGTCACCAAATGACCGAGTATGACGTCGTTCGACGAGTATATGAAGTTACAACGGGTTATTGTGACGGCAAAGGAGGAAACAAACATATCGTTACTGAGCGTACACAATCATGCACTTGTGGTAAGTGGCAAACGTACCACATGCCATGTTCTCATGCAGTCAAGTGCTTTGAGAGAATGGCCAGAATGTAACTAATTATATGGCGGAGGAATATAAGGTCGTAAAATACCTTAAAGCATATTCGGGCCAATTCCGTCCCCTTGGTGATCAAGCTTATTGGCCAGCCGCGCCGTTTTCTATGATTGCGAACAAGAACCATATCCGTAAATTGGGAAAAAATAAGCTAACCCGTTATCACAATCAAATGGATGTTAGCGAAAAGACTTACTCTCGCAAATGCTCGACATGTAAGCAATTTGGGCATGATAAGCGTTCATGTGGGCAAAACTCTTGTGGTGACAGCACATCTGGAAGTAGAAGAGTGTCTAGAACTTGATTTTTTTTTTGTAAGACTATTGTAATTTAGTGATGTAT
Organism: Lycium barbarum; assembly: GCF_019175385.1. Lineage (NCBI taxonomy): Eukaryota > Viridiplantae > Streptophyta > Magnoliopsida > Solanales > Solanaceae > Lycium > Lycium barbarum. Next base: position 29,256,617 of record NC_083347.1, read on the forward strand.
TTCGTTGCTAATGGGATGAAATATTTTTCAATTATTATGAATCTCTCGTCTTGAATCAAAAAAGTACTTTCATAGCTTTGGGAGTAAAACAAAAGAGATTAATCAAAACCCTATAAAATATGGCACTTAAACCTAAATATAACAAGTTTTCAAACGTACTTCGGAGCACTTTACAACCCTTAAAACGACGATCCAAATGTATATGTATACTTGATGTAATGAGCCGATATTACTGTACACTAAAAAAAAATATTAAGTTCTATATAAAATATTTATATTCCGGTATTTTGAAACGTGACTAATCTTCGGTCAAAGTACGCAAAAAACCTTAGTTTTGAGTTTGATTTCCAAAGAATAAAGGTTGGGTCGGGGGGGTTTTAGGGACGGGTTTCACGCATAGATTCTGTGCGTGAAAGGGTCAAAATGTAAATGTACACTTTGGCCATTTCACTCACAGAGCCGTTTGGTTCTTTTTTTTTTTTAATGGATTAATTTGGTTCCCAAATTTTTTTTTGGGTTACAAAAGTGTTACACCCTTTATATCACAGATAAAGAAAAGACATTTTCCTCCCCAAACCCAACACATCAATATGAAAATGACAAAATGAGCATTAAATTAATAAAATTGACAATATCGATCTAGACCTTCACAGAATATGTAAGTCACGCTATAACAAGATTCAAAATCTCATAATTAAAACATCAAAACCTGTCAGGCTTCATTAACCCATACGTAAATTCTTCAATTATACAATAAATTCTCGATATTCGACAACGTCCGCAAATTATGTTCCGTAAAAAAAAAATTTCAACTAAGAATTAATATTTATAAGCCTAGAATTAAAAATCAAATTCAACTACAACAACATTAGTAACAATATATGAGGAGAAATAAACTTACAAAAAGGACGAAAATCACAACTTCTTCACCTGAACAAAAAAAAAACAGCATAGTCTGTAACTTTTTTATTTATCGAATAATGTAATTTATTGATAGAAACATCCATGGTATTATACTTTAAAAAAACATAATCGGGAATCAAGAACTCTGGAAAAAGGAAAAACTGAAGAAGAAAAGGATTACTTGAACTTACAAAATATGATCATAGGATTACTGTGTTGTTTTAAAAATCTATATTTATATAAATTGTTGATGACTTTCTTAACCGATGAAAAAGGTAAACAGAGGTGTAAGAGGCGAAAAGCCTTACATTGAAATGATATTAAATGTTCTTTCAAATAACAGTTGGAAATTGAAAAAGAGGCAAGAACATTCCATGAGCGAAGAGAAAAATATTCAAATGAATAGACAAGACTGCATTAAATGAAATCCAACTACTTGTCTTTACTATGGCCATACGGCTCCGACGTTCTTATTTTACTTTTTTATTTTTTATGATATTGATTTGTATTAAACTTTTCAGTTGTTATATTTAAAGATAGCATAAATGCATCTTTGCACTCAAATGTTCTTGAAGAAAAAACTTGATTAAAGGCTAATTTAATCGTTCAATTTTTTAAGGCTATTTAGATCTTTTAATTTTGTACTTTGAAGCTTCCCACTTATGATATAGTACGATATTATGATGATTTATATACAATTGAAATTAGTCTATGTCCTTGATATACTACTAGTCTAGACTAGGATATTTTTCCTGCATACCTCATACATAAACGATTTCTGGACTTTCACATAACGAAAGAAGCCACAAATGCCGAGAGCTGTAGACTTGGCCCTCCGGAACGTAAAATTTGACATTTAAGACGAGAAGCAGGACCTTTAATTTCCTGTATTTTTCCATTTTAACAGGTAACAAATGGATACTCGAGAGTTCATTTCTTTTTTTAATCTTTCTTTAGAAAGTATAATGACTTGCAAGTGGAAGTGTAATGCAAAAAGGATATTGATAGCATAGTCTCTACAAGATATAACCAGTTTCACAAGGTTTATAGTCTAAGAGCATTTGTGAGAGTCTTCCACTGTTCCACGCACTATCTGTTACAGTACTAGTTCAGTTCTCACTTTCTTTCGGCTCTTTTCCCTTTATCCCTCAATGAAATTATGTAATAAAAATTATTCAAAGATATAGCAGCCAATGATCAAGAAATGTTACTAATGACATCCTCAATTAGAAGCCCAAGAGATGCATAAGATGAACCACCCTCCTTCATGGCTGCACTGCTTTTCTCTTTCATTTCCTTCGCCCTTTTCCTGATTTCATTCTCCTCGCCATCCGCTATCAGCTGTCGTATGCCACTTGCAATTTCCTTCGCAGTAACAATCTCGACAGGCCCATGTTTCCCTTCGAAGTCCTTGAAATAGTCCATTCGAATCTCCACTGCCAGCCCCAATTGTTTAACCAACTCGAAGGCATTCATCTGCTGTTCCGCGTACTGTGGCCAAGCGCCTATTGGGACTCCAAAACACAAGCTTTCAAGCACAGAATTCCATCCACAATGAGATACAAATCCACCCACTGCAGGGTGAGATAGTACTGCCACTTGAGGTGCCCATCCTATAACTTTCCCGACCCCATTTGTCCTTTCAATAAACCCTTCTGGTAGCACTTCCTGAAAATCTTCGTAATTACTCGGCAGCTCCATTTTCCCCTTCGGTGGAGGTCTTCGTAAGGACCACAAGAACCTGTCACAGCGGCGAAGTCAAGAATTTTGTGTTCAAAATTTAATATATATATATATATATAGTTCAAAATATCTTTTAACCTATATGCACAATATTATTTTCTACTATATAGGTAGTATTCTCACTGTCCCAATTTAAGTGTCTTATCTTTTCTTTTAGTTTGTCTTAAAAAAAATATCTTTTTCTATATTTAATAAGTTAACAATTCAAATATCTTATATGACAAATTTAAAATTATAAAATTTAAAAGATATTTTAATACATTATGCACGTTTTTAATTTACAACTATAAGATTCAAAAGTCTCATTTTATGCCTTAAACTTTGTTACCAGGTCAAACTAATTAGACGATTAAAAATTGGGACAAAGGGAGTATATTTTTCGGACGAAGAAGGGTGTTCAACGGACTATCTAGCTACGCCACTGACCTGTGACCGCTGCACTCCAATGCAACTGCTATTTCTTCGATCTGTTCGGCATCAAAACTTCCCATACTTCCAAAGCACAAAAACACTACAGAGGATTCTGGCTGATCATCCAACCATTTGATAATACTTTCTGTTTCCGATTCGCTGTTTCGACCGTGACCCCCTTCTTTAAAATTCACCACAGGACCAACTGGATATATTTTCGGAACTAAAAGAGACTGAAGAGCAAAAGGTTCAAGCTCCGCGAATGTGTTGACCATAATACCCTTCGTCTCTTTGAATCGAGTTACAGAATCGAAGAATAAGGTCGTCGCGGTTGTTTGATCTGTTGTCAATCTAGGCAAGAATTTCCCTGGATACGGGTTTTTAAAACCAGGGATTGTTAACTCTTCATCAGAGTCCTTGTACTTAGAGGTATCTATATGATGCTCTTTTTTAAGGGACTCAAAATGATAACAAAGTGCAAGAAAAGCAGCATTTGAAGTGAGGAAAATATAACTCGGAACACTAAATTCGCTTGCCACATCAATCATAGAGGTACAGAACATGTCAAGAACAAAGCCTGCAAGCCGAGAAAACCCCGAACCGGATTTAGAAAAGCTTGTGTTATGAATAAAATCTTTTACTTTTGGTTTGTGACCTTGAATAAAGTCAGTGAAGAAGGATTCCTTATTTTTCAACAATCCAGCAACAGTTTTCTCGTCAAGGGTGATATCGACGAACTGCAAGCGAGGTGAAGAAGAAAGTGATGCGACGTAGGATTGAACGCCGAAATCCATTGGAAGCTTCATGATGAGGACAGAAATGCAAAGTCTTTCATCTCTGTTGAGAATGAGTTTTGCAATTTCAATGGCGGAGATAAGGTGACCTGCTCCAGGTGAAGGAATGAAAACAAGCTCTGCTTTCGTTGTCATCGAGCCTTTCTTCTAAAGAAAAAAAAAGGAACTTGACTATAATTTGTTGTATGAGATTGGGTTTCCGTGTATATTCTAGTGGACAGAGCACAAGTTAAAACAAATTTGCTACTCCTAATATAAGTCTTTAAGGCGGTTGAGACTGAGAAAGACTGTGTTGTCATTGCATTTTTAAAAGCTCACACTTTGGCATAGTTCTCTACCCTACTCGCATGGACTTTATAAGTAACGTAGAATTACAAATTCAAAAAGAAAAATACGATTATACCTGAGCTATAGTTAGATAAAGATAAAAAAAAGTATTGCAAACTATATGAAGTAGTATAAGAAATCAAGTATAATTAATATTTAGTCTATTTGAAAAACTCATCTCTTACAAATTTAGAAGTAGTTCATGTTACAATGCATGTCTTTCATTTTAGTTTATTTGATCCAACTTTTTTATATATGAGAAATATGATGGAGTGTGATACCTAAGTATGATGAATACAGACTCACAATAGTATGGATCTAGTAAGAATTGCTTTTCAATTTCGTTTATAGATAATTTATTTGTTTTGAAGTTTTTATTGCCCGCACAAAAAATGCTCTTGAATAACTACTTTATAAAATGATCCTAAATATTTAAATCTACAGACACAATTTATTATGTGAGCGTTAACAATTTTTGAGATAATTATTAGATAAGTATTGCAAATTAGTATATGAAGTAATTTGATAATTTATTATAGTTTAATACAGTGTTTTTGAGGCTGTCTAAAAAAGAATGATATATTTTCATATTTAGAAATAATTTAACTTAAAACTTTTACTTTTACGCTTAATGAAATGATTTACAATCACACAAATATCTATGACTTGTTTTAGATCACAAGTTTCAAAAGTCTTCCTTTTTTAAACTCCGTGTTAAGGTCAAACTATACTAGGACGGGTGAAGTAGCTAAATATGATAAGTTAGAGTCACCACACGAGGAATTAATTCTAAAATTTTATGTAGCCAAAGGTATACGGGCCCAAGCTCCATTAAAATTTAAATTTGCAATTCTTTTTTATATTTTTAATGTTTTTTTTCCTACTCTTGCTTTTTGTGTTGTATTTGTACCATCATATCAATTGTAAATGTAGGTTACAATTTTTCAATGTTTCTAAGATATTTAATTATATAAAAAAAAATTGTAAGTTAAGAAACAACATCTTTTAGAATATATTTAGACTTCCTTTTTATTTTCATACAAATTAATTCATGCATCAAAGCTTTTCTCCCTTTGATTTTACTACATTTTTTGAGAAATCTTTACTGATACCAATTGAGTTTTACCTTACGTTAGATTTCAACTGAATTTTTTTCATTAAACTTATATTGGCTAACCCATTTTTTGGAAGAAAAAAAATAATTACGATATTCAAGTAATATAAAAAAAATGCAAGGTAAGGCTGCGCACAATAGATCCTTGTGGTCCGGCCCTTCCCCGGACCCCGCGCATAACGGGAGCTTAGTGCACCGGGCTGCCCCTTTAAGTAATATAAAAAAATATTTAATGGTACAAATTATTGTATAATGACATCAATGAAGTTAACTTATAAATAAAGATAGCATTCAAAATTAAATAATTAAAGATAGCATTTAAAAGTAAATAATTAAAAGTCTTGATACAGCGAAATACTTTAGATGTTTCTTCATATTAAACCATACAAAAAAGAACTGGAAAATTAATGAAAATATTTATTTTTCTTACTTTAATCTTTACTTTTCTTTAAAAATATTGTACTTTTTTTTTTCTTAATAAACTGTTATAATTTCTTAAACGTGTATGTAGTTTTAGTGTTTCATGTTTATTTAACTATTTCTCCTTAATTATATAAAACATTGATTATCTCATCTTTTGTAAAACATTTCAATATATAAAAAAAATGTGAAAATGATTACTCTCGTTTTCAATTATTATTATTATTATTATTATTATTATTATTATTATTATTATTATTATTATTATTATTATTATTATTATTATTTGGAGAGCTACAATATTTTTTTAATTACTTTTTTCAAACAAATTTAATCATTTCCACATAAAAGAAAGACAATAAACTTTTGGATCAATTTTTAATTTGATTGAATTAATAATATTTTGTGGTGTCACTATCACCCTTCCACATCGTCCCTCCTAGAATTTAATTAGCCCACATAATTATTCAAATTTACCAAAATAGGTGAGAGCTTACAAGGTAATTAAACCTTTAATTACGGATAAAATGAACAAAAAATTTCATGTGAGGATTACAAAATTTTGAGATCCTCCCTTATATATAATAGTAATGTTGATGGTTGTATATATCATTATTGATTTGACAGTCCTTTTAGTTTATAAGCTGGTCACTAATAAGAATTTTATATTAGTATATAATGTCTTCAGCATATAAAAGTACTTTCTTCGTTCCAAAATAAGTGTTACCTTAGTAAAAATTACGCTCATTAAAAAATTAATAAATTTAATGTGAAGTTTACTAAACTACCCTCTATTTGGTTTTTGAGAATTGAGCAATATTAAAGAGGACTACTTCTTTAATGCTAAGGGTATAATTGAAAATACTTGCCAATTTTTATCTTGAATTTCTAAGGTGACACTTATTTTGGGATAAATTTTTTTGGCTAGGGTGATATTTATTTTGGGACAGAACGAATAATTTATTATGTAATAATTAAATTAATACTCCCTACGCTCATTAAATTATAGTGCTACCATTTACGTCTGAAAATGACTCCTCACGGAAAAGCACACGTACCCACGTATAACGTGTCTATAGTATTCTTGAAACTATCAATGGCCAAATCATACAAATGAGAATCCGCGACTTTTGTAGCACAAAAAAAAAAGTTGAACAAAACTAGTACAAAAAAAAAAAAAAAAACATTAATAGATGCACGAATTTCGTGCGTGAAACGACCAAACTGCAAAAATGCACTTACGGCCTTTCACGCACGAAATTCGTGCGTGAAGCCTTTGGTCAAAATCAGTTTCTTATGCTTCTTTCTCACTACGATGGAAATCATGATTTGCAAGTTGTAGGCATCGAACGGATTGTCGTTTGTGCGTCAAGGTGGCTGAATCCATTAAATTTACTCATATGAATAATTGAACTCTGGTAATGGTTGGTCTAATCAAGAAATAATTTAAGACGAATTGTGATACGTGCAAACGGGCTTGACACTATCTATTATTAGAGTCCGGAATCAAAATGCCCCCAAAAAATCACTTTGAACCAAAATATCCCAACAAAAAAAAAAGTTACAAAACTACCTTTAGCGCAGTAATTTACTGCGCTAAAGCAGTTCACGGAGACGAAGCCGTTAACTGCTTTAGCGTAGTATTTTACTGCATTATAGAAGCAAAAAAAAAAAATCTATAACGCAGTAAAATACTGCGTTATAGAAATAGTACCAAAAAAAAAAAATCTATAACGTAGTAAAATACTGCATTATAGAAACAGTACTAAAAAAAAAAAATCTATAATGCAGTAATCGTTGGTCAAAGTATGATGTTTCGGAGTCTTGACACACGACTAATCGTTGGTCAAAGTATGGAAAAAAACACTTAAGTTTTTTCAAACAAAACCTACTTCGGGCACCTTTTCAACCCCTAAAATGACGATCCGAACGTCTACGTATCCTTGATGTATTGGGCCTACATTATTGTACGCAGAAAAAAAATATCAGGTTCTATATAAAATATTGACGTTTCGGAGTCTTGACACACGACTAATCGTTGGTCAAAGTATGAAAAAAACACTAAGTTTTTTCAAACAAAACCTACTTCGGACACCTTTTCAACCCCTAAAATGACGATCCGAACGTCTACGTATCCTTGATGTATTGGGCCTACATTATTGTACGCAGAAAAAAATATCAGGTTCTATATAAAATATTGACGTTTCGGAGTCTTGATACACGACTAATCATTGGTCAAAGTATGAAAAAAAACATTAAATATTGCAAAAAATAAAGTTGGCTAATTTTTTTTGGTACTGTTTCTATAGTGCAGTATTTTACTGCATTATAGAATTTTTTTTTGGCTTTTCGCAACTTTTGATGCCAAGTCCAATTTCAATATTCAACCTTGACACTTCTTCCAATCTAGTTTGAGCTTTGTCAAGAACGACAAAACATCAATCATTATTTGGATCAAAAACATTAATTTGGACCAAAGCCTCCTTCACGCAAGAATTTCGTGCGTGAAAGGTCCAAAGTGTATTTTTGCAGCTTGGTCCTTTCACGCACGAAATTTATGTGTGAAACCTATTAACGTTTTTTTTGTACTAATTTGATTTAATTTATTTATTTATTGTGCTACAAAAGTCGCAGATTCTACAAATGACCGATGAAAAGTGGGCATGCTGGACCACTTCCCATTCCTAAATTTTATTTGCTTTTAAGTATTAGTTGGTCTGTACTGCCGACATCCATATATCTTTTCTTATGTCATCTTCTCTGCATTCCCTATCTCTTTAGCTTGCCGATCAACAGACCAGCTTTTCTTGGTCGACAAGAGAGTTACCCCTAATCTTTAATTTTGGCGGAGTTTCTTCTATCTTCTTTTTCGGACCTAGCACAACTTCAAAAGTCATAAAAAAAATATTTTTAGCTCTCTCTATGTATAATAGATAAATGAGGGTTTCTTATATATATATATCAGTTTGTTATGCTCCTCAGAAAATTAACTAAATATTAAAATGTGTGAAAAGATAGAAGTTTAACGTATAGAAGTTAAACTAAAGCTTTCAGTTTTATAAGAACTTAAGGGATACTTACAGAAATGACTATATAATTAAAGTTAATAATCCGTAGCTGTGTTTTGTGTATTTACATTTCGTAGCTGATTTTTAGGTATATTTGCGTGTATTTGAGTGTATTTGAATACACTTTCCAGTTGTATTCGTAGCTAGGTTTTAGGTTTTCCCGCGTATACTTGAATGCATTTGAATACATTGCTCATCCATATACATATGTATATAAATGAAACAAACAACACATAAAATTAAAAATCCAATTCATTGGCAAACATACAGTCATAATACAGTCAAAATATGTATTCAGCCATATACATACCATATACATATACATATACATATGTATATAAATACACAAACAATTGTATTCAGTTTTTGCAATACATAACCCAAATACATTCAAGTACATATATACAACTGCATATAGCTACAAAATGAAAATTGTAGCCACGAAATGTAATTAACTTAAATAGTAGTTATTAACTACAAATAGCTCTTAGAGTTAGTTATGCCATGTAAATTTTCCAACTTTTTTATAACGACATTTGTATGTTTCATTTTATATGCTTGTGAGAATTATTTGTAATTTCACATAAATTTTCATTGAAAATTTTGAAGTTTATTTTTCCACAAAAAGATAACAAAACTGAGTTTTAAAACTTATAATTTTGGAATTTGAACAATTAAGGGCAAGAAGAGACTATTCCAGCTCAAAAACGACCAAAGTGCAAAACTTTGGGAAATTCAAGAATCGTAGAATAATGAAGAAATCCAGCTAGTCCCAATGTGAAATTCGCGATCGCAAAGCTAAGGTTTGCGATCACATGCTTATGAAGACTGAAAGTTACTTTCTCCATTTCAAATTATATGTTGTTTTTTGTTTTACATGCTCATTAAGAAAATACTGTAGGGACATTTCTTTTGTCTTTCGAAAACTATTTTTGAAAATTAACTTTGGGCTTTAAATAAGTATCTATCCTTTAGCTATTTTGGGTAAATTTTAGCTGGGAATCGTAAGAGGATAAAACTCTAACCCTATTTCCTTGACAACTTTTGAAAAATTGAAGACTCGTTATCATAATTTGATTTAAGTTTTAATTGTATTTAGTTTACCATTATATCTTTGTTTTTATCTTATTTTTCAGCATGAATAGATAAACTAACAGGAGTAGCTAGGATTGCAAATTAGACCAGACCTGATGTCTAATTAATAGATTGATCTAGTTAATCTCTTTTATTGCTTAAGACTCGAAAACTTGGAGCTCTCCACATACTTTGCAACCAAAATTTGAGAGGAAGATTTGTCCTCTTCAATTTTCTGTTGTTTCAAAAAACGAAGAGAGAAAACTCCATTTCAAGTACTCCTCCCTTTCATTTTTATTTGTCTATTATGCTAAAAATAAATTTTATTTTTACTTGTCTACTTTAGCATATCAAGAGGAAAATATATTTTTCCTGTTTTACTCTTAACATTAACCGTTCATTTCAAATCATTTCTCAAGTTCATTGAGACTATGCACCAATTAATACGGGTATTATAACTAAATATATACTTCATTTATTATTTTTTAAAGAATGTAAAGTCCACTGTGGACAAGTAAAGAATTAATGGAGGGAGTACCTATTTGTAAATTGCAATCATTGTTTGTAGCATTCAGAGCCCAAAATGGACATTGAGTATTGTGGGACGTGAATATTGAATGAAGTTGTGATTAAGAAATTGTGGGACGACGTAACTTTTGGGAAGAACCTAAATTCACTAATTGAAAATAAATAAATTAATAGGGACTATTTAATAAGTAAATGGCTCAGTATTGAAAAGGTATCATATAAAACTAAAATGGGGAAATAATTCAATTGTGGTTGGTTCTGCCATTCACGGAAATAACGCAACGTTGAAATTATCAATTTTATCTTTTTTGCATTAGAAGAACAAAATGGTAGAAAAACAAGGAAACATGAGGAATTTCAGAAAAAGTAGTGTAGTAAATTATAGTAGAGAATAGGGAGGAGAGATATAAATAAGAAATCTTTAATATGTTTTGCATTATGGAAAAGAAACAGTAGAAAAAGAAAGAAGAGAAATTAAAGGAAAAATAATAAATTATAGTAGTTGTGAAGAGAGAGATAAATAAGTTATTTTAATTATTTTTTCATAATTTTTAGACCAAAAAAAAGGAAAAAAAATAAAAATTTGAAGAAAAAGATAAATGGTGATCCTGGCATAAGAGATGTGCCACGTTACTGACTTATTGCCTACAATTATATATGTATACATTGCAACCATGATTAGACAATTCACAACGTTCTCTCAAAAGCAGAAGCACAATAATCAAATATAAATGACAAAAGTTTCAGTTTGCTACTGTCTTCTTCTTATCATGTATTTTTCGGGTTTGTGCATTAAAATTCCCCCTTTTTAAGTGTTAAATCATTTTCTGTGTACATTTTATCTATTTTATTACAGAACTAACTTTTTCTTCAATTATGCATGCTTAAACAGCATTTTAATACATAATTTTTTTTATAAGTATTATTTATAATACTACTGTTGTAGTTCCAAATCACAATTTAATTTCTTCTATGGAAGGATGAATAGACATATGAAATCAATTAACAATTGTACCATTGTTATCTTCTTGAATTGGATTCTTAGTTGATTTTAGTAACATATGTTGACACCCAATTTTGGCTCATCATGCTTGAAATTAACGTCTCAATAATCCCAATCGTTAAATAGCACAAAATACAATTTTTTACACACTTTTTCAATTTTAACACAACTTATGGATAAGTATCCTTATTTCTGCAAATATTAGAATTATTTTATCAATTTGTTGTCATTTAGATTAATTTCAATAATCATTATTTTTCACAATAATTTGGCATACACAGCACACCACTACAATTTTGTTTCAGTAAATAATTATTTTTTTAACTCTTTACAACACAATACAGTTTTCAAGTACCAACCACATTTTTATTTACATTTTTTAGTTGCATATTAATACTTGCATTTTTTTATATGTGTATTAGTTATACTTTAATACAGAGTTTATGGCAAATATACTTAATTCACAAAATTACTTGGTATAAATTACCTGGTTATGTTTAATGTGTGGATGTCCCACATATTTTTTTTTCTTTCATTATCCTTTTAATTCTTTTTGGATTTTCTTTGCGAGCTCCACTCTCTTTCTTCCCTTTTTGACTTTTCTCTATTTCTCCTCCCTAAACACACGTTTCTGTTGAAATTTTGAGCAGATTGTGTTCAAAAGATTTTACTTCCCAAATTGAGGGATTTGTTTGGATTTTTGTTTGGACTTTTAGATGAGCTTTTCTCACACCCCTCTTCTCCTTGATATTTAACACCCATCCTCGAGAGATCCCCTGCCACTTCTCTCATTCTCCGCTCTTTAGTTTTTAGCAAAATATTTTTTTCTCCTTTTCATTTGTTTCCACTCAGTCGTCCCTTATCCCCTTTTCATTCTCTTTTTTTTTTTTTCCTAATCTCAAAACAAACACATATCTTTTATACATACACATACACATACATTGCATAAATATACATATATAAAATTGTATATACTACATCACATACATATAGATTCTTTAAAAAAATTCTTTCCATTTTGTCACTATTCCGGACACTTGCTTACTCCAGTGCTTAGTGATGCTCACTGCTTTGAATGGCTTCCTTGCCTTTCGTTTGCTGCTCATGACTTTGTTGTAGTATTTTCCATTTTAAAACTTGTTATCATTTGTGGAACTTTGTTCCATCATCCATTTGCTTCTCCATTGTTCCTTGCTTGTTTATTAATCTAGGTTGTGCCACTGTTTTGCTAATGTGGCTATAAAGAATTACGAATATTACTTTGTTGGTTGGACAGTATGTTGATCATGATTTGCTGGATTTTTTTTTAAAGCAAATACTACACTTTTGGCCCATGAAGAAATTTTCATCGATTTCCGAGGCCTCCTTGCACATAAGACGGATTTATTTTAAATAGCAATATATATTTATTATCTTTTCTTTAATTCATTTAGTAAAATATGTATTCATTACTAACATTTTACTAAGCCTTATGCAGGTATTAAGAGTTATTTCCCGAAGGCAACTCTCGAAGATCTTCTCGGATTCTCTATTTGTATTTATTTTTGCGTTCTTAAAATTATATAAAGCATAAAATATAGTTAAACTTTACTTTTGGGGTGCCAGACGGTGGTATTTATTTATGTTCTGCTTATGTGATTTAAAGTTCATTATGTGTTTTAGGAAAACTATTAGGCCACTATTTCAAAACGAAAAGTTTACTTAAGGACAGCCCGGTGCACTAAGCTCCCGCTATGTGCGGGGTCCGGGAAAACTATTAGGCCACTATTTCAAAACGAAATGTTGTATTATGTTTGTTAATATTTTTGACATGGAACTTTTTGTTTACTAAAATCATCCTTTTAAACTTTTTTTTTTTTTTTAACATTTGTACATACCCTTTTAACTTGCCAGATTTTTGGAAAACAAAAATAATTATATTCAATCATATTATACCGTATACCCTCACTCATCAATCAATCACCAATTAGTTCTTTTAACTAATGTTAGTAGTCATTTAATTATATGTTTGTACTTCCCTGTAAATAACTTTTTTTATATTTTATTTATTTTGTCATTAAAGTCTTTCATTTAACGACTTATTCTTTTTCTTAGGTCCATTTTTCATTCTTAAATGTATACAAAGCTAATAAGTATAGCGATATTTATTTTTGGGGTGCAGAGCAATGATTATTTAATTACTTGTTTACTGTTATTTCTCGTAGCTGGTGTTCTTATAGTTACCACGTTTCACTAGAGTTTTAGTTTAGTAGCTTAGCACACTTAAGTAAATAAATAGGATGATTTGCCTCAATATTTAGGTTTTAGAATGTACTCTCATAATTAATTGATTAGGTGTACATACTTAGCTAATTAAATTAGTTAACTCACCTTAAGTTGCAGAATAATTTCATGTCCATTCCTTATACCTTTTCACATACTCAAGCTATTAAGTTGCAGATAACTTTTTTAAATAATTGTTTATATCACATATGTTTTAAATCTTTTTTTTTTCGTTCAAAAGCAAATCGTTCATTGTTAAGTAAATACCTTTATATTATATTCATTTAAAGCTAAAATTGTTAGTCATTGTAATTGTGCACTTTATTTACTTGTAAATAATCACGTAATACGTATGCAAATACTTACACCTTTTACTACATAAACATTCATGTTAGTTATTCTTTAGTCTAAATTCTATTAATACTTTTGTAAATAATAATCAAGCCTTTTTACACATCCCTCGTATAGTTAAAGTTGGTCTAGCCGGGAACCATATTTGTGGATTCTAAAGGATGCTTAACACTTTCCCTTCGGAATAATTTGAACCCTTATTTAGAATCTCACTTGTTTTCGTTGACTATTTTTAAGTTACATACATTAATAATTTATAGGTACCCTAGTATACCTTAATGCTAGGTGGCGACTTTGTACATAATTAATCCTTTTAGAGCCCCATAAATTATACTTTGTTTAGCCTTGGTAAAACTAGTGTGCAACAACGTACAATTTCGTTTTTGTTGTAGTCCTCAACCCGACGATTGCCCAAAATCACCAAGTCAATGATTTGCAATGCGCTGCTCCAATTTTCAACGTAAAATGTACGGTGAAAGATGATTGTATACCTAGCTGCAAGGAGGATTATCAAGATAGATTATTTGGTACAGTTTGTATGCAAACCCCGGATGATCCGAATCCTATTTGTGTTTGTGCGTACTACTACTGTTAAAGGCTTCTTTGAAGTGGCAGTGCTAATTAAATTCTCTTGTTAGATTTCATCAAAATGTCAGACTTATTATTGTATGATCGAGTTATAAGGTTGATGTTCCATTGTCAAAATGAGTCTACTTAATTTACAATGGGTCATGCTATTGTCCTCTTCTTATTAATGAATGTAGAGCATGCTGTTGAAAGAAGAAAACACTTATCCACATCTAATGTATATAGCAAGTACTGTATGATATATATTTGTCACATAAGGCTTATCATTGTATACGGTAAAAACCGGGTATACGCTAAACCGGTGAGACCGAAGAAGGAAGTGACGGGAACGTGCATGAAGGCTCCCCTTCTGAACCGGAGAAACACTTGGACCGGAGTAAAGGAAGGGCGTCATTTGGTCCGGTTCTTCCATGACCGGTTGTTCGAGGTTGTATGTACGTTTGATCGTGGCCGGTAGTCCGGAAGAGCCGTAGCGCATGAGCCACGCGTCGGTAGCGTCCTGCCATGTTCAACCACCAACCATGCATGTGTCAGACAGTACGGCCAACCTAACCCACTCAGAGTTGTCCTTTCTCTTATTTTTTTAATAATTTGTATTGTATGAGGCCCATAGAGGCAATACTATAAATAGAGTTCATCCCTCTCCTTTGGGGGGTTGGCTTCTCCATTTCAAGAACACTTGTAATAGCAAAATATATACACAATCTCTCTCAAATATTAGATTCGATCCACAACAGTCGTTTTCATTTCCATTGCATTTCTTCGATCAAGTATTATATGTCATTTAACAAACTCTCACGCCCACAACCAATCGCTAATCATTAATAGTTTTGCTACGAAACGTTCATACACTTCATTTCCCTATAACATATATTGAGATCTGAACACATATCCTATACCCACTCACAAATTCAATTGATTATCCAAATTCGGGGTAAACACTTTGGCGCCCACCGTGGGGCTAGGATAATAGTGGTTTTTGGTCTTGATTTCTATCATATTCATATTCATCAAAATCAAAAACATCTCTTGTTCGTCTCTGCTAGAACGGACCCAATGGCCGGCATCGAACAATCTGGTCACGTCAACAACACCGAGATTGTGGCGGAAAATGAAGGCAGCGGGCCACGAGGATTGCAAAATCCCGTTGACCCGAACCCCGTCGACTCGAGGGAGGGCCTCAACCGGCAAAACACCGTGGACCAGGAGAATGCCGCCCTACCGGCCACTGATCCTCTAAATACTCACAATTATGTTACTTTGTCCCAGACATAGGTCCGGAGAGAACCGGATGCACCAAACGACAATATTAACTTACGTTTAATTTTTGAAATGTTGCAGGATCAAAGAGCGGCAATCGCCGAGCAAGGAATCGCGATTGCCCGGTTGCAAAGCGGAAAAGACGAAACAGAGCCAGAGAAGAAAAAGGGTGTTGCTGAAACCGGAAGGGATGAGGCACGAATAGTTGAGAGCAACGACTTCAGAGCCGGTTCTTCTACCGAGGTTCTGAAGATGCTCGAAACTTTGGCAAAACGGGTAGACTCAACCGAAAAGAGGGTCGAAACATACAATTCTTGGGTGTACCAGATCCCGGGGGCTCCGCCCTTACTGAAGGGGCCGAATTCGAAGAGGTACGTCCAAAGGCCTTTTCCTCCGAGCGTAGCTCCAAAACTGATCCCAAAGAGGTTCAAAATGCCGGATATACAGAAATATGACGGCACAACGGACCCGCACGAGCACGTGACCTTATATCGTGTAGGAGGAGGCCTTTCTTAGATGGCGCTGATTGTCCAAGTTATGTGGATACATCAGAGAGTGATGGCGATGAACCAGCTAATAATGCAGAGGTAACCGATGATGAAGATAGTGAAGGGGATGAAGAAGATATGCATTGTAGTCCCCAAAAGTAACCAGAACCAACTCACCACCACGTAGCACCTCCGATGGCCGAAAACCCAATTCCTAACAGCTCAATGCAATGGCATTCTGACTATATTCCATATCTTGACAGTCTCCAAGGTCGTGAGGATACATTTGTCTTCACAAGAGATGATTATCAAAGTCACCAAAAAAACGTGGATTGAACCAAAAAATCTCATGACTGATGAATGCGTCATTGCAAAGGGAATGCAGTTCACATCAAAAAAGATGTTGCAATGGGCTGTCAGAATGTATTGTGTAAAGGATATGAGGGAGTTTAAGGTTGATGACTCAAACAGATCGGTATGGAGGCTGATTTGTAAGCGACATACTCAAGGTTGCCGGTGGTTGCTTCGGGGAATTGCTAAGCCGGATGGTCTGTGGGAAATCACAAAATTCTACCCGAAGCACACTTGTGATATTGGACAAAGTCGAGCATATCATTTTAATCTAGATATAAACATGATTGCTCATGTGTTACTTAAACACACTGAGGAAACTCTAAGGTAATTTATCTAACCTTTTACATTATATATCTTATAGCAATTAAAATATCATTGTTAAATGTTGTTTGTTTAAACTTATGCAGGATGCCTATCAAAACTTGTATTAGCATGGTCCACTCAATATATGGTAAAATCATAAGCAAGAGAAAGGGATTTCTCGAGCGTAGACGTGTTTTTGAAACGATCTTTGGAACTTGAGAATCCTCTTTTCAGGCATTACCGGGGTATATGGCGGCTCTACAACATGCCAATCCTAGCACTGTTGTACAGTGGCGGCTTTTAGAGGGCAGAATTTTCGACTTCGTCTTTTGGGTATTCAAATCAAGTATTGATGGTTTCGTTCACTGCCAGAATGTGATATCGATAGATGGGACCCATGTATATGGATGATATGGCATTAAGCTCCTAATTGCAGTAGGTATGGATGCCAATGGGTCAATATTCCCTCTTGCTTTCGCAATTGCCGTCAACGAGAGTAACGAGACATGGGGGATGTTCTTGAATCATCTACAAACTCATGTTATTAAGTGTCGTCAGGGCATATGTGTCCTATCGGATCGTCATAAAGGCATATTGCACACTATGCGTACTCTGGAAAGGTGGAAGCCTCCACATGCTTACCATCGATATTGCTTAAGGCACTTAAAGGCTAATTTGCAAACAAAGTTTGCAAATGGCACTTTAAACAAATTGATGTGGGAGGCTGCGATGCAGCATCAACAAAGAAAATGGGCTGCAAAAATGGAGCTGCTAAAGAAAGTGAGTGAAGAGGCATATGTTTGGTTGATGAAATTAGAAGTTGAAAAATGGACGTTTTATGCTGATGGAGGAAAAAGATGGAGCATGCTCACAACGAACAGCTCAGAGTCTTTCAATGGACTCCTCAAATCTACTCGAGGACTACCTGTCACTGGAATGGTAAGACTAACTTTCAGGCAGGTCATGGAGCGATTTGCGGATAGCACAAGGCAGGCAAGAGCTATATTAGTCGACGAGAGAACATGGGTGCCAAAGTCCTAGATGGAGCACCATAGAAGAAAGACAGAGGGTCACCAAATGACCGAGTATGACGTCGTTCGACGAGTATATGAAGTTACAACGGGTTATTGTGACGGCAAAGGAGGAAACAAACATATCGTTACTGAGCGTACACAATCATGCACTTGTGGTAAGTGGCAAACGTACCACATGCCATGTTCTCATGCAGTCAAGTGCTTTGAGAGAATGGCCAGAATGTAACTAATTATATGGCGGAGGAATATAAGGTCGTAAAATACCTTAAAGCATATTCGGGCCAATTCCGTCCCCTTGGTGATCAAGCTTATTGGCCAACCGCGCCGTTTTCTATGATTGCGAACAAGAACCATATCCGTAAATTGGGAAAAAATAAGCTAACCCGTTATCACAATCAAATGGATGTTAGCGAAAAGACTTACTCTCGCAAATGCTCGACATGTAAGCAATTTGGGCATGATAAGCGTTCATGTGGGCAAAACTCTTGTGGTGACAGCACATCTGGAAGTTGATTTTTTTTTGTAAGACTATTGTAATTTAGTGATGTATTTCGTTGCTAATGGGATGAAATATTTTTCAATTATTATGAATCTCTCGTCTTGAATCAAAAAAGTACTTTCATAGCTTTGGGAGTAAAACAAAAGAGATTAATCAAAACTCTATAAAATATGGCACTTAAACCTAAATATAACAAGTTTTCAAACGTACTTCGGAGCACTTTACAACCCTTAAAACGACGATCCAAATGTATATGTATACTTGATGTAATGAGCCGATATTACTGTACACTAAAAAAAAATATTAAGTTCTATATAAAATATTTATATTCCGGTATTTTGAAACGTGACTAATCTTCGGTCAAAGTACGCAAAAAACCTTAATTTTGAGTTTGATTTCCAAAGAATAAAGGTTGGGTCGGGGGGGTTTTAGGGACGGGTTTCACGCATAGATTCTGTGCGTGAAAGGGTCAAAATGTAAATGTACACTTTGGCCATTTCACTCACAGAGCCGTTTGGTTCTTCTTCTTTTTTTAATGGATTAATTTGGTTCCCAAATTTTTTTTTGGGTTACAAAAGTGTTACACCCTTTATATCACAGATAAAGAAAAGACATTTTCCTCCCCAAACCCAACACATCAATATGAAAATGACAAAATGAGCATTAAATTAATAAAATTGACAATATCGATCTAGACCTTCACAGAATATGTAAGTCACGCTATAACAAGATTCAAAATCTCATAATTAAAACATCAAAACCTGTCAGGCTTCATTAACCCATACGTAAATTCTTCAATTATACAATAAATTCTCGATATTCGACAACGTCCGCAAATTATGTTCCGTAAAAAAAAAAATTCAACTAAGAATTAATATTTATAAGCCTAGAATTAAAAATCAAATTCAACTACAACAACATTAGTAACAATATATGAGGAGAAATAAACTTACAAAAAGGACGAAAATCACAACTTCTTCACCTGAACAAAAAAAAAACAGCATAGTCTGTAACTTTTTTATTTATCGAATAATGTAATTTATTGATAGAAACATCCATGGTATTATACTTTAAAAAAACATAATCGGGAATCAAGAACTCTGGAAAAAGGAAAAACTGAAGAAGAAAAGGATTACTTGAACTTACAAAATATGATCATAGGATTACTGTGTTGTTTTAAAAATCTATATTTATATAAATTGTTGATGACTTTCTTAACCGATGAAAAAGGTAAACAGAGGTGTAAGAGGCGAAAAGCCTTACATTGAAATGATATTAAATGTTCTTTCAAATAACAGTTGGAAATTGAAAAAGAGGCAAGAACATTCCATGAGCGAAGAGAAAAATATTCAAATGAATAGACAAGACTGCATTAAATGAAATCCAACTACTTGTCTTTACTATGGCCATACGGCTCCGACGTTCTTATTTTACTTTTTTATTTTTTATGATATTGATTTGTATTAAACTTTTCAGTTGTTATATTTAAAGATAGCATAAATGCATCTTTGCACTCAAATGTTCTTGAAGAAAAAACTTGATTAAAGGCTAATTTAATCGTTCAATTTTTTAAGGCTATTTAGATCTTTTAATTTTGTACTTTGAAGCTTCCCACTTATGATATAGTACGATATTATGATGATTTATATACAATTGAAATTAGTCTATGTCCTTGATATACTACTAGTCTAGACTAGGATATTTTTCCTGCATACCTCATACATAAACGATTTCTGGACTTTCACATAACGAAAGAAGCCACAAATGCCGAGAGCTGTAGACTTGGCCCTCCGGAACGTAAAATTTGACATTTAAGACGAGAAGCAGGACCTTTAATTTCCTGTATTTTTCCATTTTAACAGGTAACAAATGGATACTCGAGAGTTCATTTCTTTTTTTAATCTTTCTTTAGAAAGTATAATGACTTGCAAGTGGAAGTGTAATGCAAAAAGGATATTGATAGCATAGTCTCTACAAGATATAACCAGTTTCACAAGGTTTATAGTCTAAGAGCATTTGTGAGAGTCTTCCACTGTTCCACGCACTATCTGTTACAGTACTAGTTCAGTTCTCACTTTCTTTCGGCTCTTTTCCCTTTATCCCTCAATGAAATTATGTAATAAAAATTATTCAAAGATATAGCAGCCAATGATCAAGAAATGTTACTAATGACATCCTCAATTAGAAGCCCAAGAGATGCATAAGATGAACCACCCTCCTTCATGGCTGCACTGCTTTTCTCTTTCATTTCCTTCGCCCTTTTCCTGATTTCATTCTCCTCGCCATCCGCCATCAGCTGTCGTATGCCACTTGCAATTTCCTTCGCAGTAACAATCTCGACAGGCCCATGTTTCCCTTCGAAGTCCTTGAAATAGTCCATTCGAATCTCCACTGCCAGCCCCAATTGTTTAACCAACTCGAAGGCATTCATCTGCTGTTCCGCGTACTGTGGCCAAGCGCCTATTGGGACTCCAAAACACAAGCTTTCAAGCACAGAATTCCATCCACAATGAGATACAAATCCACCCACTGCAGGGTGAGATAGTACTGCCACTTGAGGTGCCCATCCTATAACTTTCCCGACCCCATTTGTCCTTTCAATAAACCCTTCTGGTAGCACTTCCTGAAAATCTTCGTAATTACTCGGCAGCTCCATTTTCCCCTTCGGTGGAGGTCTTCGTAAGGACCACAAGAACCTGTCACAGCGGCGAAGTCAAGAATTTTGTGTTCAAAATTTAATATATATATATATATATAGTTCAAAATATCTTTTAACCTATATGCACAATATTATTTTCTACTATATAGGTAGTATTCTCACTGTCCCAATTTAAGTGTCTTATCTTTTCTTTTAGTTTGTCTTAAAAAAAATATCTTTTTCTATATTTAATAAGTTAACAATTCAAATATCTTATATGACAAATTTAAAATTATAAAATTTAAAAGATATTTTAATACATTATGCACGTTTTTAATTTACAACTATAAGATTCAAAAGTCTCATTTTATGCCTTAAACTTTGTTACCAGGTCAAACTAATTAGACGATTAAAAATTGGGACAAAGGGAGTATATTTTTCGGACGAAGAAGGGTGTTCAACGGACTATCTAGCTACGCCACTGACCTGTGACCGCTGCACTCCAATGCAACTGCTATTTCTTCGATCTGTTCGGCATCAAAACTTCCCATACTTCCAAAGCACAAAAACACTACAGAGGATTCTGGCTGATCATCCAACCATTTGATAATACTTTCTGTTTCCGATTCGCTGTTTCGACCGTGACCCCCTTCTTTAAAATTCACCACAGGACCAACTGGATATATTTTCGGAACTAAAAGAGACTGAAGAGCAAAAGGTTCAAGCTCCGCGAATGTGTTGACCATAATACCCTTCGTCTCTTTGAATCGAGTTACAGAATCGAAGAATAAGGTCGTCGCGGTTGTTTGATCTGTTGTCAATCTAGGCAAGAATTTCCCTGGATACGGGTTTTTAAAACCAGGGATTGTTAACTCTTCATCAGAGTCCTTGTACTTAGAGGTATCTATATGATGCTCTTTTTTAAGGGACTCAAAATGATAACAAAGTGCAAGAAAAGCAGCATTTGAAGTGAGGAAAATATAACTCGGAACACTAAATTCGCTTGCCACATCAATCATAGAGGTACAGAACATGTCAAGAACAAAGCCTGCAAGCCGAGAAAACC
The DNA here is from genome assembly GCF_019175385.1 of Lycium barbarum. Classification (NCBI taxonomy): domain Eukaryota; kingdom Viridiplantae; phylum Streptophyta; class Magnoliopsida; order Solanales; family Solanaceae; genus Lycium; species Lycium barbarum. The sequence goes on from NC_083347.1 coordinate 29,278,845, forward strand.
CCGAACCGGATTTAGAAAAGCTTGTGTTATGAATAAAATCTTTTACTTTTGGTTTGTGACCTTGAATAAAGTCAGTGAAGAAGGATTCCTTATTTTTCAACAATCCAGCAACAGTTTTCTCGTCAAGGGTGATATCGACGAACTGCAAGCGAGGTGAAGAAGAAAGTGATGCGACGTAGGATTGAACGCCGAAATCCATTGGAAGCTTCATGATGAGGACAGAAATGCAAAGTCTTTCATCTCTGTTGAGAATGAGTTTTGCAATTTCAATGGCGGAGATAAGGTGACCTGCTCCAGGTGAAGGAATGAAAACAAGCTCTGCTTTCGTTGTCATCGAGCCTTTCTTCTAAAGAAAAAAAAAGGAACTTGACTATAATTTGTTGTATGAGATTGGGTTTCCGTGTATATTCTAGTGGACAGAGCACAAGTTAAAACAAATTTGCTACTCCTAATATAAGTCTTTAAGGCGGTTGAGACTGAGAAAGACTGTGTTGTCATTGCATTTTTAAAAGCTCACACTTTGGCATAGTTCTCTACCCTACTCGCATGGACTTTATAAGTAACGTAGAATTACAAATTCAAAAAGAAAAATACGATTATACCTGAGCTATAGTTAGATAAAGATAAAAAAAAGTATTGCAAACTATATGAAGTAGTATAAGAAATCAAGTATAATTAATATTTAGTCTATTTGAAAAACTCATCTCTTACAAATTTAGAAGTAGTTCATGTTACAATGCATGTCTTTCATTTTAGTTTATTTGATCCAACTTTTTTATATATGAGAAATATGATGGAGTGTGATACCTAAGTATGATGAATACAGACTCACAATAGTATGGATCTAGTAAGAATTGCTTTTCAATTTCGTTTATAGATAATTTATTTGTTTTGAAGTTTTTATTGCCCGCACAAAAAATGCTCTTGAATAACTACTTTATAAAATGATCCTAAATATTTAAATCTACAGACACAATTTATTATGTGAGCGTTAACAATTTTTGAGATAATTATTAGATAAGTATTGCAAATTAGTATATGAAGTAATTTGATAATTTATTATAGTTTAATACAGTGTTTTTGAGGCTGTCTAAAAAAGAATGATATATTTTCATATTTAGAAATAATTTAACTTAAAACTTTTACTTTTACGCTTAATGAAATGATTTACAATCACACAAATATCTATGACTTGTTTTAGATCACAAGTTTCAAAAGTCTTCCTTTTTTAAACTCCGTGTTAAGGTCAAACTATACTAGGACGGGTGAAGTAGCTAAATATGATAAGTTAGAGTCACCACACGAGGAATTAATTCTAAAATTTTATGTAGCCAAAGGTATACGGGCCCAAGCTCCATTAAAATTTAAATTTGCAATTCTTTTTTATATTTTTAATGTTTTTTTTCCTACTCTTGCTTTTTGTGTTGTATTTGTACCATCATATCAATTGTAAATGTAGGTTACAATTTTTCAATGTTTCTAAGATATTTAATTATATAAAAAAAAATTGTAAGTTAAGAAACAACATCTTTTAGAATATATTTAGACTTCCTTTTTATTTTCATACAAATTAATTCATGCATCAAAGCTTTTCTCCCTTTGATTTTACTACATTTTTTGAGAAATCTTTACTGATACCAATTGAGTTTTACCTTACGTTAGATTTCAACTGAATTTTTTTCATTAAACTTATATTGGCTAACCCATTTTTTGGAAGAAAAAAAATAATTACGATATTCAAGTAATATAAAAAAAATGCAAGGTAAGGCTGCGCACAATAGATCCTTGTGGTCCGGCCCTTCCCCGGACCCCGCGCATAACGGGAGCTTAGTGCACCGGGCTGCCCCTTTAAGTAATATAAAAAAATATTTAATGGTACAAATTATTGTATAATGACATCAATGAAGTTAACTTATAAATAAAGATAGCATTCAAAATTAAATAATTAAAGATAGCATTTAAAAGTAAATAATTAAAAGTCTTGATACAGCGAAATACTTTAGATGTTTCTTCATATTAAACCATACAAAAAAGAACTGGAAAATTAATGAAAATATTTATTTTTCTTACTTTAATCTTTACTTTTCTTTAAAAATATTGTACTTTTTTTTTTCTTAATAAACTGTTATAATTTCTTAAACGTGTATGTAGTTTTAGTGTTTCATGTTTATTTAACTATTTCTCCTTAATTATATAAAACATTGATTATCTCATCTTTTGTAAAACATTTCAATATATAAAAAAAATGTGAAAATGATTACTCTCGTTTTCAATTATTATTATTATTATTATTATTATTATTATTATTATTATTATTATTATTATTATTATTTGGAGAGCTACAATATTTTTTTAATTACTTTTTTCAAACAAATTTAATCATTTCCACATAAAAGAAAGACAATAAACTTTTGGATCAATTTTTAATTTGATTGAATTAATAATATTTTGTGGTGTCACTATCACCCTTCCACATCGTCCCTCCTAGAATTTAATTAGCCCACATAATTATTCAAATTTACCAAAATAGGTGAGAGCTTACAAGGTAATTAAACCTTTAATTACGGATAAAATGAACAAAAAATTTCATGTGAGGATTACAAAATTTTGAGATCCTCCCTTATATATAATAGTAATGTTGATGGTTGTATATATCATTATTGATTTGACAGTCCTTTTAGTTTATAAGCTGGTCACTAATAAGAATTTTATATTAGTATATAATGTCTTCAGCATATAAAAGTACTTTCTTCGTTCCAAAATAAGTGTTACCTTAGTAAAAATTACGCTCATTAAAAAATTAATAAATTTAATGTGAAGTTTACTAAACTACCCTCTATTTGGTTTTTGAGAATTGAGCAATATTAAAGAGGACTACTTCTTTAATGCTAAGGGTATAATTGAAAATACTTGCCAATTTTTATCTTGAATTTCTAAGGTGACACTTATTTTGGGATAAATTTTTTTGGCTAGGGTGATATTTATTTTGGGACAGAACGAATAATTTATTATGTAATAATTAAATTAATACTCCCTACGCTCATTAAATTATAGTGCTACCATTTACGTCTGAAAATGACTCCTCACGGAAAAGCACACGTACCCACGTATAACGTGTCTATAGTATTCTTGAAACTATCAATGGCCAAATCATACAAATGAGAATCCGCGACTTTTGTAGCACAAAAAAAAAAGTTGAACAAAACTAGTACAAAAAAAAAAAAAAAACATTAATAGATGCACGAATTTCGTGCGTGAAACGACCAAACTGCAAAAATGCACTTACGGCCTTTCACGCACGAAATTCGTGCGTGAAGCCTTTGGTCAAAATCAGTTTCTTATGCTTCTTTCTCACTACGATGGAAATCATGATTTGCAAGTTGTAGGCATCGAACGGATTGTCGTTTGTGCGTCAAGGTGGCTGAATCCATTAAATTTACTCATATGAATAATTGAACTCTGGTAATGGTTGGTCTAATCAAGAAATAATTTAAGACGAATTGTGATACGTGCAAACGGGCTTGACACTATCTATTATTAGAGTCCGGAATCAAAATGCCCCCAAAAAATCACTTTGAACCAAAATATCCCAACAAAAAAAAAAGTTACAAAACTACCTTTAGCGCAGTAATTTACTGCGCTAAAGCAGTTCACGGAGACGAAGCCGTTAACTGCTTTAGCGTAGTATTTTACTGCATTATAGAAGCAAAAAAAAAAAAATCTATAACGCAGTAAAATACTGCGTTATAGAAATAGTACCAAAAAAAAAAAATCTATAACGTAGTAAAATACTGCATTATAGAAACAGTACTAAAAAAAAAAAATCTATAATGCAGTAATCGTTGGTCAAAGTATGATGTTTCGGAGTCTTGACACACGACTAATCGTTGGTCAAAGTATGGAAAAAAACACTTAAGTTTTTTCAAACAAAACCTACTTCGGGCACCTTTTCAACCCCTAAAATGACGATCCGAACGTCTACGTATCCTTGATGTATTGGGCCTACATTATTGTACGCAGAAAAAAAATATCAGGTTCTATATAAAATATTGACGTTTCGGAGTCTTGACACACGACTAATCGTTGGTCAAAGTATGAAAAAAACACTAAGTTTTTTCAAACAAAACCTACTTCGGACACCTTTTCAACCCCTAAAATGACGATCCGAACGTCTACGTATCCTTGATGTATTGGGCCTACATTATTGTACGCAGAAAAAAATATCAGGTTCTATATAAAATATTGACGTTTCGGAGTCTTGATACACGACTAATCATTGGTCAAAGTATGAAAAAAAACATTAAATATTGCAAAAAATAAAGTTGGCTAATTTTTTTTGGTACTGTTTCTATAGTGCAGTATTTTACTGCATTATAGAATTTTTTTTTGGCTTTTCGCAACTTTTGATGCCAAGTCCAATTTCAATATTCAACCTTGACACTTCTTCCAATCTAGTTTGAGCTTTGTCAAGAACGACAAAACATCAATCATTATTTGGATCAAAAACATTAATTTGGACCAAAGCCTCCTTCACGCAAGAATTTCGTGCGTGAAAGGTCCAAAGTGTATTTTTGCAGCTTGGTCCTTTCACGCACGAAATTTATGTGTGAAACCTATTAACGTTTTTTTTTGTACTAATTTGATTTAATTTATTTATTTATTGTGCTACAAAAGTCGCAGATTCTACAAATGACCGATGAAAAGTGGGCATGCTGGACCACTTCCCATTCCTAAATTTTATTTGCTTTTAAGTATTAGTTGGTCTGTACTGCCGACATCCATATATCTTTTCTTATGTCATCTTCTCTGCATTCCCTATCTCTTTAGCTTGCCGATCAACAGACCAGCTTTTCTTGGTCGACAAGAGAGTTACCCCTAATCTTTAATTTTGGCGGAGTTTCTTCTATCTTCTTTTTCGGACCTAGCACAACTTCAAAAGTCATAAAAAAAATATTTTTAGCTCTCTCTATGTATAATAGATAAATGAGGGTTTCTTATATATATATATCAGTTTGTTATGCTCCTCAGAAAATTAACTAAATATTAAAATGTGTGAAAAGATAGAAGTTTAACGTATAGAAGTTAAACTAAAGCTTTCAGTTTTATAAGAACTTAAGGGATACTTACAGAAATGACTATATAATTAAAGTTAATAATCCGTAGCTGTGTTTTGTGTATTTACATTTCGTAGCTGATTTTTAGGTATATTTGCGTGTATTTGAGTGTATTTGAATACACTTTCCAGTTGTATTCGTAGCTAGGTTTTAGGTTTTCCCGCGTATACTTGAATGCATTTGAATACATTGCTCATCCATATACATATGTATATAAATGAAACAAACAACACATAAAATTAAAAATCCAATTCATTGGCAAACATACAGTCATAATACAGTCAAAATATGTATTCAGCCATATACATACCATATACATATACATATACATATGTATATAAATACACAAACAATTGTATTCAGTTTTTGCAATACATAACCCAAATACATTCAAGTACATATATACAACTGCATATAGCTACAAAATGAAAATTGTAGCCACGAAATGTAATTAACTTAAATAGTAGTTATTAACTACAAATAGCTCTTAGAGTTAGTTATGCCATGTAAATTTTCCAACTTTTTTATAACGACATTTGTATGTTTCATTTTATATGCTTGTGAGAATTATTTGTAATTTCACATAAATTTTCATTGAAAATTTTGAAGTTTATTTTTCCACAAAAAGATAACAAAACTGAGTTTTAAAACTTATAATTTTGGAATTTGAACAATTAAGGGCAAGAAGAGACTATTCCAGCTCAAAAACGACCAAAGTGCAAAACTTTGGGAAATTCAAGAATCGTAGAATAATGAAGAAATCCAGCTAGTCCCAATGTGAAATTCGCGATCGCAAAGCTAAGGTTTGCGATCACATGCTTATGAAGACTGAAAGTTACTTTCTCCATTTCAAATTATATGTTGTTTTTTGTTTTACATGCTCATTAAGAAAATACTGTAGGGACATTTCTTTTGTCTTTCGAAAACTATTTTTGAAAATTAACTTTGGGCTTTAAATAAGTATCTATCCTTTAGCTATTTTGGGTAAATTTTAGCTGGGAATCGTAAGAGGATAAAACTCTAACCCTATTTCCTTGACAACTTTTGAAAAATTGAAGACTCGTTATCATAATTTGATTTAAGTTTTAATTGTATTTAGTTTACCATTATATCTTTGTTTTTATCTTATTTTTCAGCATGAATAGATAAACTAACAGGAGTAGCTAGGATTGCAAATTAGACCAGACCTGATGTCTAATTAATAGATTGATCTAGTTAATCTCTTTTATTGCTTAAGACTCGAAAACTTGGAGCTCTCCACATACTTTGCAACCAAAATTTGAGAGGAAGATTTGTCCTCTTCAATTTTCTGTTGTTTCAAAAAACGAAGAGAGAAAACTCCATTTCAAGTACTCCTCCCTTTCATTTTTATTTGTCTATTATGCTAAAAATAAATTTTATTTTTACTTGTCTACTTTAGCATATCAAGAGGAAAATATATTTTTCCTGTTTTACTCTTAACATTAACCGTTCATTTCAAATCATTTCTCAAGTTCATTGAGACTATGCACCAATTAATACGGGTATTATAACTAAATATATACTTCATTTATTATTTTTTAAAGAATGTAAAGTCCACTGTGGACAAGTAAAGAATTAATGGAGGGAGTACCTATTTGTAAATTGCAATCATTGTTTGTAGCATTCAGAGCCCAAAATGGACATTGAGTATTGTGGGACGTGAATATTGAATGAAGTTGTGATTAAGAAATTGTGGGACGACGTAACTTTTGGGAAGAACCTAAATTCACTAATTGAAAATAAATAAATTAATAGGGACTATTTAATAAGTAAATGGCTCAGTATTGAAAAGGTATCATATAAAACTAAAATGGGGAAATAATTCAATTGTGGTTGGTTCTGCCATTCACGGAAATAACGCAACGTTGAAATTATCAATTTTATCTTTTTTGCATTAGAAGAACAAAATGGTAGAAAAACAAGGAAACATGAGGAATTTCAGAAAAAGTAGTGTAGTAAATTATAGTAGAGAATAGGGAGGAGAGATATAAATAAGAAATCTTTAATATGTTTTGCATTATGGAAAAGAAACAGTAGAAAAAGAAAGAAGAGAAATTAAAGGAAAAATAATAAATTATAGTAGTTGTGAAGAGAGAGATAAATAAGTTATTTTAATTATTTTTTCATAATTTTTAGACCAAAAAAAAGGAAAAAAAATAAAAATTTGAAGAAAAAGATAAATGGTGATCCTGGCATAAGAGATGTGCCACGTTACTGACTTATTGCCTACAATTATATATGTATACATTGCAACCATGATTAGACAATTCACAACGTTCTCTCAAAAGCAGAAGCACAATAATCAAATATAAATGACAAAAGTTTCAGTTTGCTACTGTCTTCTTCTTATCATGTATTTTTCGGGTTTGTGCATTAAAATTCCCCCTTTTTAAGTGTTAAATCATTTTCTGTGTACATTTTATCTATTTTATTACAGAACTAACTTTTTCTTCAATTATGCATGCTTAAACAGCATTTTAATACATAATTTTTTTTATAAGTATTATTTATAATACTACTGTTGTAGTTCCAAATCACAATTTAATTTCTTCTATGGAAGGATGAATAGACATATGAAATCAATTAACAATTGTACCATTGTTATCTTCTTGAATTGGATTCTTAGTTGATTTTAGTAACATATGTTGACACCCAATTTTGGCTCATCATGCTTGAAATTAACGTCTCAATAATCCCAATCGTTAAATAACACAAAATACAATTTTTTACACACTTTTTCAAGTTTAACACAACTTATGGATAAGTATCCTTATTTCTGCAAATATTAGAATTATTTTATCAATTTGTTGTCATTTAGATTAATTTCAATAATCATTATTTTTCACAATAATTTGGCATACACAGCACACCACTACAATTTTGTTTCAGTAAATAATTATTTTTTTAACTCTTTACAACACAATACAGTTTTCAAGTACCAACCACATTTTTATTTACATTTTTTAGTTGCATATTAATACTTGCATTTTTTTATATGTGTATTAGTTATACTTTAATACAGAGTTTATGGCAAATATACTTAATTCACAAAATTACTTGGTATAAATTACCTGGTTATGTTTAATGTGTGGATGTCCCACATATTTTTTTTTCTTTCATTATCCTTTTAATTCTTTTTGGATTTTCTTTGCGAGCTCCACTCTCTTTCTTCCCTTTTTGACTTTTCTCTATTTCTCCTCCCTAAACACACGTTTCTGTTGAAATTTTGAGCAGATTGTGTTCAAAAGATTTTACTTCCCAAATTGAGGGATTTGTTTGGACTTTTAGATGAGCTTTTCTCACACCCCTCTTCTCCTTGATATTTAACACCCATCCTCGAGAGATCCCCTGCCACTTCTCTCATTCTCCGCTCTTTAGTTTTTAGCAAAATATTTTTTTCTCCTTTTCATTTGTTTCCACTCAGTCGTCCCTTATCCCCTTTTCATTCTCTTTTTTTTTTTTTTTCCTAATCTCAAAACAAACACATATCTTTTATATATACACATACACATACATTGCATAAATATACATATATAAAATTGTATATACTACATCACATACATATAGATTCTTTAAAAAAATTCTTTCCATTTTGTCACTATTCCGGACACTTGCTTACTCCAGTGCTTAGTGATGCTCACTGCTTTGAATGGCTTCCTTGCCTTTCGTTTGCTGCTCATGACTTTGTTGTAGTATTTTCCATTTTAAAACTTGTTATCATTTGTGGAACTTTGTTCCATCATCCATTTGCTTCTTCATTGTTCCTTGCTTGTTTATTAATCTAGGTTGTGCCACTGTTTTGCTAATGTGGCTATAAAGAATTACGAATATTACTTTGTTGGTTGGACAGTATGTTGATCATGATTTGCTGGATTTTTTTTTAAAGCAAATACTACACTTTTGGCCCATGAAGAAATTTTCATCGATTTCCGAGGCCTCCTTGCACATAAGACGGATTTATTTTAAATAGCAATATATATTTATTATCTTTTCTTTAATTCATTTAGTAAAATATGTATTCATTACTAACATTTTACTAAGCCTTATGCAGGTATTAAGAGTTATTTCCCGAAGGCAACTCTCGAAGATCTTCTCGGATTCTCTATTTGTATTTATTTTTGCGTTCTTAAAATTATATAAAGCATAAAATATAGTTAAACTTTACTTTTGGGGTGCCAGACGGTGGTATTTATTTATGTTCTGCTTATGTGATTTAAAGTTCATTATGTGTTTTAGGAAAACTATTAGGCCACTATTTCAAAACGAAAAGTTTACTTAAGGACAGCCCGGTGCACTAAGCTCCCGCTATGTGCGGGGTCCGGGAAAACTATTAGGCCACTATTTCAAAACGAAATGTTGTATTATGTTTGTTAATATTTTTGACATGGAACTTTTTGTTTACTAAAATCATCCTTTTAAACTTTTTTTTTTTTTTTTAACATTTGTACATACCCTTTTAACTTGCCAGATTTTTGGAAAACAAAAATAATTATATTCAATCATATTATACCGTATACCCTCACTCATCAATCAATCACCAATTAGTTCTTTTAACTAATGTTAGTAGTCATTTAATTATATGTTTGTACTTCCCTGTAAATAACTTTTTTTATATTTTATTTATTTTGTCATTAAAGTCTTTCATTTAACGACTTATTCTTTTTCTTAGGTCCATTTTTCATTCTTAAATGTATACAAAGCTAATAAGTATAGCGATATTTATTTTTGGGGTGCAGAGCAATGATTATTTAATTACTTGTTTACTGTTATTTCTCGTAGCTGGTGTTCTTATAGTTACCACGTTTCACTAGAGTTTTAGTTTAGTAGCTTAGCACACTTAAGTAAATAAATAGGATGATTTGCCTCAATATTTAGGTTTTAGAATGTACTCTCATAATTAATTGATTAGGTGTACATACTTAGCTAATTAAATTAGTTAACTCACCTTAAGTTGCAGAATAATTTCATGTCCATTCCTTATACCTTTTCACATACTCAAGCTATTAAGTTGCAGATAACTTTTTTAAATAATTGTTTATATCACATATGTTTTAAATCTTTTTTTTTTTCGTTCAAAAGCAAATCGTTCATTGTTAAGTAAATACCTTTATATTATATTCATTTAAAGCTAAAATTGTTAGTCATTGTAATTGTGCACTTTATTTACTTGTAAATAATCACGTAATACGTATGCAAATACTTACACCTTTTACTACATAAACATTCATGTTAGTTATTCTTTAGTCTAAATTCTATTAATACTTTTGTAAATAATAATCAAGCCTTTTTACACATCCCTCGTATAGTTAAAGTTGGTCTAGCCGGGAACCATATTTGTGGATTCTAAAGGATGCTTAACACTTTCCCTTCGGAATAATTTGAACCCTTATTTAGAATCTCACTTATTTTCGTTGACTATTTTTAAGTTACATACGTTAATAATTTATAGGTACCCTAGTATACCTTAATGCTAGGTGGCGACTTTGTACATAATTAATCCTTTTAGAGCCCCATAAATTATACTTTGTTTAGCCTTGGTAAAACTAGTGTGCAACAACGTACAATTTCGTTTTTGTTGTAGTCCTCAACCCGACGATTGCCCAAAATCACCAAGTCAATGATTTGCAATGCGCTGCTCCAATTTTCAACGTAAAATGTACGGTGAAAGATGATTGTATACCTAGCTGCAAGGAGGATTATCAAGATAGATTATTTGGTACAGTTTGTATGCAAACCCCGGATGATCCGAATCCTATTTGTGTTTGTGCGTACTACTACTGTTAAAGGCTTCTTTGAAGTGGCAGTGCTAATTAAATTCTCTTGTTAGATTTCATCAAAATGTCAGACTTATTATTGTATGATCGAGTTATAAGGTTGATGTTCCATTGTCAAAATGAGTCTACTTAATTTACAATGGGTCATGCTATTGTCCTCTTCTTATTAATGAATGTAGAGCATGCTGTTGAAAGAAGAAAACACTTATCCACATCTAATGTATATAGCAAGTACTGTATGATATATATTTGTCACATAAGGCTTATCATTGTATACGGTAAAAACCGGGTATACGCTAAACCGGTGAGACCGAAGAAGGAAGTGACGGGAACGTGCATGAAGGCTCCCCTTCTGAACCGGAGAAACACTTGGACCGGAGTAAAGGAAGGGCGTCATTTGGTCCGGTTCTTCCATGACCGGTTGTTCGAGGTTGTATGTCCGTTTGATCGTGGCCGGTAGTCCGGAAGAGCCGTAGCGCATGAGCCACGCGTCGGTAGCGTCCTGCCATGTTCAACCACCAACCATGCATGTGTCAGACAGTACGGCCAACCTAACCCACTCAGAGTTGTCCTTTCTCTTATTTTTTTAATAATTTGTATTGTATGAGGCCCATAGAGGCAATACTATAAATAGAGTTCATCCCTCTCCTTTGGGGGGTTGGCTTCTCCATTTCAAGAACACTTGTAATAGCAAAATATATACACAATCTCTCTCAAATATTAGATTCGATCCACAACAGTCGTTTTCATTTCCATTGCATTTCTTCGATCAAGTATTATATGTCATTTAACAAACTCTCACGCCCACAACCAATCGCTAATCATTAATAGTTTTGCTACGAAACGTTCATACACTTCATTTCCCTATAACATATATTGAGATCTGAACACATATCCTATACCCACTCACAAATTCAATTGATTATCCAAATTCGGGGTAAACACTTTGGCGCCCACCGTGGGGCTAGGATAATAGTGGTTTTTGGTCTTGATTTCTATCATATTCATATTCATCAAAATCAAAAACATCTCTTGTTCGTCTCTGCTAGAACGGACCCAATGGCCGGCATCGAACAATCTGGTCACGTCAACAACACCGAGATTGTGGCGGAAAATGAAGGCAGCGGGCCACGAGGATTGCAAAATCCCGTTGACCCGAACCCCGTCGACTCGAGGGAGGGCCTCAACCGGCAAAACACCGTGGACCAGGAGAATGCCGCCCTACCGGCCACTGATCCTCTAAATACTCACAATTATGTTACTTTGTCCCAGACATAGGTCCGGAGAGAACCGGATGCACCAAACGACAATATTAACTTACGTTTAATTTTTGAAATGTTGCAGGATCAAAGAGCGGCAATCGCCGAGCAAGGAATCGCGATTGCCCGGTTGCAAAGCGGAAAAGACGAAACAGAGCCAGAGAAGAAAAAGGGTGTTGCTGAAACCGGAAGGGATGAGGCACGAATAGTTGAGAGCAACGACTTCAGAGCCGGTTCTTCTACCGAGGTTCTGAAGATGCTCGAAACTTTGGCAAAACGGGTAGACTCAACCGAAAAGAGGGTCGAAACATACAATTCTTGGGTGTACCAGATCCCGGGGGCTCCGCCCTTACTGAAGGGGCCGAATTCGAAGAGGTACGTCCAAAGGCCTTTTCCTCCGAGCGTAGCTCCAAAACTGATCCCAAAGAGGTTCAAAATGCCGGATATACAGAAATATGACGGCACAACGGACCCGCACGAGCACGTGACCTTATATCGTGTAGGAGGAGGCCTTTCTTAGATGGCGCTGATTGTCCAAGTTATGTGGATACATCAGAGAGTGATGGCGATGAACCAGCTAATAATGCAGAGGTAACCGATGATGAAGATAGTGAAGGGGATGAAGAAGATATGCATTGTAGTCCCCAAAAGTAACCAGAACCAACTCACCACCACGTAGCACCTCCGATGGCCGAAAACCCAATTCCTAACAGCTCAATGCAATGGCATTCTGACTATATTCCATATCTTGACAGTCTCCAAGGTCGTGAGGATACATTTGTCTTCACAAGAGATGATTATCAAAGTCACCAAAAAAACGTGGATTGAACCAAAAAATCTCATGACTGATGAATGCGTCATTGCAAAGGGAATGCAGTTCACATCAAAAAAGATGTTGCAATGGGCTGTCAGAATGTATTGTGTAAAGGATATGAGGGAGTTTAAGGTTGAATCGTCCTCTAGACCCCAGCCGGGGAGGCCGTTCGACAGTCTATCAGAACCGTTAAATTGACTAACAATGAAGCCGAGTATGAGGCTATGATTTCAGGTTTGGAGCTGGCCCGAAGTATGGGGGCCGAAATAATAGAGGCAAAGTGCGATTCGCTCTTGGTCGTAAACCATTTGAACGGCGCCTTCGAGGTCAAGGACAAACGGATGTAGAGGTACCTCGAAAAGGTCCTAGTGATATTACACTGATTTAAAGAATGGACCATGCAGCATATACCGAGGGAGCAGAACAGCGAAGCCGATGCATTGTCAAACTTGGGGTCCTCGATCGAGGGGGAAGAAATCAACCCCAGGACCATGGTGCACTTGTCAAACACGTCCATAGAAAACGGACACGCCGAAATAAACACAATGGGTTTAACTTGGGATTGGCGCAACAAGTACATCGACTACTTGCGTGATGGAAAGCTCCCAAATGACTCAAAGGAATCGCGGTCACTAAGGACCAAGGCTGCCCATTTTTGCTTGGTAGACGGCCAATTATATCAGCGGTCTTTCTTCGGACCACTGGCCAAGTGTTTGGGCCCCAGAGAGACGGAGTATGTGATGAGAGAGGTGCACGAAGGGACATGCGGCAATCACTCCGGTGCTGATGCTCTGGTCCGAAAGATTATCAGGGCCGGTTACTATTGGAATCGAATGGACGAAGATTCAAAAAAAATTATCCGTAAATGCGATGGGTGTCAGAGGCATGCTCCGATGATTCATCAGCCCGGAGAGTTGTTGCATTCGGTGGTGTCACCCTGGCCTTTCATGAAGTGGGGAATGGACATCGTCGGCCCGTTACCATGGGCACCAGGTAAAGCCAGTTTTATTTTGTTTATGACTGATTATTTCTCCAAATGGGTTGAAGTGCAGGCCTTTGAAAAAATCAGAGAAAAGGAGGTCATCGACTTCATATGGGATCACATCATTTGCCGCTTTGGCATCCCCGCCGAGATAACTTGTGATAACGGGCCCCAGTTCGTAGGCGGAAAAGTCAACAAATTTCTCGAAGGGTTGAAGATCAAGAAAATTGTATCAACTCCGTATCACCCGTGTGCAAACGGACAAGCGGAATCCACGAACAAGACAATAATCCGAAACCTGAGGAAAAGACTTGAGGCATCAAAGCATCATTGGAGAGAAATATTACCGGAGGTATTGTGGGCTTACAGAACTACATCGAAATCGAGCACGGGGGAGACTCCCTTCTCGTTGGTTTACGGGGCTGAAGCTCTTATCCCAGTAGAAGTTGGTGAACCGACCCTCCGGTTCCAATATGCAACCGAGGAATCAAACGGGAAGGCCATGGCCGTAAGACTCGACCTCACGGACGAGCTTCGCGAAAACGCGTTGGTCCGTATTGCCGCTAAAAAACAAAGGGTGGAAAGGTACTACAATCGGAGAGCCAATTTTCGACATTTCCAAGTCGGGGACTTGGTGCTTCGAAAAGTTACCTTGCACACCAAGAATCCCAATGAAGGAAAACTGGGTCTGAATTGAGCAGGACCGTATAAGATAACCGGGATAACGGGCAAAGGATCGTACCAGTTGGAATCCATGGAAGGGCAACGGTTACGTAATAACTGGAATGTGGCTCATCTGAAAAGATACTACTGCTAAGGTTTGGACTCCTCATGCTCTCCTATTAACATTTCTCTTTTGCAGGAAATCGAGAACATCATGAAGTTAGAACTTAGGTCTGAAAACACGTGTTGCACTCTTTTTCTTAGTACGGTTTTGTCCCAAAAAGGGTTTTCCGACAAGGTTTTTAATGAGGCAACAAGTACAACGTGTTACTCGACAAAGATAAGGGACCAATACCCGACGACCCGAGGTCACACCCGCTGAGTGGGGACTTAATAGCACTCACCCGACCTTGCAGCTCAGATAAGTGCTAGGGGAATACTGTGCTCGCATTGAAGATTACCTCGGTCAAAGAAGACGGAGAAACCCAACACTTGCTACGGCAAAACAAAGGCCCGACCATTGGCCGTAGCCTTCAATGTACGGACAAAACGATCATAACGAATCGTGTCCCATTTAGCATTTGCCAAGGCAAAACAAAGGCCCGGCCATCGGCCATAGCCTTCGATGTAAAGACCAAACGATCATAACGAATCGTGTCCCATTTAGTATTCGTTACGGCAATGGCAGAAGGAAACAAAATACTCATGTATACAAACACTTTGCAATACAAAATTATTGAAGGTTTGGACAAGCAATGTCTCGGTTATCTTCCTATTAAAAGACTTTACCTCGGTAATAACCGTCGTATTGCGGCACTACTTCATTCACACACACCCTATACCGGGCAATATGGCCGAAATTCGGCAAAGGCGACAAGGTCATAGCGAACCAAGCCAAAATCGTTAAAAAATTCGAACTAAGGCAGCGAGGTCACAACGATCCGAGCCAAAATTTTCTAACCTCCCCAAATGGGGACTGTTACATCAAAATTCAGCCAAGGCTGAGGTTCGGGTGCCCGAATAAGCACCGGCCCTAAAATATTACCGAAAAATACCGGCCCTAGGGAAATGCCTATCGTGATTGGGAGGCGTCTGAGTCCACAAAGCATTAGGTAATTCCTACGGGCACAATGAGCTAAATGACTACGAGTCAACTTGTCCTTAAAACGGACCAACAATTCGGACAAAAATAATAGTAAACATTCAAACAAAGGGGCAAGAAAGATGCATTTTTTCTTTTATTTATACAAAGGGGTGTTTTTACATTAGAAAACCAAAGTCCTACAAAGGCAAAAAAATAAAATAAAGATAAAAGCTAAGTACAGGCCTTAATCTACCCGGAATGGCTGGAGCCGGAGCGCTCGGACTCTGTCCGCTCAGAGTCATCGGAGTCAGAACCAAGAGCATACTTAGCATCTCCCTCGACCCTTTTAGCCTCGGCAATAAGGGCCGGAAGATCAGTAAAGCCATGCTCGGCTTGCTCGAGAGTAATCCTCCGGGACTTCCATTTCTCGTACTCGGCAACAATAGTAGCCTGAGCCTCGACGGCCTCGACGCTCTTCAAAGCCTCGCCTAAATCAGCCTCGGCCTGGGCTAACTTCGCCGCCAGAGCATCCCGAGCCTCTCCAAAAACATTCTGAGTTTGGATGGCCGATCTTATCAGCTTCAAGGCTCCGATATTATTCGGTCATGGCGGCCAGTCCACTCCTCAGCTGACGATTCTCGGCCTTCGCCGCATCAAGCTCGGGTCGAAAATGGGAAAGAGTAACTGCTCGGTTCAACTCCTCCTCCTTCTCCTGAAGAAGGTGCAGATACTTCTCCGTTTCCCGGCCCTGGGCATCCAATTGGCCCTTAAGATCGTCCATCTCTTGTTGGGCACGGACGAAGGCCTCGTTGGCGAGCACCACACTCTGCAAATGAAGCAAAGTTAAAAACTTGAACAAAGCAGGGCTGAAATTCTCAAGTGAAGTTATACAAAGACGGCTAAAAAACCTTACCCGGTTGCCCGCGTGTATACCCTCGTTAATGAGGCACTACCAAGAGACCTCGGTCATCTTCCGCTTGTCCGAATCCGATACAAGGGGCCGAAGATAGCTCGCTACACCCACCGGGCGCGAAAGAAAGCTGCAGTCCTCGGGGACAGTGACCACGACCGATCTTGTCCTTCTCGGCTCCACGCTTGGGGCAGGGAAGATACTCACCAAGCTGTCCCTGGCCCCAGATTCGGAGGTCCAGCTAGCCGACCTCATGGCCCGAGGGATCGGGAGATGCCCGAATCCTGCAGCTTCACCGGTTGCAGGAGGAGTGCCTAAGAACATATCATCAAACTCGTCAGGCCTCGGAGCTGGAGTAGAGGAACTTGGAGCAGCCTCAATATCTTCGGCAAAGCTCGGAGGCTCCGTGGTCGCAGCAGGCTCGTGCTCGGGCGTCAGATCAACGTCAATGGGGACTTCAACCTCCGGGACCGGCTCAGTCCTTTGACTGACTTCAGCAGCGGCCATCTCCCCGGGCTTTCTTGTCCTTTGCAGGGGAGCCTCTTCGGAAGAAATTTCACCTAAAATGTCGACGAAGTTAATCGACCTTAGAGGAGCCGGGGAAAGAATTTCTTCTCCACATGTGTGTGAGACCGGGACCAGGAGTCCTTCAGCAGCAGAAGGAAGGGATGGAACGACAACAACCTCGTCCGGGATCGAAGCCACAGGAGAATTGACATCGACTCTCCGAATAATGATATCGGGCCCTGGTTCATCCCGTGATGACCGGGCGACGCTCCTCGCCCTCTTCTTCGACTTTTGCCCTCTCTCCGAATGCCTCTTCCTTTTGACAGCAGCAGCAGCAAGGGCACAAGACTCACCCGCAGAGTCGAACTCAGGTGCCGACGCTGTGGGACCGGCGGCCGACTCCGGCCTGGGATCCACCGAGCCCTTGGGCAAACCTGGAAGCCGAAGAGACAACGAGTACGGATAAGTAAAAGACGCAGTGAACACGGATAGAATTAAAGTACTACCGTGGTTTTGGGCGACCCATCGGCCGCGTGACAGGTGGGCCCACGTCCGGTTGTCATGGGCATGTTGGCTAAGGAGTGCGGTGACCCATTCATTCAGATTACGAACGATCGGAGGAAAGTACCCATTGGCTGACATGAATAGGAAAAACTGTGAGAAAGTAGGATCGAAATTTGACGAAACATACAAAAGTAATCACTTAAAAGTTCAGGACTTACGCTTGTTGTTCCACTTCTCCGGGAAGGGCATATGATCTGTCGGAATTATGTCCTCGGTCTTCACTCGGACATACCGTTCCAACCATCCCCTGTCTCTATCCTCGTCCATTTTCGAGAAGAATGGATTCCGGCTGCGCTTGGCAAGTTTCATTACGCCACCCCGGAACAGCCTCGGGGAGTATAGGCGTATCAGGTGGGCCAGCGTGAGCTTCTTCCCAGTGTTGTTGGCCAACAACCGGAGGCATGCCACGACCCTCCAGACGATCGGACCAATTTGTGTTAAGGTCACGTCATAGGTCCAGCACATGTCCAAAATAATCGGATCTACCGGAGGATCGAGCTTGAGAAAGGGATAAGTATAGACATACAAAAAACCCTCCCGATGGTCGGTGACTGACTCGTCAGGCCCGGGGGCGAAAACTCGGACCGGGCGATTGTCCCATCCACAGTCGGACCGGACAAGGTCGAGCCTATCCTCGGTAATGGAGGAGGGGTATCGCCTCACGTCGTACCCCCTATCGGACACCGACGAAGGTTTTTCAACCTCGGGGTCTTTGTTGAAGTTGGGTTTGGCCGGTATAATGTCCGAGGCTGTAGGCTCGAAGGAGCTCTTCGCTCTAGCCGGAGACACAACCTCGATTCCTGGGGATGAAACTGAGGGAATGTCATGGGACGTGGTTTCAGACATTTGGGAATATGAAAAGAAGAAGAGGTTGAATAGATTCAAAAGAGGGGCTAAAGAAAGCAAAGGGCAGTAGAGGAACAGGCAATGTAGGAGAAGTCAAAAGACGAGAATCAACGATGAACAGCAGCAGATCAGTGTGAGGAAAGGAGAAGAGTTGTTCCCTTTTGCGTAAAGTCGGCAATAAATTAGCAACAAACTTGATACAGAAGGAGAGCAGATGTGATGAAGGTGAAGAAACGAAGTGCCAAAAGTTCAAGGCAAAGAGGAAATGAGTTGAAGATTTGAAGGGTGTTCAAATGGAAGAATGAAGGGTTAGTGGACATTTTTATAGTTATGGGATTTGGGCGGTTACGGTTTCCGGCCAATCCGGGAGCGCCACGTGTCCTCATAATTAATGAGGAATGACTTGAAACGACGTGCGGGCGGCGGTTGTCAGAGCGGACCATCCGGGGTATGACACGTGGCCGATAGCAGAAGAACGTGGGCAGCTGTTCCCGCCAAAAATGAAGCGATAACAACGGACAAAGGGAGTCACCGGCTTAGTGATTCATCCACTCCCCGTCATTCCGAGAAATCTATGATCCGGGAAGTGTGGGGACTATCTGTATACGGTAAAAACTGGGTATACGCTAAACCGGTGAGACCGAAGAAGGAAGGGACGGGAACGTGCATGAAGGCTCCCCTTCTGAACTGGAGAAACGCTTGAACCGGAGTAAAGGAAGGGCGTCATTTGGTCCGGTTCTTCCATGACCGGTTGTTCGAGGTTGTATGTCCGTTTGATCGTGGCCGGTAGTCCGGAAGAGCCGTAGCGCAAGAGCCACGCGTCGTTAGCGTCCTGCCATGGTCAACCACCAACCATGCGTGTGTCAGACAGTACGGCCAACCTAACCCATTCAGAGTTGTCCTTTCTCTTATTTTTTTTATAATTTGTATTGTATGAGGCCCATAGAGACAATACTATAAATAGAGCTCATCCCTCTCCTTTGGGGGGTTGGCTTCTCCATTTCAAGAACACTTATAATAGCAAAATATATACACAATCTCTCTCAAATATTAGATTCGATCCACAACAGTCGTTTTCATTTCCATTGCATTTCTTCGATCAAGTATTATATGTCATTTAACAAACTCTCACGCCCACAACCAATCGCTAATCATTAATAGTTTTGCTACGAAACGTTCATACACTTCATTTCCCTATAACATATATTGAGATCCAAACACATATCCTATACCCACTCACAAATTCAATTGATTATCCAAATCCGGGGTAAACAATCATGAACAATTAAATACGCAAAGCAATATGACAATTTAGAGTTGTTGGCATTTTACACTCTTAATGTATACACATTTTCTTTAATTTGCACCCTATCCTTTATTTTTTTTATGATTTACCCCCTAGTCTATTCATTTCTTGGCAAACCCATAAAACAGTTCATTCTATGAGGGATGAAGTAGGAAATATGTAATTTAAGAGAGAGTGGAGTTAGGCAGGACAAGAATGGATAGGAATGACGGTGGGATTGAGAAGCTTAAAACCTAAGGCAATTGCAGCAGAGATTGTTTCAAAAGCAACAAACAACATTGTGAAGATTGCATTAAAGGTTATTTTAAATCAGAATTGATTCTTTGTTGGCTACTTCACCAAGCATGTACTCCAAGAAATCTTGTTTGTTTCGTCTTTCCTTTGACAATTGTTTCTCCTTCAAAATGTCATTGATCATTTTCATGGCATTGTTACGTCCACGAAAAATTGCATAGCTATGCACAATGCATCAGTAAATATTCATATTTATTCCAAAAAGTGAGAAAGACAACAAACACATGGAGGTTTTCATAACATGATCAAGAGCAGAATGACTTTCACAACCCCGGCGTCATTCCAACCCATTCTTGTCCTGCCTAACTTCACTCTCTCTTAAATTACATATTTCCTATTTTGTCCCTCATAGAATGATCTTTTTTATGAATTTACCAAGAAATTAATAGGTTAGGGTAAATCCTAAAAAAATAGAGGATATGGTGCAAACTAAAAAAAAGGTTTATACATTAAGGATGGAAAATGCCAAGAACTCGACAATTTATTATCTGAGTATAATAAATTAGTATTCATTGATGCATAAACTCAATTCAAGTAGATTTTCCTCGAAAGTTATTAGTTGGCTGCAAAAACAGTCAAAACTGAGACTATAAATCTTTTCTCAGAAACTATATAGGACAATTTCTGGAGTGAATAACTTATATGGTCACTCAACTATAGCAAATTATCTACTAAAGTCACTAATGTTATTTTGTATCAATAAAGTCACACAAGTTAGACTAGTTTTCTCACAAAGTCACTATAGCCAAAAAAACTAAAGATATAATTACATAAACCGCCTTCAAGTTTGGCTTTATAACACTTACTTCCTTAGTGGTTTATGATATTATTCTAACCTCTTTTTTTTTCTTTATAACAATTCATTTAGCTTATTATTCTTAATAAAAAAAATTATTTAACGACTTTGTCCTTTAATGTATTCATTTTTTATGGTAGTAGTCCTTTAATTTATAATATATTCTTTTATTTAAGTAATTTTGTAAACACCTTTTTTTTCAAAAAAAAAAAAAATCCTTTTTACTTGATTAATAAGCCTTTTTTTTTTTACTATAATTTCATCTCCTTAATCAATTAATTCTTTATCGTGTTCCCCCTTTTTATTATCTAATAAAAAAATACTGACGATCAAGTGTTGGCAGTGGTATAGCTTATGGAATTTGACAAACTTTTGTAGATTTCGAGTCAGTTCTACTTTGAATTAAAATATACATAGAAATTCATATTAAAAATCAGATGAACCAAAACGCCAATTAAAAGACAAAAAAAGAAAAGAAAACAAATACGCCATGAAGATTCATCTTGGATAAATGTTTCACTTGAATTTTTCCTTCTCATATTTTTCGATATGTATAAGTGTGTGTGTTTGAATATTGAATCAGTCATATTAATTTGAATTTTAGCAAATTCCAGGCCTTGCGTTATTGATACTTGAAATTTTCCTAACATTATGAACTATATAGCCAATGGGTAGAACTTGGAGGTTTTTTGAGGTTTCTAAGTCCTAATCCTGATTAAGACCTTGCTTTTGTTAATTAAATTTAGACCATTAATTTTAAAATGGAACATACGTACTCTATCCAAGAAGAATTTTGAAAATTGAGACAATGAAAAATGGAGAGAAGCCTAATCCGATTAAACAACTTTTGCACCATATTTTTGACATAGATGAGATGAAAATGATTTTTCTTGACAAAATTAATTTTTAAAAAGAATATATTATAAAGTACACGACAAATTTGTTAAATAATATGTTTTTATTTTGAGAATAATTAGTTAAATGAATTGTTATAAAGAAAATTAAAATAAAAAGGGTTAGCATAATATCATACTAAACCACAAAAGAAATAAGGGTTACAAAGCCAAACTTGAGGGGAAGTTTATATAATTATCTCTTTAGTTTTTTTTGCTAAGTGACTTTGTGAGAAAAGTAATCTAAACTTGAGTGACCTCGTGAGAAAACTAATCGAACTTGAGTGACTTTGTTGATATAAAATAAACATTAAAGACTTTTAAGATAATTTGCTAGAGTTGAGTGACCATATAAGTTATTCACTCAAAATTTCTGTAAAGCCCTCTAAAACCAATTCAAGAGCCTGTTTGGATGGGCTTATGCCTATAAGCTGTTTACAGCTTATAAGCTAAAAAAAATAAGTTGGATAGTCTAACTTATTTTTTTTTTGGCTTATAAGTTGTTTTCAGCTTATGAGCTGCTTTAGATAAAATAAGTCAAACGGGCCCAATTATTTTTTTGAGCTTATTTTAAGCACAGAATGACTTTAAGCTGGCCAGTCAAACACTCAAAAAAGCTGAAAACAGCTTATAAGCAACTTATAAGCCAATCCAAACAGGCTCCAAGTCTATACAATGATGTAAATCCTCCAAAAGAATTAAATTTAGTAACACTCCCATTAAAATAAATCAACATTGGAAGCAAAATATAGGAGTCTCATTCTACTGTATTGTTCCATTGGATGGAATGTTTATTAATGGAGTTTGAGGCGCTCGATCCTAAAATAAACCTTATGAGGTGAATCTTATTCAAAACCATATAAAGAGACTATAAACTCAAATTACCACAAGTTTAATGACTATTCGGGCAATTAACTCGGATTTATTATCACAAGATAATTGTGGGTTCCTTTATCTCATGTTTGGTACTGTTTTTTGTTTTGGAATTTGTTTATACCACATTCGATCTGGATAGTAATTTTGGAATTAGTAATCCGCAAATAAAGCAACAACAGCTGCTCAGCTAATGCCCTTTTCCAAAGCTTTCTCCTGAAGTTTTTTAAGGACGCTTTTTAATCTAATGAACCAAGCATCTACTAATAAAAGTATATTCACTAAATAATTTTATCATTATTAAATTCTCGTATTATAATCCCGAAATAATTTGTTAACAGCCCCAATCCCCATTAAACTTCAAAACTTAATAAGAGTGGTACCGGAGGATTTCAATCTCTCAGACTTCACGGTACCTTATTGTTTTCTAAACCAAAGTTAAAAGACAATTTCCAATTATTAAATTCAAATCTCTGAAATATTCCCTACCACCATCACCTTTTAAAAAATAGAAAGTATAACAAGATATGATTAACAAGGATCTGTAAATTGGGTAGGAGATAATTTTAGTACACTTACAGAAACTCTACCTCATTTATGGTAAAATTATGAACAAAGTAACAAAGCTGCGTTCTTCAGTAGTTCATCAATGAGTTTCCCAAGAGACAAGTACGAAGATCCACCTTCCATTACGCTAGTCCTGCTCTTCTCCTTCATCTCCTTTGCTTTATCTCTTACTTCAGAGTTAGTTTCCATCAATTTCTTTACACCTTTTTCTATGGCTTCTGCAGTTACCATCGGTTGATCTTTATTCCTTTCACAGTAATCCAAAGTGATCTCAACTGCGGTTCCCACTTCTTTCACCAACTGAAACGCATTTACCTGCAGTAGCGAAATAAAAAATTTCACTAAAGTTGTTTAAGGTTTAATATATATGTATAAAGAATAATTTTTAACTTATATATGCAATATACTTTCGAGTATCGAATTCCACTGTTTACCTGCTGCTCCGAGTGCAATGGCCAGGTCGCTATAGGCACCCCACACCATATACTTTCGAGTATCGAATTCCATCCGCAGTGTGACACAAATCCCCCGACTGCTTCGTGGGACAAAACTTTCAATTGCGGGACCCATCCCACCACTTTCCCTCTTTTCTCTGTCCGGTTTAGGAATCCCACCGGCAAGATTTCTGAATAGCTCGTGTATTCTCCTGGGAATTCTGCGTTGTTGCTCTGTGGTGGCCTGCGTAAAGACCACAAGAACCGGCAGCCGGTTTTCTCTAGAGCTATAGCGATCTCGTTCACTTGGTCAACCGGTACGCTTCCCTGGCTTCCAAAACAGATTAGCACCACCGAATTTGGTGGCTGTTCGTCCAACCAATTTGTTATTTCTGCCTCCTCTGTGGCTGACTTGGATTTTGACTGGTTCAAAATTGGACCAATTGGATAAATGAGTGGCAGTGGGACCCGTTCAGATCTTGAAATATCATTGCTGCTGCTGTTGTTGTTGTAAGCATCTAAGGCGTGGATTTCTAGTTCCGCAAAGGTGTTAATGATGATGCCTTTAGCCTTTCTATAGCCACGAGCGAAATCAAGAAATCTCCCTAACCATGTGTCTCTATCGACTAGGACCATTGGCAATACACTAGGAGGAACTGGGTATGCGTAACTAGGAAACGATAACGGAGAAGTACTGTCGGAGTTCTTGAAAGTGGAAACATCTTGGTGGCACTCATCTTCAAGAAACTGGAAATGAAGCATCAATCCAAGAAAAGCAGCTGGCGAGGTGAAAAACACGTAGCTCGGGATCCCAAACTCGTCGGCTACATCCATTAACGGAGTGCACAACATGTCCACAACAAATCCAGCGAGTTTACAACCAGGGCGTTGACTTCTCAAGAATTCCCTGATGTGGGATTTCTGGCTTTGTACTAACCGATAGACGAAATGTCCTCGGGTTTTGGAACTCCATTCTGGGGTTGGATCAGGAGACGGTAATGCGATGAATTGGAGGCGATTGGAGGAGGATGAAGCAGCTACGGAGTCGACGAAAGGGCCACTAACCGCGTCGATGTAATCGGGGAGTTTCATAATGAGGACAGTGATTGAGAGCTGATGATTTTGGTGGATGAGGAGTTTTGCTAACTCCAACATTTGAGCAACATGGCCCATTGCTGGAGATGGGATGACAATTAGTTCGGCTAATTTCTCCATATAAGCTGCCTGTATTGGTTTTCTGCTTTTGTTCTTCTTTTTGCTCTTACTTTTGTAGATTTATCATCTGTTTTTACGGATGTTGTCGTTGCTTTTGCTTCTAAATTTAGATTAAACATAGTACGCATGAGTCACGTGTGTTGCCCCCTATTAAAACAGCAAAACTTTGTAAAGTAATTTATCTTAGATCAGCAATAAGGACATGCCAAAAAGAACCAATCCTCCACTCAACTCTTGTTCCAATAAAATGAATACGTATCTTTTATTATAAAGTCTTCATATGGTTCATGATTTATGGCAAAAGAAGAAACAAAAAAATTTAAAAAAGAAAAGAAGTGCGTTGATGCATTTCATCTGGTCCATCGTTTTAATTTATATATATACTAGTTCAAGCAGGCCGTGCTTAGCCCGGGCTCAAACTTAAAATTTAAAAGTTCTAGATTCAGTTATTGTATAATTTGAATCATACTTTTATTTCGGACAATAGATTTATGGTAGTAGCGCGTTAATCATGTCTTGTCAATAAATTCTCATAAGAATCAAAGTTTTTTAGTCACATAATTGGATAATCTTTAAAAGTGATATTTTTTAGTAAGAAGCAAGTTTGGAAGAGAATTAGTAAATAATAAAGGGACACACGTGATTCGATATACCACAAAGTAAAAAGATTTACAAGTAAATAATTATAACTGATCGAAGATCATAAATTGGGAACATTTGACATTTCTATAAATTTGTGAGCATATAATTTCTTTAGCTATGGAAGAAATAGATTTCTTTTAAACTATGTAATATTTAAGTACACATGTATTAAAAAAAATTTAAAAAAATTATGATACCTCAAACAACGTCAGAAAAAAGTAAATTAATTTTGTTAAATGTGAGATAAATAACTCATCAATTATTTACCAACACAATTTCCCAATAAAAAGATTTGAATCCCAAGGTTCTTATAAAAAATAATAATAAATAAGTTAGCCAACGATATTTAATATAAAGATCAAATTTCTTGTTAAATTCTAAAAGCCAAGATTCTATAAGCTGTTAAGCAAATTTATTCTTCTTTAAAAGGAAAAGATTTAGAGCCCGTTTGGATTGGCTTACAGCTTAAAGTTGTTTGCAGCTTATAAGCTGAAAAAAATAAGTTGGGGTAGTCCAACTTATTTTTTTTGGCTTATAAGCTGTTTTCAGCTTATAAGCTGCTTTAGATAAACTAAGTCAAATGGGTCCAATTATTTTTTTGAGCTTATTTTAAGCATAAAATGACTTTAAGCTGGCCAGCCAAACACTCAAAAAAGCTGAAAACAGCTTATAAGCCAACTTATAAGCCAATCCAAACGGGCTCTTAGTCTTCTTTAAAAGGAAAAGATTTATTTAACTAAAAAAGCAGTATAATTGTATTTTCCCCCATCATCATTCCACTTTATTGCCACCCACCAGCTGACTATTTGACCAATGCACAAAGTAGGGACTATGTCAGTAATCATTAAAATTAACTATGTCAAGAGTGTAATCATTAAAATTATCTTCGTTATCAAACATTTGGTCAATATTTGATACAACTGACCAATTTTGCATCCTACTACATAATATCAAATCAGACTTTGCAATTAAACCCGTCAACTCGTTCGGTTAAATCGGTTAAAATCGGTAACTGGACCGATTAAACCGGTTTAACCGATAAAAATTAAAAAAAAAAAAAATAGCCGTTGGGCCTATGTGAGCTGTCCGTTAATGGACCGTTGGCAATGGTTCATTTGCAAAAATGGCCGTTGCCAAACGGTCTTTAAATTATTTTTTGGCCCCCCAACCCCCCAAACTTTTTTTTTTAACACTTTAACCCATCCCCACCCCTATATAAACCCTTCTTCATTTTCATTTCAATTCACTCTTCTTCATCTTTCTCTCAAATCTCAAATTCTCAATCTCTCAATTATAGTCGCTTTGCAATAATTAGCCACAAAGTCTTATTATAGTTTCAACTTTCAATTATTAATTTTACAATTATAATATTGTTGGTGGAGTTGGTGATTTTGCAACAATCCGAAGTAGCTTTGGTCTATTTGCAATTCTAGCCGCCTTCACTTTGTTGGAAATTAATCCGGCAATTTGGTACCTTCGTTCCAACTCTATCTTTATTTTTCGCAATTTAATTCTAGCAATTTATTTTTCGCAATTTAATTTGTTGTAATTTATTTTCTTGTGATTTAAATTAATTCTATTTAATAATGTCAAAGAGATTAAGACGTGATGCCGGTAGTAGTAGTGGTAGGGGTAGGCTTAATGAGGAAACATTTGTGGAAGAAACACCTAATTTAGGTATTGATGTTGGTGGAAATAATCCACTTTTAGGTCATTGCCTATGCAACAACATTTTACCGACACTTTTAATGAAGACTTAGATGATGATGATGAAACACAACCCCCCGAAAATCCCATAGGAGATACATGTCCTGCCCAATCACATACACAAGACAAACCGCCTAGAACTCGTAAGCCAACAACTAAAGTTTGAAAATTTATGACTAAGAATAGGGAAAATCAATCAGCTACATGTACCATATGTGGACAAGTATTTAGTTTTAAACAGGAAACTGGTAAGGATGGTGAACGGGTACACTAAATGCTCATATGAGAACCAAAATTGGTGATTTTATTATTCTACTATTTTTGTACAACTCATGTATTATTTGCAAGTTAAAAAAAAACTACAACTTGCAAATAAATGTTATCCAAGAATGAATAAAATATATGACTCATATACTTGAAAAATAACTAAAATATACTAAGAATATACTTGTAATGTATAGTATACTATAAGTATAACTTAAACATAAATACATTACATATATGTATATACATTATATATATGTATTAATGTATATACATATATATATAAACATATATACATTAATACATATATATATATATATATATATAAGCTATATATAACTTAAACATATTTATATATATTAAGTTATATGACCTAAGTATATTGATATATATATATATATTAAGTTATATGCATATATAACTTAAACATATTTATATATATTAAGTTATATAACCTAAGTATATTGATACATATATTGATATATATATATATATATATATATAAAAGTATATTCTTACTATATTTTAGGTATATATATGTATATGTATACGTATATTCTGTATTGCTGACTTGCTGTTAGCCTGTTAGTCAGTAAATATTTAAACTTTAGTTATAAACTTGTATAACATATGTAAATATACCTAAAATATACTAATAAATACTATAATATATATAATACAAAAAAAAAAAACATGTTTTGGACACTTTGAACTGGACCGGTTCCGATTTGAGTTTTCAAACCGGTAAACGCCGGTTCCCTAACTGATTACCGGTCCGGTTCCGATTAAACAGGTTGACAGGCTTATTTGCAATTGAATATTTTAAGTTGGGATGGAAAATTACAGATTTAACATCCATGTCTTTAAAAGATTTGACATTTATGGGCACATGAAGAACTAGAGGATTAGGGATAACTTAGCAAATTCATAGTAACTCACAGCCATATATATACATATGATATCATCTCTCTGTACATACAAAAATTATGATGTGAAAATAGAAGAAAACAATTAAAACCTTCAATCGGACGAATGATCCTTAAAATCTTTAATCAACTTCTCCAGAAAATGGTAAGATGATCCTCCTTGTAACAAGGCTCTCCTGCTTTTTTCTTTCATCTCCTCCAATTTTTTTCTGATACCATTTTTCTCCTTTGTATCATCCAACATCAGTCTCCTTATCGCGCTCTGTATCTCCTCTGCCGTGACTAAAACGGGACTCTCACTCCGATACTCCATCTTTATATCCACGGCCATCTCCAAATCAACCACCAGCTCGAAAGCATTTACTTGTTGCTCTGCATACATAGGCCATGTTGCCATTGGAACTCCAAACCACAAGCTTTCCAGTATCGAATTCCAACCACAATGCGTAATAAATCCTCCAATTGACTTGTGAGATAGCACTGCCACTTGAGGTGCCCATCCGATCACTTTCCCTCTCTGCATAGTTAGTTCCAAGAAACCTTCTGGCAACACTTGCTCCGGATGTGTAAGATCATCCGGAGCACCTATTTTGCCCTTGGCCTGGTTCTGCCGTAATGCCCACAAGAAATGGCAGCCACTTCGGTCAAGGGCTATTGCAATCTCCTTCAATTGTTCCTCGTCAAAGGAACCATAGCTTCCAAAACAGAGGAACAATACCGAAGAATCTTGTTGCTCATCTAACCAACTATTGATACCCTCGTCCGGTCCTTGTATCAGGTTTATTATAGGCCCGACCGGGTATAAAGACGGAACCCCATTATCATTAGCGAGGGATTTAATTGAATGAGGCTCGAGCTCAATGAAAGTGTTAATTATAATTCCTTTTGCTTGCCGTATCATTCGAGCAGTAGACAGAGGTAGGTGCAAACGGCCATGTTTATCAAGCATGGCATTTGGCAAAACCTTTGCAGGAAGAGGATGTAAGTACGTCGAAACGGGCAGTAACGTGTCCGAGTCCTTGAAATCGGAGATATCACGATTGTACTCATCTTTAAGTGTCTGTGCATAAAACAGGAGGCCAAGAAAGGCAGCACTAGAAGTGAAGAATACGTAGCTTGGTAGACCAAGATCAATTGCTACTTCTATCATTTTGTCACTGAACATGTCAACGATCACACCAGCCAGTCGAGTCCTAGAATTACTCTTATTGGTCACAAAGTTGAGGACTATTGCTTCTCTTACTAGCTGCTTGGAATTATCAAAGGTTTCAACAAGAAGAGCTTCTTGATTTGAAAGATTGTTACTTTGAGGTTGAGGAGAAGAAAGGTGCAAGAATCGTAGACGTGACGAGGTAGAATCATCTATTTCTAGTGAACTTGTATAGGTATGTACGCCGGTTTCAATTGGAAGATCGATGATGAAGAATGTAATTGAAAGCCAATGGGCTCGGCTTGTGAGTAACTTGCCAATTTCCACAGCAGCAACGAGGTGACCCATTCCCGGCCCTGGAATGAAAATCAACTCTGTTCTCTCCATGTTTGTTTATGAATAGTAATGATCTAGTACTTCATTTCAACTGCCAACTTAAAAGACAAAAGCAGAATAGAGAAGAGCCAAATTAAGGCGTTGCTGTCACTGATTAAGACCTTCGTCAGCTGTCGTGGATACATTGGCGGCCAAGTGTAATCAACGAAAGCAGATAACCACGAAGTAAGTAGTAATCTCTCCGTTTCAATTTATATGAACTCATTTGATTGGACATGACATTTAAAATAAAGGGAAGATTTTTAAAATTTGTAGTTTAAAATAAATCTTTATGTGGCTGTAAATCATTCATAAAGTGAATTTATTTTTAAATTAGGAAAAAAATCATTTATTTCAACACAAATTTAAAAGAAAATAGATTCAAATAAATTGAAACAAAAGGAGTACGTACATTTATTGGTCAATCACTCTATAGGACAAAAGATTCACGTCACGGGAGCAGCAATAATAATTTCAGAAACAGTAAATAAAAAGTGCTCCCTCCGTTGTCTCATTTCGTACGTCATAGTTTATTTTAACACGAAATTTAAAATAAAAATTTGAAGTTTTTTTTTCTTAAAGTACTTTTGAAGTCTATAATATTAAACGTGTTATATTTATAATAGAGAAGAGCCAAATTAAGGCGCTGCTGTCACTGATTGAGACCTTCGTCAGCTGTCGTGGATACATTGGCGGCCAAGTGTAATCAACGAAAGCACCACAAAACAACTACTACATTCATTGGTATTCACTCTCTAGGACAAAAGATCCACGTCGCGGGAGCCGCAATAATGACAAGGCCCAAGTGGAAATGATGCAGGGAAAAAAAGACCAGCCACGTGTAGAATCCTTAAAGGATCAAAGAGTGTTGTGAGGACTATAAAAAATTTGAGTTCCTCCTTGTTAAATATAGTAAAAATAAAAAATAAAATAATAGATAGATATTAGAAATATATTCCCTTCTTTTCTTTTTAGTCAGTATAAAAAAAGATTAACACCTTTTTGTGTTTAAAATATCTAAGGTTTATTTTGAATCACACATTTCAAAAGTTTTTCTTTATTTCTTAAATTTTATGTCAAGTCAAATTAAGATAATCTTTTGAGACGGAGGGAGTATTTAGTATGAGATAAAGAAAATACAGTAAAAGCTTAAAACTTGAAGGGAGGATCCTATCAGTATGAAGAAGCAGATATATTCTGTGAAAACGAAAACTGTTAAAGAGTTCAATTTAGCCAAGAGCTGGATAAAGATCGGAAATACAAAGGAATGTAAAAGAATTTCATAAATCGGATATGGAAATATTTTTAATGGCCAAGATGATATGTTGCTATGATTGTGGGGATTATTAAATTAAATTATTGGAAGTAAATATATGGAATGTTAATGATCTAAACCATGGTTAGAGTTTTTTTTTAAGTTGATTAAATTTTAGCCATTAATTTTAACTAATGCTATGTGTCCTCAATCCAAGCTGTCCCTGCTATTATTATTTGGGAACTCTGGAAGAGGAGAAACACTATGAGACATGAAGGGAAGGTGTCAATCACAAAACTCATTTACCAGGTGATGCATACTTTGATTCAATTCATGAAGGTGAGAAGGAGAAATTTTAGGTATGCACCATATAATTGGAGTGTGATTGTTGAGGCATTACAGAGATATTCTCCAAAGATAAGAGTAACACCAGTGACTTGGAGAACTCCAGATATTGGATGGATAAAAGTCAATACTGATGGAGCCTCAAGAGGAAACTCAGGTAGGAGTTCATGGGCCTTTTGTGTAAGGGATGAAAGGGGAGATGTGATACAAGCACAGGCCAGAGAAATAGAGGATCTTCAAAGCACCAACACCGAGGCAGAGGCCCTAGCCATTTTACAGGCTCTCAGGTATTTAAAAGACAGTCAATGGGATCAAATAAGGATAGAGACAGATTCACTTTTGCTGAAGAACTCTATTCAAAGGACATGGGAAATTCCTTGGCAAATCATTACTATGGTGGAAGAAATTTGGAGAATAAGTGAGGAAAAAGTGGTGGTGATAGAGCATATTTATAGGGAAGGAAACAAATTAGTAGATCACTTGGCTAATTTAGCTTTGGACACAGGGGACATACAATTCAATTCCTTTCATGACATGGAGAGCCACTGTAAAAGAATTGTGAACAGTGACAAATTACAGCTGCCCTGTCTAAGAATTAGATCATGTTAAGGAGACTGAATATAGGGGGAAGGTGGGAGAAAATGAGGTCCTCACACTCAAATCCTTTGGGAGGAGAATGTGAAGGATTTGGTTTACACTAACTGTTTGTTAATGGTTGCAGGTACACAAACTAACATAAATGGAGGATTTTAATTCAGCAGGTACCACAGAACAACCACACTGAAGGAATACCAACAAGCAGCGAAACACAGTGTAATCAGGATGTTGAGAAGTTTTACCAGCATAAATTGCAACTGGTTGGAGGCACTTTTGACAAATGACATGAAGTGGAATTACTGCTCCTAATGATTGAGCACATGGAACACAACAGACCTCTTGAGTACACATGGGCATACAGTTTCTATTTAGTGGTTGTTTCTTAGTTGGTGGTATTAGCACCCCGGGATGCTCATCCTACTGAGAACTGGTCATTAGTTAGAAAATGTACTGCCTTGGTGCATATAGAGGGCCAAATATAGAGCATGTGAGATATAGAAACAAAAGTTCTTTATGGAGCAATTATTTCAAATTTCATTCTATTAGTAATTTTTTAACAATTTGTAATATCAAATTAAGACAAGTTATAAGTCTTAATTTGATCATTAGTTTAAATTTTGTATTTTCATTAGCCTTTTGGCTAGAGTTGTACAAACCTCTGGATTTTTTGATAAAATTTATAAAATTAGCCCTAGGCCAAAAGCCTAGTGGACTTTTATTAAAAATAAAAAAATAAAAAAAAAATCCAAGCAAGAACTTAAGAAAAATATAACTTAAGCAAAATAGAGAGAAGAAAAATGAAGAGGAGCCGGATCCATAATATTAAACGTGTTATAAGTTTTGTATCCTTATAAAACTTTTGAATTGTTATAGTACGTAGTTATTACAATATTTAATTTGTTTTAACTATAAGAACTTCTCATCAAAGACAAAATGAACAATTTAAAGTTAATTAATTTTAAATAAAAAAACATGGCATTCTTTCTAAACAGATTAATAAAGTGATATTGCCATACCAATTATTACGCTAGTTGTACGGACAACAGGGCTAAATGCCTCGTGATAACGAAGGCCAAGCTACTGATGAAAATCTTGTGCCACAAGATGAGAGCCTTATACCGCTAAATAAATCCATGTAAATTGCAGGTATACCTATGTACAATGGGCTAAGTTCATGTTAGGAGCAAAAGGAAAAAGAATCCAACTTTTATTCTGTAGAAAAGCATTAAATTCATCTGCCATTTGCCACTTTGGATTTTACATAGCTAGAGAGAAGCGGGTGGATGAGGAAAATAGTTTGCTACCTACTAAGTGGTTTCAGGGGATGAGTAGGTAGTAGCTAGCATCGAGGTAGACAAAGGTGGTGAAGAGCTAACGAGGCATGCCTCACTAGGGTTCAGGTATAGCTAAAGTATGCTCAGTAGTAGAAGAAGAAACATTAGAATCTGTTTGAGATGATGGCAAAATAGGTGCTGAGATTGTTTTGTTGCGTAGAAGTAGCCATATTTAGGTAAAACAATTTCCAGAAAAGGAAGAAGAGTAGGCTTCTGGCAGCCAAAGGCTATCTGATGCTATGTATAGGATTGATATTCCGCCAAACTAAAGGATCTTAACATGAGCTTTACAGTATGTACAATAGATAATGGTGCAAAGTAATGTGAACAAGCACAATTAGGATCCTTTTAGAGTAAAAACTGCAAGTGAATAAGAACTTTATGTGTAATAAGTACAATTTGGCAAATGAAGTTTACAGAGAAGTTTTTCATATATCCCAAGATAAGAAAGTGAAGAATCACTTTCAGAGAAATGGAGGATATATCTTACTAGTCACTAGATAAAGCAAATTACTGTTATGACGCTCCTAGGAATCACCAATTAATAAATATAACTACACTCACACCTTAGAAACAGCTCTTATCTGGTTCAGTGACATACTGAAATGAAACAAGCACACCATAAAGAGTACAGAATGTAAAATTCTTCTCCTCTCAGTGCTAGGAATCAAGAATAGTTTCAACAAATCGTCCCATAGAATTGAAAGAAGATCCACCCTCCATCAGCGCCTTCCTGCAAATCTCTTCCATATATTTGACTTTCTTCCTCATGGGATTTTCGCTGTCCATTATGCATCTTATAGCTTTCTCCATCTCCTGTGCCTTCACACTTTCACTATGATCACTTTCGAGCATCCTGTAATCCAATGTCAACTCAACTGCTATCTCAAGATCATTCACCAATTGAAACGCATTGATATGTTGTTCTGCATAAAGGGGCCATGTCACAATTGGAACTCCATGCCATACACTCTCTACAATCGAATTCCACCCACAATGAGATACGAATGCTCCAGTTGCCCCGTGAGCCAAGATATCGACTTGGGGTGCCCATCCACATACTATTCCTCTATTTTTTGTCCTCTCCAAGAACCCTTCTGGGAATATCTCCTCAAATTTTGAAGGTTCAGCATCCACAGGACGGCGTATTGACCACAAGAATCTAACCCCACATCGTTCGAGTGCAATTGCCATCTCGATTAGCTGTGGTGGCTCAAAAATACCCGCGCTTCCAAAGCACAGAAAAAGAACAGATGAAGGTGGCTGCTTGTCTAGCCATTTCATGATTTCTTCATCTTCAGTCTTGGAATTTCCCTTACCTTTTTGTCCCTCAAGGTCATTAAGAAATCCTACCGTGTAAACTGGAGGTAATTCAGGATCAGATACTAAGCTATTTACAGCATGGCTTTCGAATTCCGCAACTGTGTTGATGAGAATTCCTTTAGTTTCCTTGAACCTGACACCATGTTCGCGAAATGAGTCGTAACCTTCCTTGCTGAATGCAAAAGTAGGCAATACTTTTGAGGGTACTGGATGAGCATAGGATGCTATCTTTAAATGAGCATCAGATCTGTTAAATTCTCTCCCAACTTTTTCATGCCAAACGGACAGGTATAACAAGAAACCAAGAAAACCTGCACCAGAAGTGAAGAAAAGATAGGAAGGAATGTCAATTTCTTTTGCTACATCAATCATTGCACTACAAAACATATCAATGACTAGGCCAATAATTTTCGGGTTCGAATCAGGCCACTTGTTGCTGATAATTGCTTCCTTGACGATGGGTCGATAATTTGCTATTAATAGAGAGAAATAGTTCTCAATGGACTTGGCTAGTTCTTCTGCAGGTGGCGGTTCGGCTTGAGGAAGCGTGATATATCGAATTCGTCTGCCCTCCGGAGCAGAGGAGCTTCGTTTGATGTAGGCATCTATGCTGACATCCCATGGTGGGGGTGGCCTTATGATCAGAATTGTTATACATAACCTTTCATCTCTATCAAACAACTTTTCTGCAAACTTGCATGTCGAAACAAGGTGACCAACGGCTGGGGCAGGCACAAACACCAGCTCTAATTTGCTCATCTTTGAAACAAGCTAATCAGATGATGAAGATGAAGATGTTGATAGATAAGAATGGTATCTATGTTGGATACGCTGATGTTTTTATAGTTGTGGTTCTGTCTTTTTCTTGTAATGCCAAAATTTGGACTTATGTTAATTTGAGTATAGCTTGAAGAGGATAATACTCTACCCAAGTTACAAGATATGAGGTATGATCCTAATTTGATCATAACTGGGAGAAGAAGGCAATTAAACAGATTTATTGTGTGGTTATAGTAAGGCCTATTATCTATTGGCTTATGTCGGGTAGGTGTTATCTTTAAATAGGAGCCACCCCCTTTCTCTTGTTAGAATATGTCCCAAAAGGGTTTATTGAAATTGTCTCATTCCAATTGGGATTCAATAATTGTCTCATTCCAACTGGGATTTGACTGGCCTGTCCCATTTCAACTGGATTTTGAATATTTTCAACCCCTATTTAAAGGAGATCTTCGGCAAGAACATCAAGAAAAAAGATAACAACTATCAAGACTACACACGAGATTATATTCCACACTTAGGTTAGAGAGAGTTTTCATTGAGAAATTGTAATCTTTCGTTTCCTTTGATCTCGTTATGCTTCGACACCCTGTTGAGATCGTTTTGTACTCCTCGCCTTATAGTTAATTTCTCTGCGTGGTTTTTCCCGTCTTGGATTTCCACGTAAATCTTGTGTTCATTACATTTATTGTTTTCTTGTATTATTGTTCTTGTGTTGATGCATCCTAATCGGTTCCGCTGCATCGCTCATTTAATTCTTAACATCTCTAGTAATTGTCATAAGAATAACTAGTAGCAACAATTATTGTTTCCTTAATTACATGGTTAAGAGGTTGTTAAGAACTCATTTGAGTCAATTTTTCGGTGTTGACAGAACACGATAGCTTGATCGTAAAAGTTGGTCTCAAACTTAACTGCTGACGTTGCTGAATCATGAAGTTAAACAGTATAGATGAAGAAAATGGTCTCATAAGAATGATAATTTTGTTGGATATATCTAACTTTATGTGATTTTGGTTCTGCCTGTCTCATTGTAATTCATTGCCTTTGTTTTCTTGAGGGAATTAAAATATGTGATGAAAATGAATATGCTTCTATGCACCATGATATCTGGTCTCATTGTGCTGTATGTCTGGAGTGAAGTCAGTGCTTACATAATGAGAAACGTGAGAACTTTTTGTACTTCTTCTCATTAGTGAAAAATGTACAAAAGACTGTTGTGTGATATAGTAGAATGGTAACAACTTTATTATGTGTCTCACGCGATTAATATTAGTTGTGTACGACCGTTTTTTTTTTTTATATATTGGACCTAATTCTTATACTTTTAGCTTTATTAAATTGTGAGAGAAAAAGAAAAATATCGTGGAAAGGAGAGGGACGTTTCATCTTTTACTTGACTGTTCCCCTATGGGTTAGGCAATGCAATTTGTCGTTTGCCTTGTTGTCTTGGATTCACACAAGGTGAATACTAATACTAACCAAACATTAGGTTCTTGATGTTTTTTTTTTTTTTTTAATAAAATTAGGTTCTTGATGTAAAGGCAGAAAAAGCGACATTATCTCTTTCTCCACCCACTTTGCTGCCTCAGTGTCATGTTTCACATAAAAAAAATGTCACCATGCAAGATTTTAATTTTTTAAACCATGAAAATTTTTAATAGGTCCCAACTCCCAGCACTATTAGAAATAGAGTTTTTTCCCACCGATATTTAGTAAAAAATTTATGCTATAAAACGTGATTTTCACACTTTATTCCCACTGAACCAGCTCACTGTAAACGCATAAGGAAACAGGTCTCATTGAAATGCTGGAAACTTTCTAATTTTTCCGTGGAAAAAAATATTGTTATTTAGGTTTTTCTCACTGACATCCGGTGAGAAATAACCACTGAACATTTTCCGATGAGAAAATAGTTTTTTTTTTTCAGTGCAACACCGCATCATATTCTTGTGAATCATTCAGAATGAATCAAGCTAAGTGGGACCCAAATAGTTTGAGTGGAACTTTGGAAAGTAATTGCTTAAAAGAATTGGTACAATGAATTATCTATATCTATATCTATTTATAATATAAAGCTAGGAATAGATAAGGTGATGTGGCATTTCTCTGTGGTCTAGAAAATCATTTATCTTTTTTCTCCTTTTTTTGGAGTTTCCCCTCATTTTAAAATTTATTTGCTATATATTTGAAATTAAAAAGTCATCTTTTAATTCTCTTAATTACACCTCTTATATACTTATATGTTTTCATCTTCCTCTATAACCTTACCATAGTCTAATACGAATCCAACTTTTCCCCTTTCCTATTTAATGTCCCTATTAAATGTATATAATTTTAAAAAAAATTCTCTGAAGTTTTAACGTCAAATAATATATCCATATATCATTTGTGTTTTTCCACAATTTCATACTCAATAGTAAAGATTGGTTCTTATCCAACGTTGCCATAACGAGAAAATGTGTATCTCCTCTTTTATTGATATCTCGACTATGAAACTGGTCACCCAAAGGAATGGAGTACTTTTTAGAGGCAAGTTAATTTCTATTGCAATAATAATGATCTTTTCCTATCAATTCTTTT
This sequence comes from Lycium barbarum, assembly GCF_019175385.1. Taxonomy (NCBI): domain Eukaryota; kingdom Viridiplantae; phylum Streptophyta; class Magnoliopsida; order Solanales; family Solanaceae; genus Lycium; species Lycium barbarum. The sequence continues at coordinate 29,317,039 of NC_083347.1, forward strand.
CTTCTGGTTACAAACTTCATTCAAGTGATTAATTTGGTAATTTTTCTATAACAACACATTGCTCTACTTTTGATGAATTCGGTATATTTATAAATCTTTCAATTTCTTGTAGTATTCTTCTTTCATTGTTTTTTATTTGTACTGGAGCAGTATCATTATCTAATAGACGTGATGTTTTTCTATTTAAATAGATTCAAAACAAATTAATATCGTTGATGACGTTTTATCATATTGAGGTTTGATGCCAAATAAATCGCTCTCAATATCAAGCCAACAAAACACAATATCCATCAAGGTATGGTCTCTTAAACTATTACAACATATTTTTATGTTTTCTTTTCCCTTTAATATTTGGGTCAAATAAAAGTAGCAGCAAAATATAATATTAGGTTTTTGAGAGTGAAAGATCCAAAGGATTCAAACTTTTGAAAGTATGTAACTAACTTAGCATGTGTATTTTTGTTTGAAGAAGTGAGGAAGAGAAATTTAAGAAAATAAGTGATTCTTCCGGTAAAGTGAAACTCTGAAGAGATTTAGACAAATAAAAAAGTGTCCAAGAAGATGGTGCATATTTGAAATAACTATGACATTTACAAGGTGATGTGACACTTCTCCAAGGACTAGAAGACCATTCAATTTTTTTCTCCTTTTTAGAAGTTTCCCCTCATTTTAAATTAATTTGCTATAAAAATAGCAAAGTTTGATAGTAGGTGTTTGAGGGTGAAAGATCCAAAGGATTCAAACTTTTGAAAGTATGTAAGTAACTTAATTAGCATGTGTATATCTGTTTGAAGAACTGAGAAAGAGAAATTTGAGAAAATAAGTGATTCTTCTCCAAGGGCTAGAAGACCATTCATTTTTTTTTCTCTCCTTTTTAGGATTTTCCCCTCATTTTAAATTAATTTGCTATAAGAGTAGCAAAATCTGATATTAGGTGTTTGAGGGTGAAAGATCCAAAGCATTCAAACTTTTGAAAGTACGTAAGTAACTTAATTAGCATGTGTATTTCTGTTTAAAGAACTGAGAAAGAGAAATTTGAGAAAACAAGTATTCTTTCAGTAAAGTGAAACATTGAAGAGATTTATACAAATAAAAAAGTGTCCAAGAAGATGGTGCATATTTGAAATAAATATGACATATACAAGGTGATGTCACACATCTTCATGGGCTAGAAGGCCATTTATTTGTTTTCTCCTTTTTTTTAAGATTTTCCACTCATTTTAAATTAATTTGCTATATATTCAAAAATCTAAAAGTCACTCTATTAATTCTGTTAATTACACCTCTTAAGTATACCTTTTCATCTTACTCTATAACGGTTGGTCATTCTCTCGGTTTCTTACCATAATAATATCCACGAAGTTGCAAGCAAGCTCACAATTAGTTAACGGCTTCCGCCACTTAAGCTTCATTCTTTATATGTCTTTTAAATTGTTTAAGTTGTTAATTTTATATTACTTTTTATGTAGTTTTTAAATATATAAATTTTATTGCAAAAAATTTAAAGCTTCTATGATTGAATTTCCAGTCATAGTTTAGAAGTTTGAATCTCGAAATTTCAGTTGTACCACATAAATTGGGGCAGAAGAAGTAATAAGTACACTAAGAGATCTATATTTTCGTATTAAAATTATGCTGGCATATGTGCACATTCTTTTTCTGTTTTATCATTTTATAGCTATTCTAATAAGAAATAAAGTTCATATAAGTTATACTTCTAACATAAATATTTGTAAGTATAATTTAATTAAACATATAAAATTAATTATCATATGAAGACACTGAAAATTTTAATCTATTCTATCTTGAATATATTTACAACAGTGTCAATTAGTATAATTTTACTAATGGAGTTTATAACCGCGCAAAGCGCTGCCTATTTCACTAGTGCAAGTATACAAGGCCATCACTGCTATCATGACGAAGCTTTCTGGTTGGTCAACAGTGACAGGTGTTGGACACACAAAGGAACCTGCTTAATTAGGGAGCTTGCGAAGTCCAAAAGAAAAGCAGAACACATTTTAAAATGACAGAATACATTGATAACCCTAAAATTTTCAAAGTAAATTTTATTTATACACTTGAATTATAATTTATTTCAATCAAGCACCTTAACATATGATAAATTGACATTTTCTACTCAAATCTTTGAAAAAGCATGTTCTTAAGTGCCTATTACATAATAATTAAATCATATAAGATATGTTACCTTATTTAATAATACACATCAGCCTCAATTAGAACAGGCTGGGCGTTTGAAAACACACGTAAAGTTTTTTCAAAATTCAAGGAAGAAGAGTCTGATAGAAACACTTTATTATGTGTTCAGATACTCATCGGAATGAACCTTAATTCGAATGTTTAAATGAAATTCTTTTACTGCCAAGTTTAAAGAGCTGGCAATGTATTTCGAGTTTTAAAACCTTCCACCTGAATTATTGCTTGTTCTTTTCTACAGAGCATAGGTAGGTGAACTGGGTGACCAATTCACTACTCTAGCTGCATAATCCTTAAATCTGAACCCCAGGGGTTAAATATGATGGTTGCTAAACTCGTCAATCAAAGACTCCCACTATAATAAATAGGCCTAATAGGTGTAGTCTTTATCGTCAATTTTTTTTTTTTACTACAAACAGTCATCTGTCTCAACTTTCATATTAATACGTTTATCTCCACTGCTGGATCCACTTACCTTTGAAAACACTAGAGTACCATTCTTATCACAGCCGTGTCCAAATTATACACCCGCATTGAGAAGTAAGAACTAATTTAAGAAAGCATTGCAAAGAAAGTAGGCAAATTGATAGTTCTGCCATATTCAGTTTTCTTATTGATTTGGAATGTGTTTTGCATCAGGCTTCCATTGTTGTGAACACCATATGGGATTAGACCAATGCATTAGCCTTCTCAATTTAAAATTCCTCCGTATCTACCCAAAAAAATAAAAATAAAAATGAATAAACCATCTCAAGAAAACCAACTTCAACTACAACAAAAGAGGGGGAAAATAAAATTATCATTAGATTAAGGGCATAACCTGATCTAAATGAGACCAAAACATTAAAAACAAAATTGTGATAAACAAAAAATGATTAATAATCAAAAGCCCAAAAGAGAAATCAAGTTGATCAACTCTGTTTGACATGCAATATAGGGGGGAAAAGTAACAACATTAGAAGAAAAAAATTCTAAGACACTCAATGCACAGGTGCTTATGTTGATGCAAGGGTATTCCTCAGAGAGCTTGACTTATTCTTAAGTTCGTTCTATTTGCTGAATAAAGCTCATACAGGCCATAAAAGTGTTGCTCTTGTTTTTAGTTATAATTAAATTCCATAAAAGTACAGACCTTGAGCTCATGAAAATAAGTGTTTGCATCACACAGGTTGGTAAAATATACCTTAAATTTTCAAATAACAAGGCCAGATATAAATGTTGCACCGTGTTTTTAGTTATAAATGCCTTATAAGTGCACGCCTGGGCTGTTGAATTACAGCTTCAACAAGCCACCATCTTCTTCAGGTCCTGACTTCGTAATTGGCTGAATAATTTAACTTGATGCTTTGTTATAGTCATGTTGTGTTCACAAAAGAATTGTATCTTTAGGTTCTGAAAACACCGCTCATACAATAAGTTACCCGCCCTTGTATTAGCAATAACTCTCCTTGAATTCAATTAAATGTAAATTTTGATACACAGAAGTCAGAACCATAACTATCTACCGTCCAGAAGAATCTCAATATTTAATCTACCACTTAGATATTAACCTTCTTTCAAGTCGTGAAGTGTAGCCGTCCACCTATTATACACCACAAAATTTGATTTATAAACTTTGACAATTTTTAGGGACAAATTATGGGATGAAAAGAGCAACTGTTTTCTTCAACTATATATGAGCATTTGTAAACAACTTTTTTATTAAACCAAATTTTACATTTTTTTTAATAGCTATCAAACTGTATTAAAATCATTATAAATTAAGTATGAACACGGACACGGAACATTAATGCAAGTAACTAAATCAAATATAATTTTCTGCAACTATGGGAAAAGTTACCTGTGTTGACAGCCTTCTAGTTTCTTGTTCCAGAATAATACTGAACATGCATATCTTCTTGGATTCTCCTGTCCAACAAGGATTACTTCACGGGTTAATAATGATGCAAGTAGCTAATCCATATGCAATGTAACTTTCATTTCATTGCAAAAACAGTACATAATCACGAGTTAAAAGATAAACTAACAGAGTTTACTAACAAAAAAACTAACAGAATATAAAAGTTCAGGTTCACCTCTTACAGACATATCATCAAGCACCTTGGGGATGTAATCCACTTTAAATTGATAATTTGTAACCAAACAAAATTAATCAAAAAGATGATAAATCAGAAAATTACTAACATGCATGTAAAAATCTAGAAATACATTATTCAAAAAGAATATGGAACTAACGTATATGCGCAAGATTACAAATAAAGAAAATGCAATAACAAAGAAAGATTACATAAAACAACTCCGGAAACAGAGAACTCGCACCAAACTGGGAATAAAAGTACGGAAACAACATGCACAACCGCACTACACTTACATTCACCATGCTCAGAAGCCAGTACATATATAAAAGTATTCCCATTCAAAACGAAAGCTGGGCGTAAGAGGAAGAAGAACCAACATTAAGTAAAAGGAACAAAAAAATAGAAAGAAACCAAAAAATTAAAAGAAAATGTGAACAAAAAATGTGTAAGAGAGCATAATAAGAACTCACAAGAGAAAGAGGAAAGAAAAGCAAGCGGAGAAAGGAGAAGAAGAAGTAGAGCGAGCAAAAAAAAAAAAAATGAAAATAAGAGATAATTAATAATTTGCTTACAAAATTCAGGTGCGACCGGGGTATCTCCACAAATAACAGGTGGAACCATCAAATTAAACAGAAATTTGTATTACCCGAAATACCCTTGGACGACGAAACCCGTCAAATTAAACAGAAATTTGTATTACCCAAAATACCCTTGGACGACGAAACAATGATGGAGCTCACAATTATTTATAGTACTAGAAGGTGTGTGCCCGCGCAAGGCACGGGCGTAGGCCAGCAATTATTGTTTATATGTGTCGTTTAATTATTGTAGAATATAAAGATGAGAGAAACAAACTTAACTTAGAACTTTGTTTCTGCAAAAGTAATGATGAACGACATATGGGCTATAAAGGAAGTATGGAACATCTTTGTCAATATACCATCAACGAATGTCTAAAGCAAATGCGTTAGGAGATCAAATTGCTTGGTCAAATTTTGAATCCAAACTTCAAGCTAAATTTGGAAGCTGAAGAGCTACTTGACTCTTTTCCACAAAGGAAGATCATAGCATTCGTCTCAAAGTTAAGTCTAACACTAACTAGCCTATTAGTCTACCAAAAGAATTACCAAGGAACTAAAGCAGCATCAGGAGCAGCTGACTTCACAAATTTGAGCACACCTCATCTGAAGCTTGTTCAAGTACAGCGCATCATTTCTTGCCCGCAACATCCACATGTGCTCTATGTCTTCTCAAAAGAAGAGCTACCTGTCAACCAAAAGTCAAATCTGTAGGTGTCATTTCCTTTTCCTGTTCTTTTATTTTTGGTTCCAGAAAGGTGTCATTTCCGCTCTAAAATGTAGTAAATATTACTGGCACTATCTTAACATGGATAAGAAAGGACCATATTTTAATTTCACTGTCGTAATCACAACTCAATCTATAAATCTCTGTTTCATGGATTGGCCTGCAATCCCCTTGTAAGATAAATGGACCAGAGATGATGTACTCTTTGAATAGGAGAAAAAGAAAGGTTCATATACATATACTGTTTCGAAAGGGATAGAGGGTTTGGAAACTCATCCAAGAAAGCATTCAATATATTTTATCAGCAAGCATACCTGCATCAACCAAGTCCTAATACAACAGTTGCTAGACCATGAAACATTATACTCAATAGCTTAGTTTATAGAACAGTAACAGAAAATGTCAGTCCAAGTTCAGTGGACACATAAATTAATTGTAAATATTGCTATACATTGCCAGTGTAACCATGCTTCTATGAATAGTGAGAGAGTTTTTATTCGATGTATAAATATAAGTGACAAGATATTCTTTCTCTAGAAAAGACAATATGGAAGATTGTTCATATTTCTGCTTATCTGCTGGATAATATATGCAATATAAATGAGAGAAGTTCACCAGAACCTTTTGGCAGTAGATAAAAAACAAAACTGAGTTTTGTGAGGTATTTTCAAGAGTGAAGTAATAGATGATTACCGAGGAATTATATGCTTATGAAACTCAGCCCCAGACAAAGAGTTGAATTGGTTTTCTTTCCCATCTTGTGTCTGCTACCAAACTGTAGATGAAGTAACGGACTAAATTAAAGTAGAGTGTTCACCTTCTTCCACAAAAGAGCACTCAGTTATAGAAGAAGTAATTTTTTTTAATTTTCTTCTATCACCTAAACCATCACTGATGCTCAAAAGAAAATGTTCTCTTTTTCAATCTCAAAAGCTCTAAAATACAGAAAGCTGGCTTTTAAAAGTTCATCCTAATCTGTTTCTTAACTCTTTTGACTTCAAAATTATAATTTAGTAAGTAGTTACTATTCAGTAAGTAGTGGACAGAAAAACATAACAATCATTGTTACAAATAAAAGGATACATTTTGGGCTTAAAGTACCTTATAATGGTCAAGCAGCCGTGATCTTTTCACCTTGAGTGCGGGAATAACTAAATCTATTGCCAGGTTAGAAGGATTTCGCTCCATATGAACCCGAAGCTATGCAATTATTTTTTCAGATTAGAAAAAGAACTGAGCAGAAACATAGAATGCAGGAAATTGAAAACCAATATTCATACTTGATTTTTTGGGCAGTGTTGTTGGGTCCAGCCAAAATGTAATTACTCGCCTTCATCTTCTTGCATAAAGATGAAGTCTCCAGCTTCTTGATTACTTTAGGCCCAATCCTCAGTTCTTCTACAACTACCAACGCTAGCTAATAGGATTTCAAGAAGCTTCTTAGCTGAAGGCATATTATAAGTTCGCTCAATTTTTTCAATCCCTCATCCAGCTTTCTTTTCTCTTGCAGCAGAAGCTACTAAAATAACAGGGCAGAAAGGAAACCATCAAAGGACAAAATATGTCAGCAACAATCCAAAGAATAGGCACCAAATGAAAATGAAATTAAAGAACTTCATTAAAGAATATACGAATCAAGTAAAAATGAAATAAAAAGACAAATGAAAAATCAGTTGATTTAAATGCACAGACACGAATAATCTCATAGTTACTATAAAGATCTCATAAAATAGAATGCTTTAATTAAAAGACCATGTTCCATCCCCACTCTATAAACCTTGATGTCAGAGCAGAAAATTTAAATTAGCTCAAAAAGTAATTTTTCGGTTACAAGACCCTTCTATTAACATGTAGCAGCAACACATCAACTTTTTACCTTGCAAATAGAATCTGTAAAGATTTAAGAAGCCCTTTCACTGAAATATTTCTGCTTAGTTTAGCGGCAAAAAGTAAATCACGTTCTAAAAGCAGCTCGTGCCAGCATGGGCCCAATTACAGTAATCTGCAAGGGAAAAACTAAACTAATTCTCTTTCTTGATATCAAAATCAACAGATTTTAAACTTTGTCAAAGTGAACACTTTGGACCTCTCCACCCATATGTCGAACCAAATTTCAAATTTGTTAATGCTTTAAATAAAGATGAGCTCAGCATGCACATGGAATTTAATCCAGCTAGCATCTGTCTTCCAAATTCTTCATTTGACATCCAAGCTTGCTTCTCTGTTTCTACAACGTACAATTTTAGGAAAACGCAATGCAAAGGAATAATTACCTCTCACAACGTGTTGCATTGGATGCTTAAGAAAACCTGGAGCTCCTTGTTCATAAACTCCCAATACATCTTCAAAGCTGTAGAATCAATTGAATGAGGTTTCCTCAAGTAGCAAGTTAAGGAGCAAAGAGTTGTGCAATGTCTTTCTACTCATTACTAATGCATCTATCAGCTTTAAGGGCGAAGTTTTTCCATCCCCTGGGACTTAAATTGCCAGCTTGCTATTTGTGGTAGCCGGCTTTCAATTGTAAAACAAAACAAATTGGCTTATGCAAGCTGTAAAAATAGCGCTAATGCTTATTGAAAACCTAACCTGTGTATGATAGTGTTCTTTTAGTTCTTTCCCTTCGTGGATAAGGATATTCTGAAAATTCATACAGCTTATCCCTTTCGTCGAGCTTTCTAGTTCCGTTTCCTCTCAAGACTCCAATTAAACAACTCTTCTTCTCTATACCAGCGAGCTTAAAGAATGGTAGCTCTAATATCTATCCTACAATGAAAGAGCAAAAAGGATTAGGGAAGTATGGAGAAAGAATGAGGCGGAGAGAAAGAAGAAGAATGAGGCGGAGAGAAAGAAGAAGAATGAGGCAGAGAGAAAGAAGATTTAATCAGGTAACAGCTACCTTATGGTAAAAGGAGGAAAAGACTCTTACAACTACTATCAACAACAGTTATATGATGGAAAAGTTTGAGTACGATCATTCTAGGATGAAGTCAACTTTCATTTATTTCCACTGCATCTTTTTGTCCAAAATAAAGCTTACTCAAAGTTTGTGTGTTTAACTGGATAGCATGTACTCCTTAGTGCTTTAGATTTAAGAAATATTTGCAGACTCTTCAAAAATAAATGGTTGAGGTGCTAAAATAATCACACAACAATTTACATACATATGATCGAAATCCATTATATCCTATGAATTTAATGAATACACTTGACTGTTAGTCTATCATGTTAACCAATACTATGGCTGGTCATCTGCCTGCTGAGCTTCATATCTCAGAATTTCTATGATATAAACACAATTAGACAGTAAATGAGCTTACCAACAGAGTTAAGTGTTCGACGAATCAAGTAGCAAAGGCATACCTGCAAAGTCCAAAAGAAACAACCTTCAAAACATGAGTTATAGGAACACACGAATCCATAAAATATAGAAAGATCAACGGGATAGCTCTAGTTCGGTGCAATCCAATCAATTCACAGAAAGATGAAGGAAATTATCTCCTCAACTTTAATCCAAGATAAGAAAAATCCAAACTTCTCACAATCCGTAACATTAGACAACGGTTGTAGAGTTCAGTTTTAGGAAGTGGTATCGTATCTCTTCGCATAACGGCTTCTACCAGTCAAAACCAATCATTTAGGCCGCATGGACTTACATTACCATGAACTCATACAAAAAAAATCTTTCCTGAACCTATGTGAATCCTCTTTTTGTTTGATTAATTGTCAAGTAATGCCATAAATCACTACATTACCTGGAAGGGATATACTGACAACATTTCCATTGTTAGATACAATTCTAACAACCAAAGTTCCTCAGGACGTGGCTTTGATTAAAGACAGCAAATTCGAGAGATAATTGATCCGACTTTTGCCAAAAGAGTACTCGTTTCTTCCAGCCTTAAAACTCTATGTTTAATATCTTTGATTCTTTACTTAACCAGTTCTATATATAGTGCCAGTGGCTTTGCTGATCATTTAACAAACATCCACTCACACCAACCTAAGTTTCATATACTTCCAAACATTTTAAATCAAGAAGCTGAACAAAAGGAGCGGAACACAAGCATACCAGCACTACAAATGCTAAGAAATCGAGAATCGAAGTCATATCAAATATGAAGAATAGCCAAAAATTGATGAGCTTCTATACAGCTCTGCAAGTTTTGCATGTTAATAATTCGATCAAAGATAGAATAATTGGATAGTTGATGTGAAAAAAAGGATTGCACAGAATGTACAAATACGATTATAGTCCTCTCGCTCCCTCCCTCTAAAATGAATAGCTTAGTCAGTTTAAATGCCATTAAATTACTAATCAGCACCTGTAGAGTAGCTAGCTAGTCTTAGCCTATCGCATTACAACAGGAATATAAATGTAAAGGGTAGAGACAAACGGCAGAAGCAAGAGGATTGAAGCAATGGGCCTACAGTAACTTTCAAAAAAGCAGTAGATTCAATTTTTCTCCTTCACTGTAACTTTCAAAAAAGCAGTAGATTCAAATTTAGCATGCTGAAAAATACTCCCGCAATGTTATCATGTGAAAACCACAAATATTCCACATAGTTGAATAGAATAACTGCTAGAATGGACTGCAACATGAGATATCAATACTTAGGTTGCTCCCACGACTTACATTAAACATGTTGCTTCAAAGAAAGAAGGAATGTAAAATATGCCCACTAACTCCTGAGGATGTTCGCCTTATGCTTAGAGCACTTGGTTTTGATAATAATGTTCATATTTATATAACATCAGGGGAAATCTTTGGGTTAAGAAGATGTTGGCTCCTCTTAAGGCTGGCTTTCCAAATTTTGGTGCCAAAGAGCAAGGATGAACTGGCACCACTGTCTTCCTTTTCTTCAAAAATGGCTGCTTTAGATTTCATTGTAATTGTGGTTAGATAAATGTTTCTTTTATCAAATAACAGCTGCAATAAGGCAAGAACGAAATTCCGGATGAAGGTATTCTCTAGCTGTTAAAATGTATCAAATAGGTTTTATGGGAAAAGTTTGTTTCGCATGTGCAAACATATCATATAGGTTTTATGGGAGACCTAATGGAGGTAAACCTCAGCAGTAGTGGTGAGCATGGTATGGTATGGTACGGTATTTGAAACTTCGGTACGGTAATTTCAGTTTACGAACTATACCATTACCATACCCAATTAATTCAGTACGGTTCGGTATTTTTAAGTTCGATTTCGGTATTTTGCGGTACGGCAAATCGGTACCATAGTTGGTTCGACTTTGACTTACATATACTCATATCGTAGAGAATTATGACTTTGTCTACTCAAGAAACGTCTCAATTATATTGTACTAACACCTTACATGTAAAAATATTCAAAAGAAAGTACAAACAATCTCCTTCGTAAATCAATTACACAAAAAAAAAACATTTAAATCAAGATAGAGTAGTCAAAGTTTTAGTTTTCTAATAATATTAGTTTACATATTTTTTAGCATTATGATACTAAGATATATGAATTGTATATGTAACTATATACATCGGTATGGTATTCGGTATTTCGGTATTTTCTTTAGGAATACCAAATACCGTACTAAATACCAGACTCTCTTAAAATGTATATCAAATATCGTACCAAACACTATACTACCAAAACAGTGGTATTAAAAAATTCGATTTCGGTATGGTAATCAGTATCTACCATACCATGCCCACCCCTACTTGGCAGGGATGAGTTTCATGAAAATCCATCAACATGCATTTTGTGAAAGTTCTAATGCCAAGGCTAGAGAAGATATAACTCATTCCTAAAAATCTTGCCATGAACTTTGAAAAGAGTATTGATTCTGCTGATGATGGTGCTAGGAGATTAAGAAGGTCTAGCTTGTCAGAAACTTCGAACAATTAGTTCATTTTGACTACCGGCTTCAATTGATTAATACCAACATAATCTGTAGGGTAGAAAGTTATAAATAAATATCCTAGCAGCTTCAAATGAAGTAAAAACTTTCTGACTCCTCATCAGCTTCAAGCTCAAATAATTCAGATAAATTTCTTCACATCCATTTCTTTAAGAAAAGCTTACATGTTCTACTACAATTCGTAAATTGGAGAACTCAAATAAGGTAATAGTTGCTGGTAGTAAAAATACCAGTAGCAGTTTAAAGATGCTTCGTTTTAAAATCGTGCCACAATGCCTAATTTGACAAACAGACTTTTATCTTTTAATTTTTATAGTCTTAAGAATCTAACTATCAGAACAACCATCACTCTTAGAGACTTACGCGTTCCATTTTGAAATTTGAAGTAAAGGAAAACTTTAAACCATCAATGAATCAAGCCAAAGTATTTGCTAAATCAGTAGAGAAGTATAACCTTACTTATTCTTGGTAATCACAATTTTAAGCCATCCATTGACTTCAAAAATCCAGTAACAAAGTGAACAGCGCTTCCAGGTAGAACCTACAGAATTGTAAGGAAAAAGGACAGTCAGCCACTATATTATATGCTCGTTCAAATTGTTAAGATCACAGTTACTATCCAACAGATAGATAGAGGAAGAACGTAAACTCTCCAGGATGCAAATGGAAATTAATTTATCAAGGTAAACGATTGAAATAAATGTGAAAACATAGCACTTAGATGCTAAAAGCTAACTAACTAAATTGTGCCATTACTAATTTAACGTATTCATTTCATCCAAAGTTATCCATCTTTAGGGGCTCTCAGATTGTTTTGCCTGAAAATATAGTAAGGCAATAGTAAGGGTTTAAAAGAAATGTATAAATTGAGTTTCTTCTTCCCTACTTGTTAAGTGGTGATAATCATATGTTTGTATTAAGTTCTAGAAAACACTTTGAAGGTATGCCTTTTTTTTTTTTTTTTTTTTTTTTTTTTTTACTTTCGATTCCAAAGAGGGAGATTTCTATCAGACATTCAGGTGACAATTGCCAAGTACTATTTTCAACTCATATAAAGGGAAAATCGAAGTCTATATAATATTGATATAAGCTTTTTAAAACCATTATAGAGTGATAAACTAAAAAACAATATGCATAGGAAGCACAGAACAACAAAGAGCAAGAAGAATGGATAAGAAATCAGGTATCCATTTTATATACGGCAAAAACAAAATCGAAGTTATTTTATGTGCAAACCTGGAACTATGCTTAAAGAAGTAAAATGTACAAGTGCTTTTCAATACTTCTTTCAGATGCTATGAGGAATCTTTTTACTGGTGCAAATCTGGAAGTACACAAATTTACCCATGCACCAATGAACATTTACTCCTTATCAAAATCCTTTTTGGTGAGCATAAAAAGATTCAACTTCTTTCAGATGCTATGAGTAATCTTTTTACCGGTTTAAGTGTGGAAGTATACAAATTACCCATGTACCCAGAGTAACCTAAAACTTCAAAAACTGAAATGGTCCAACAGGATTCAAGAAAACAAGATCAAAATAAGTACAAGAATCAAAAGGGATTTAGCTAGAATCACTGAAAATGAAAATTGTATCATCATTTCTCCAAAAAAAAAACTACCAATTACAGTTAACTCGCTAAAGATCCTATGAGAAATTTAATACGCCAGGTACACCTTCAAATATAGAAAAGGGTAAAGAAAAAACATAGAAAAGAGAAGTGCTAGAATCCAAAGGGATTCATATGAAGATTCAACTTTTAGAAGATGCTATAAGTGAAAAAAACTCACTGGTGTGATTCTTTAGGTATACAAATTCACATGCACCCAATTTACTGGAAGAATTTAACTCTTCTATTTTTGATGAATATGAAAGACTATTTTTGTTTTGTAGATAATATACTTTTTACCTGTGCAAGTGTAAAGGTGTATAAATTCACCCATACACCCAACTTACATGAAGAATTTGACTCCTTAATTGAGTAAAAAATAATTAGAAGAAGAAGAAAACAAATATATACCCATTAAACTTTCCAATGTCAACAAACTGATACAACATAACTCAAATTAACACAGAGATTTAGAAAGAAAAAAAAATGAAGATGAAGAGAACTGGAAGAAATTTGGGCAAATATTAAGAGAAAGCATCTTGAAATTGTAAAAGCTAGCTGCGGAGGAAATCGAAGGGGACTAGTCTCTGAAAATCTGAAGAAAAATAATAACTACATGAATTTTAACATTGATATTAGAAAAATAATAATAACTAAAGTTAAAATCTCAAAATCAAAATTAACAGAAATTACCTCATGCAACGCTTCCCGGATGCAAAGAAGTAACATCAAAAAAACAATAATACAGCGAAACAGAAGAGACCAATAATCAACAGAGGAAGAAGGAGAAGAAAGAAAATCAAAGAGCAAGGGAATAATGGAGAAGAAGGAAGTAAAAGAGAGAGTCATCGGGACACCTTTGTTGCATTTGAAGATGGACGGACAGGTGTATCTCTTTGAAGCTTGTAATTACTGATTTACCCTTCGTCGTTCAAGGAGCCTTCACTTATTAATAGTAGAAATAGAAATAAATTAAATGTAGAGCACGTTGTTGAAAGAAGAAAACACTTATCCACATCTAACGGATATAGCAAGTTCTGTAGGATATATATTTGTCACATAAGATTTATCATGAACAATTAATTACGCGATGCTATATGAGACAATTTAGAGTTCTTGGCGTTTTACCCCTTTAATGTATACATTATTTTTTTTTTTTTTTTTTAATTTGCACCCTATTCTTTATTTTTATTTTTTTATGATTTACCCCCTAGTCTATTCATTTCTTGTCAAACCCATAAAACCATTCATTCTATGAGGGATAAAATAGGAAATATGTAATTTAAGAGAGAGTGGAGTTAGGCAGGATCAGAATGGATTGGAATGACGCTGGGGTTGAGAAGCTTAAAACCTAAGACAATTGCAGTAGAGTTTGTTTCAAAGGTAGCAAACAATATTGTAAAGATTGCATTAAAGTTTATTTTATATCAGAATTGATTCTTTGTTGGCTACTTCACCAAGGATGTACTCCGAGAAATCTTGTTTGTTTCGTCGTTTCTTTAACAATTGTTTCTCCTTCAAGATGTCATTGATCATTTTCAAGCGTTTTGACGTTCACGAAGAATCGCATAGCTATGCACAATGGATCAGTAAATATTCATTTTTATTTCGGAAAGTGAGATAGACAACAAACACATGGAGATTTTCATAACATGATCAAGAGCAGAATAACTTTCACAACCCCAGCGTTATTCCAACCCATTCTTAACCTGCCAAACTCCACTCTCTCTTAAATTACATATTTCCTATTTTATCTCTCATAGAATGGTCTTTTTTATGAATTTGCCAAGAAATTAATAGGTTAAGGTGTAAATCATAAAAGAAATAAAAGATATAGTGCAAACTAAAAAAAGGTTTATACATTGACGGTGCAAAACGCCAAGAACTCGACAATTTATTATCTTAATATAATAAATTAGTATTCATTGATGCACAAACTCAATTCAAGTAGATTTTCCTCGAAAGTTATCAGTTGGCTACAGAAACAGTCAAAGCTGAGACTATAAATCTTTTCTCAGAAACTATATAGGAAAATTTCTGGAGTGAATGACTTATATGGTCACTCAACTATAGCAAATTATCTATCAAAGTCACTAATGTTTATTTTGTATCAATAAAGTCACATAAGTTAGACTAGTCTCACAAAGTCACTATAGCCAAAAAAAACTAAAGAGATAATTACATAAACCACCTTCAAGTTTGGCTTTGTAACACTTACTTCCTTAGTGGTTTATGATATTATTCTAACCTCTTTTTTTTTCCCCTTTATAACAATTCATTTAACTTAATTATTCTTAATAAAAAAATTATTATTAAACGACTTTGTCCTTTAATGTATATATTTTTTTTGGTAGTAGTAGTCCTTTAATTTATAATATATTCTTTTATTTAAGTAATTTTGTAAACACCTTTTTTTTCAAGAAAAAAATCCTTTTTACTTGATTAATAATCCCCTTTTTTTTTGTTTTACTAGAATTTCATCTTCTTAATCAATTAATTATTTATCATGTTCCCCCTTTTTATTATCTAATCAAAAAATACTAACGATCAAGTGTTGGCAGTGGTATACCTTATGGAATTTAACAAACTTTTGTAGTCTGCGAGTCAGTTCTACTTTGAATTAAAATATACATAGAAATTCATATTAAAAATCACACTTATACATATCGAAAAATATGAGAAGGCAAAATTCAAGTGAAACATTTTTTTTCTAAGATGAATCTTCATGGTGTATTTGTTTTTTTTTTCGGTCTTTTAATTGGTGTTTTGGTTCGTCTGCCCAGAAAGACAAAGCTGCGACGAAGAAGCGGGCAGAAAGGGAGCCTCCGGCGAATGTAGAGGAAAGTGAATCACAGAATGAGGCCTCGCCTAATGTAGGAGAGCAGGGAGGAGCCTCAGTCCCAATTCCTCCGCCAATTGCTTTGGGTCAACAAGTGACCGAGGCCATACACCTACTGACACAATTGGTTGCCGCCCAGGCACAGCGGCCGAATGCGGGCCCGAGTGACTGTTCCGCCAGTACCAGAGCCCGTGATTTCTTGACTTTAAATCCTCCGGAATTTTTCAGGTCGAAGCCGGATGAGGACCCCCAAGGCTTTGTTGATGAGATGTTGAGGACGCTGAAACTTATGCATGCTTCTGAGACCGAATCGGTAGAGTTGGCCTCTTATAGACTCCGCGATGTGGCGGTGCTATGGTACAAAAATTGGATGATATCAAGAGGAGAGAATGCACCACCTCCCGTTTGGCAAGAATTTGTGGATGCCTTTATTCGTCATTACTTGCCGCCTGAGGTCCGCCGAGCTAGAGCGGATAGGTTCTTGAATTTAAAGCAAGGAAGCATGAGTGCTCGAGAGTATAGTATGCAGTTCAATTCGTTAGCCAGATACGCTCCAACTATGGTGGCCGACATGGGAGATAGAGTCTACAGATTTGTGAGTGGTTTAGGACCCCACTTGTTTAGAGATTGTTTGACGGTCTCTTTGCAAGATGGGATTAATATTTCCCGGATACAGGCTCACGCTCAAAATCTTGAGGAATGACAACAACAGCAAAGGAGTGAGCGTGACGGTGAAAGGAAACAAGGTAAGAGGGCTAGATCGATGGGAGCGAGTAGCGGGTATAGAGGGGGCCTGAGGCAGATGCACTCTAGGCACTCAGGTCAGTCAGCGACCAGTGCGCCTCCCAGGTTCTCAGACAGAAGGTCTGATCATTCTTTTCAGTCGGGACAAGGCCAGAGTTCGAGGGCCTCAGATTTTCAGTTCAAGGGAGATTTTAGCCAGAGGAGACCCCCCAGTACCGCGGTGTAGCCAGTGCGGTAAATTACATTCCGGACAGTGTCGTCAGGGTACCGATGCTTGTTATGCCTGCGGGAAAGTTGGTCACATGATGAGGGATTGCCCTTAGGTGAGAGATAGAGCAGGGACTCAGCCCACAGGTTCAGCAGCGGGTTCTTCTTCAGTGCGTCCGACAGCACAGACTTCTCAGACTATAGCAGGTAGAGGCAGAGGCAGAGGGGGAGCATCTACTTCAGGAGCTGTTCAGCCCCGCCTATATGCTTTAGCAGGGCGACATTATCATGAATCCTCCCCCAATGTTATCACAGGTACCTTGACAATATTTTCCCGTGAGGTATATGCTTTGATTGATCCGGGTTCTACTTTTTCTTATGTTACCCCGTATGTTGCTAATTGTAACGGGGTGGAACCCGAGCCGATTAAACCTTTCGAGGTGTTCACCCCGGTTGGTGATCCCATAATAGCGAGGCAAGTATATAAGAATTGTGTAGTCGTTATATGTGACCGACAAACTAGGGTCGATTTGATTGAACTGGAAATGATAGACTTCGATGTAATAATGGGTATGGATTGGTTAGCGTCCTGCCACGCAAATGTTGATTGCCAAATGAAAATAGTTCGATTCCAGTTTCCGGGAGAGCCCGTACTTGAATGGAAGGGTAATACAACATCCCCTAAGGGTAGGTTTATTTCCTACCTCAAGGCGAGAAAGATGATAGCTAAGGGCTATATTTATCATCTAGTTCGGGTTATTGATACGGAGGCAAGGCCACCAGTTTTCCAATCCGTCCCGGTAGTAAATGAATTTCCATATGTATTCCCGGATGAACTTCCAGGTCTTCCTCCATAAAGGGAAATCGAGTTTACTATCGATGTATTACCAGAAATCGAGCCTATTTCTATTCCCCCTTATCGAATGGCTCCGGCAGAACTGAAAGAGCTAAAAGCACAGCTAAAAGATTTACATGAGGGGGGGTTTATAAGACCCAATTCATCGCCGTGGGGAGCGCCATTCTTGTTCGTAAAGAAGAATGACGGATCTCTACGAATGTGTATCGACTACAGGCAGCTGAATAAGGTGAAAATAAAGAATAAATGTTCTCTTCCCAGAATCGATGATTTGTTTGATCAGTTACAGGGCGCTAAGTGGTTTTCCAAGATAGATCTGAGATCGGGTTATCATCAGGTGAGAATTAGAGAAGCAGATATTCCTAAGACTGCCTTCAGGACAAGATATGGTCACTACAAGTTCCGAGTGATGTCATTTGGATTGACAAATGCCCCGTCGGTGTTCATGAATTTAATGAATAATGTGTTCAGGCCATTTTTGGATCTCTTCCTGATAGTATTTATCGACGATATTCTGGTATATTCTCGCACAGATTCAGAACATGCAGACCACCTAAGAATTGTTCTTGGCGTTCTCCGAGCCCCAGAATTATATGCGAAGTTCTCAAAGTGGGAGTTTTGGCCAAATTCTGTGGAATTTCTAGGCCATGTTATTTCAGATGATGGCATCCGAGTCGACACTCAGAAAATAGAAGCTGTGAAGACTTGGCCAAGGCCTACGACGCCTATAGAAGTTCGTAGTTTTCTGGGTTTGGCAAGTTATTATCGAAGATTCGTAGAGGGATTTTCATCTATTTCATCCCCATTAACGAAGCTAACCCAGAAGTCAGCGAAATTTCAGTGGAATGATGCTTGTGAGCGTAGTTTCCAAGAGCTAAAAGATAGATTGACCTCAGCTCCAGTGTTAACACTTCGAGAAAGGACGGATGGTTATGTCGTGTATTGTGTCACTTCCGGTGTGGGACTAGGATGTGTGCTGATTCAGCATGGCAAGGTTATTGCATATGCTTTGAGACAGTTGCGGAAACATGAACAGAATTATCCGACTCATGATCTTGAATTGGCTGCGGTTATTCATGCCTTAAAGATATGGAGGCATTATCTGTACGGTGTGCACGTCGATATATATACAGATCACAAGAGTCTTCAACATATTTTTAAGCAGAAGGAGTTGAACCTACGACAGAGGCGGTGGTTGGAATTGTTGAAGGATTATGACGTGAGTATTTTATACCACCCCGGGAAAGCGAATGTTGTAGCAGACGCACTTAGCCGTCGATCAATGGGCAGTTTAAGTGAAGTCCCTTCAGAAAAGAAAGAAATGGTTCGTGAGCTCTATCAACTAGCTAATCTTGGGGTACGTGTAATTGATTCGGGTAAGGAAGGAATTAGTGTTAATGATCCTGCAGTTCGCCCTTGAATGCGGAGATAAAAGAACGCTAGTACGAAGATCCACAGATGTGTCATCACAGGGATGTATCCCGTGGGAAAGAGAAGTCTCCATTTGCAGTTTCCTTAGATGGGGTTCTTAGATACCGAGACAGACTGTGTGTACCGGATGTGCCAAAATTACGCCAGCGAATTTTAGAAGAAGCGCACCATTCTCGGTATTCCATCCATCCAGGTACGACCAAAATGTATCATGACCTTAAATTGCTATATTGGTGGGATGGCATGAAACGAGACATAGCAGATTTCGTAGCGTAATGTTCGAACTGCCAACAGGTGAAAGCAGAACATCAGAAGTCAGGGGGCTTATTGCAAGCAATGGAAATTCCTACCTGGAAATGGGAGGAGATTAATATGGATTTTATTGTAGGATTACCCCGCTCCCGAGGCAGATACGATTCTATATGGGTGATTGTGTACAGGCTAACGAAAGTATCTCATTTCCTCCCAGTTAGAACCACGTATTCGGCAGAAGACTATGCCAGGTTGTATCTAAAAGAAATTGTGCGACTTCATGGAATTCCTTTGACCATTATTACAGACAGAGGGGTACAGGTTACTAGTTATATATTTCCCCCTGGTTGCTAGAATAAAAGGGGGGGAGGATGTTATATCCCGCATTTTACGTAATCGGATAATTTAAGATAATTGCGGGAAGTTAAGAACAGAGTCATATTTTTGATCTTGTTTAATACATAAGATGTTCATGAGAATATTGACGCGGAAATATTGAGAAAGGCTAAGGGCAAAATTGGAAATTTGGAAAATAGTCTCATGAACTACAAAAATTTGTTATAAGTAAGTTGGGCTTGGAAACAAAAAAGGCCCAACAAAAGTGGCCGGCCAAAGGGGGGCATGGGCCAAGGCCCATGTGGAATTTTAATTCAAGTATATAAAAAGAGAGGGCCATATCATTATCATCTTAGTTTCAAGAACATTCAAGACAAAAAAAATTAAGAGCAAAAACAATGGGGGGTTTCGGCCAAGGAGAGAAAGGAAAGAAAAAAAATTGGAGCCTTCAGTCTTGATTCAAAAAATTGATTCTTCTAGTATTCCTACTAATTCAAAAGTCCTCTTCAACGTGGTATAATTATTTAAGCAAGAAAACCACTCTTGGTGGCAAGTGGGAAATTGAAGAGAAAGGTAAGAATTTCTCTTCTTTTATATATTATAGAAGGTTTATGTATGTTATGGTATGTAGAAATGAATTAAAAGCATGAAAATAGTGTGTTGTGGGTGTGGCCGTGTGGGTGTGTGTGAGTGTGTGTTGCCGTGTGATGTTGTATGGTGAAGGGAAGATGAGTTAATTTTATTTAGCATGTTAGTTGTGTTGTTGTGGCCTTTGAGATGTAAATAAAGGTTAAATGGTTCAAGTTGGCATTGAAATTTGTTGTGGGTTGTATGTAATTGTGGAAAATGGAGTTGCCAAAGTGTGCATTGGTGTTGTAGTTTATGAATTTGAAAGAAGAAAATACGTTGTTTTAGTTTCGTTGCATTTGTAAAAGTTTCGGGTGGAGTATGGTGTTGGGGGAACTGTTTGAATATTTTGTAGATTGTTTGAAATGCTCTTGAATTGTGTTTGAATGATCTTGTATTAGTGCTTGAATGTGTGAGCAAATATGAATTGAACGTAAATGGAAGATCGTCAAAGTTTGTAGAAAGAAGTTGTGAACGTTGGAATGTGTTTTGAATTGATTGTCGATATTGTTGGAATAATTGTTGGCATTGTTGTTGTTAAGTTGGCCGAGTTAAATTCTCGGATTTGTTGTTGTATGTTTAGCCGAGTTGAATTCTCGGGGATGTGGCATTTACAGGGGAAATGCTGCCGAAATTTCTGTAAATTAAGTGTTGGTTTAGAATTGAATTCTAAGTGTTTATGGCTAATGATTGGCATATATGAATATTGTTGTAGATCTTGCGAAGCGAAAGACTTAAGTTCGGATTAGCGTAGAAAGCGGGCAAGGTATGTAAAGCTTACCTTTCTTTCTTGGCATGATCTTTATGTAATGAGCAAAGGAACGTATATGTATGATTTCAAGAAATTCTTGCTCTTAGAGCCACTAGGATGGCTAACGTTCTTGCATTCCATAAGCTACTTCATATGATTTTGATGCGTACTTATGAAGTCCAAATATCTATTTAATAATGTTTTCGAATGGTATTCGAAAGATAATTGATATGAATAAAGTCTTGATTTTTCAAATGCTAACACGTTCGACTATTCCATTGAGTCTTTGATGTATTATGATATGTACACATGATTCCAAAAGTTATACTTGATTTGATCTATGCGATATTCGAAAAACACTTGATATGATCATTGCTTCGATTTTCCATAAATGGCTTCTGAAATGCTCTTAGAAGGTTCTGTACTTCAAAAGCTCCTAACTTTTGTATACTAATTCTGATTGACCCAAAACGTGTTTCTGAGCCTTCTGGAGTCGGTAAGTATACTTGTCTATCGAGTCTTGATTTATGTGCATATGGTTTCACATTATTCTGTTCATGCAAGCCTTAGTTTGGATTTCACTGAGCCTGGGCCAGGACATGTTCTCGTGCGTACTCTACTGCATTATTCACCGAGTCCCTCTTACTTGCGAGCCGGGACACGTTATATGTATATGTATATGTATCTGATGATATGATGATAAGGGGATGGTGGCCAGGATGTCATATGACGACTTTATCCACCGAGACCCGCAACAGAGGGCCGGGACACGTTATGTATATATGGTCTATGATTCTGCCATGCATGATTCTATCCACCGAGTCCCTTAATAAAGGGTCGGGACACGTTATATGTATACATGATACATGATGTTGACATACATGATTCCATCCACCGAGTCTCTCATAAAAGGGCTGGGACACGTTATACGTACATATGGTATATGATGTTGATATGTATGACCTTATTCACCGAGTCCCTCACTAAAGGGCCGGGACACGTTATATGTATGTATATGTATGTATATGTGCATGATTCATGATTTGAAATATATACTATTTCATTACATAAAGGAAACGTATTGATGATTTTACATAGTCATACTGGTTCTGGAAAGTTTTTATTTTTGACTATGATCCCCCTGTACTGTACTTCATGCCTTACATACTCGGTACATTTTCCGTACTGACCCCCTCTTCTTCGGGGGCTGCGTTTCATGACCGCAGGTACTAACGTTCACGGGAGTGACCCGACAGCTTAGGCTATCTGTTCTGCTACCTTGGAGTGCTCCCTTGTTCTGGAGCCCATATTTTGGTACAGACTCTTCCGTTATGTATATATATGTGTATGTTCAGGGGTACGGCGGGGCCCTGTCCTGTCATATGATTCTGTTGTGTTTGTTAGAGGCCTGTAGACATATATGTGGGTCATGGGTCGTTATGGTTCAGTTATGTCTGTGCGGTTTGCGTCTAAGCGGTCCTATTTGTTATGATAGCCTTAACGGCTTGTATGTATATATGCTTATGTATATGCTTTGGGTAATATGTTCCACGACAGCCTTAGCGGCTTCTGTATGATAAGTATGTTGTATGCGACCGCTTCAGATTAATATCTGTATAAATTAATATATGTTGGATATGAATAAGATATGGATAAGTCGTTGATATACTGATTTGGTAAGTAAGTGTGTATGGGTGTCCAGCTCGGGCACCAGTCGCGGCCCACGGGGCTGGGTCGTGACAGAAACTTTGTCGATTTATGGGTCAACCTTGTGAGTGGTGCTGAGATAGAAGAAAAACCTTCAACAAATCTCTTGTAATAACCTGCTAAGCCCAGAAAGCTACGAACCTCCGTAGGAGTTGTGGGCCTTGGGCCAAGTTTTCACGGCCGAAATCTTTTCACTATCCACTCGAATACCATCGGCTGCAACAATATGCCCCAGAAAGGCTACTGAGTTCAACCAAAACTCACATTTGGAAAACTTTTCAAACAACTCCCGAGTTCGAAGGACTCCAAGGACAGTACGCAAATGGTCCGCATGTTCTGCCTCGGATCTAGAATACACCAAGATATCGTCGATAAATACGATCACGAATAAATCCAAAAAGGGCCTGAACACATTATTCATTAAATCCATAAATACTTCCGGCGCATTCGTTAACCCAAATGACATCACTCGGAACTCAAAATGACCATATCTTGTTCTGAAGGCTGTCTTAGGGATATCTTTATCCCTAACCCTTACTTGGTGATACCCAGACCTCAAATTAATCTTTGAAAACCATTTGGCACCTTGCAATTGGGCAAATAAGTTATCAATCCTCGGAAGAGGATACTTGTTCTTAATTGTCACCTTATTCAATTGCCGGTAATCAATGCACATTCTCAAGGAGCCATCTTTCTTTCAGACAAACAATACGGGTGCTCCCTACGGGAATGAACTAGGCCTAATAAAGCCTTTCTCAAGCAAGTCTTTCAATTGCTCCTTCAACTCTTTCAATTCTGCGGGAGCCATTCTATAGGGAGGAATAGATATCGGCTTAGTGCCTAGCAATACATCAATAGCAAAATCAATCTCCCGTTCGGGAGGAAGGCCTGGAAGCTCTTCCGGTAACACATCCAGAAATTCATTCACTACGGGAACTGACTGAGGAGTCGGTGATTCAGTTTCTAAATCTTGAACCCGGACGAAATGATAGATACATCCCTTTGTGATCATCTTCCTTGCTTTTAGATAGGAAATAAACCTACCTTTTGGTGACGCCGTATTCCCTTTCCATTCTAAAACTGGTTCTCTTAGAAATTGGAAATGAACCATCTTCATTCTACAATCAACATTGGCATAGCAAGAGGCCAACCAATCCATGCCCATAATGACATCAAAGTCTACCATCTGTAGCTCATGCAAGTCAACTGTAGTGTGGCGGTCACAAATCAAAACTATGCAATTTCTATATACTCGGCTAGCTATTACCGATTCACCAACTGGTGTAGACACATCGAAAGGTTTGATCGACTCTGGTTCGACCCTAAATCGACCCGCAATATAGGGAGTAACATATGACAATTTGGAGCCTGGATCAATCAAAGCATATACATTATGAGAGAATACCGATAATATACCTGTGACCATGTCAGGAGAAGACTCGAGATCTTGGCATCAAGCCAAAGCATAAACACGGTGCTGAGGACCGCTAGAACTGGGAACTCTCCCTCTGCCTCTACCATGGCCAACTGGCCCATGTGAACCTGACCTCATCGGGTGTATAGATGCTGAAGATCCGGCTATCGACCTTGAAGGTTGGGTCCTACCTCTACCATGAACTGAGGGGCAATCACGCATGATATGGCCTGGTTGACCACATGAATAGCAAACATCTGAACCCACTCGGCATCGACCCTAATGCGACTTCCTACACTGGATACATCATGGTACGGGTGGCCTTGCCTGACCCGAATCATCCCTAAACTGAGACCCTGAAAAACTCGGACTCGGCCCTGAACGAGCAGATCTATCAAATCTCTGGCCCGAAAACCATAGAGGTGCACTGGTCATAGAATAGCCTGAATAGACCATTTGAGGTGAGACCCCAGTAGGGGATGTCTGTAATAGTATCATTGATGGGAAAGTTTGCCTGTAAAAGTCTATCTATAATCTCATTTGGTAGAGCAAAGGATAGATCGTTGAAATCCCAACTATTACCCTGTCTATAATGAGCCACGTTAACATAATTTTCACCACTTTGAAGAGGACCATGAATTAAAATACGGATCCTAACATTAAGAGCAATCCAACTTTGGTTCCAAAAATCAATGGTCTTCCCATTACCAATTTTCCAAAAAACATCATCCATGCCTAATTTCCAGCCTTTCAAAATATTTTTCCAAATAAATGAGCTGTTTGCTGAGGAAGTCCTATGGGCGTATTTATTTATTACTACGGCAACGAGCCCATATGGTAGAAGATTTAGAAAAAAGTCTCAAAGAAAGGTTTGTAAGAAGAGCCCAAGTTCCTATGAGAAGCTTCCCCAATACCGAAAAACCACCTTCCTGCTTAGACTTGGTAATGGTAGACCAACTAATGTAATGAAGTTTCCTGCTTTCTATCATGGAACCCCAAAGAAAATGCCGCTGATTTTTTTTTTTTTTTTTTGGAAAGAAAAAAGTATTGCATAGAGTAGGCTGGTATGGCATTTAGGGTAGCTTGCACAAGAGTTAACCTACCAGTCGTGGAAAGGAATTTTGACTTCCACCCTGCAAGTTTATGCTGCATTACATTGGAGTTGATAACAGTACGATTACCTAACTTAGCTAGAGTACGACAAGTAGTAGCAGAAATCTTCCTACAAACATAAGTACCCAAAACATCATGATTTAGTTCATTAACTACAACAGTAGGAGGATTAAACATAAACATAGGTTGATACGGTGCTTGAGATCTATCGTAGATCCTACACTACATCCAAATCATGCTGGAGGTCTTCAATATTTAACATTCACCCATCAAGTTTTCATATTTAATCAAGTATTTCAATAGATTCACCACCCTTGCATATTAACTATACTAAATTACTAATTCTTAATCATTTTGCAGCATTACACGAATCTCTTAATCATGGTCTATTCGTTACTGTGGTTGTATTAATTGTCTGTTATTTTTGGGTAACTCTAGCATCATGCATCTCTAGACATCGATTTTTAATATTTACAAATCAATCCTAATCATCTCCAAAAAACAGAGGTCCTTTATCAGTCACACCCCACACCATATGCTTTCGAGCATCGAATTCCATCCACAGTGTGACACAAATCCCCCGATTGCTTCATGGGACAAAACTTTTAATTGCGGGACCCATCCTACCACTTTCCTTCTTTTTTTCTATCCGGTTTAAGAATCATTCAGTCAAGATTTTAGAATAGCTCATGTATTCTCCGGGGAATTGCGCGTTGTTGCTCTGTGGTGGTCGATGTAAATGATGGAATACAGGCATAAACAGCGGAAGCAAATAGCCAGGATCGAACTTGCATGTAATATATGTCACACCCCAACCTTGAGGGTGTGGCCGGCACTCGGCACCCGAAGGCCCGAGCGAACCAACCATGGCATCTGTGACATGTAATATGAATAATGGGCCGATAAGACCTCTATATGACACTAACAAGAACCAAATGTATCAACCTACACGCAGAAGAACCCAAAAACAACCTATATATATATATATATATATATATATATATATATATATATATATAAAAAAAAAACTAAGGCCAACAAGGCTATATCACGGTCATGCCAATTGTACAGGAGGCCGACAAGGCCAAGCAAAACATATATACACTGACAACTGGTCTGTAAGCCTCTAAAAGAGTAACACAATATCAACAGGTCGGGACAAGGCCCCCGAGATATCCCAAAACTATACGTATACATATGCATCTATACCTATGGACTCAGAACCAGCAACTCCAAAAAAGTGGAGTGCAATACTCAATCACTGATCTCGGTGTCCTACTGCGGAGGCGCGCCGTCCTGTCTATTAGCACATGTGGGCATGAACACAGTGCACAAAAGGGCGTCAGTACGAAATATGTACTGAATATGTAGGGCGATAAGCGCAAGCACAAATAATGTAAATAATGTGAGAAGGGATTTAGAAACAACCTGAAACTCTGTTCAAGGCCACTGAGGGAAACCATAACCATAACATAAATGTAAATGCATGCTCGTAAAATCATTCCTCACTGTGGGGGCATATATCATATCATATAACAATAATAAATCCCTCTATGGGGTGAGCTTATCATCATAACATCCTCTCTGCCTAACTGATCAGTGACGATGCACAGCTATGTGCCTACCTGGCCGCCTACAACACGGCTTGGTAAAGAAAGAAACATGTCTAGGTGCACATATAAGTACCTACCCCGCCGACTATAGCGCGGTTCGGTAATGAAAATAAATACATAGATAAGTGCAACGCAAGACTGACCTCAAAAGAGATATCATAAAAAGAGTCTGAGTAACCTATTGTCGTTATCCTCCGACTATCGTTATTTTTGATACGTTCTTTGGTTTCCAATTATGAGACAACTAGCACAAGAAAGATGAAAGTTGCGTTTTAGGTATTTATTAGAAGTAGACATCATGTTCAAGCTAGCAGTAGCCGTGATCAATATAAACATCGGAGAAAGAACGAACAAAAGAATCCTAATTCTCTTGAGCGACAAACAAGGGAAGATGAGAATACTTAAATCTTCTTCGATGTGAGTTATTCATGAGAAAACATTAGACTTAATCGTATTTATCAATTTGAAGTGGAGCAATTTGAATTCAACGAAACAATTCAATAAACGTTCATTCGAGTTCTAGTCATGCCGAAAGATATAGAGAAAGCCCTACATACCTCGTTGATAGAGTTATAAGCGTCTTCCGGGTCCTTGAATACCTTATGAACGACTTCCTACACAAAACGAACTATTCAAGATCAAAATCAAGTTCATAGCTCATGAAAATCTTCATTTAGACATTTAAGCGAGCAACTCGCGAGCATAAGTTCGTAGGCTCTTTTGTAGCTCAATTTCCCCGCAAAACACTAACCAAATTCTACTTTCCTACTCCTTCTTATCAATAGGATCCTATCCATATTCCCACAGATTCAAACAACACACCAAAACCATACAAAATAGCTCGACAATCAAACTATGTTCACAAGAGCTTTTTAAGGAATGGCAAGAACATATCTTATGAAATTTTCAACCAATTCTTAGGATTAATTACTTGTAGAAGTTCAAATAAATCAAAAGGAGGTTAAAATATAGCTTAGATCATGAAAATCACTTTAAACCCCAAGTTACTTCAAAGCAAGGTTTTCCTCCGAAAGGTGAAATAGTGAAGAAATCACAATTTCGAAGTTGCCATGTTGTTCTCCACGTTGAGGTTATTTGATTTGCCCTTAGGTGTGCTTATAATTGATGGAAGATGACTAGAGTAGTTTTCCTAGGGTTTCTATTGTCTTTCAAGGTGAGGAAATGGAGAAAAATTTGTTCCAAGGCATCTATTTATACTTGGGCAAAATAAAGCCACCAACCTAGCACACTGTTCCCGCTGCAGTTTGCGTCCATGGACGGAGATACGAATATATTTCTACTCCGTGGTCATATCGACAAACGGTTGAATGCTATGGAAACTAGACTCGTAGACCTTCGATTTGATAGCTAGATCACCCCGTAACTCCAAGTAGATTTAGAGAAAATCTCTTCGACATCTGACCCAAATTTCAGTGAAATTTATAAACGTAACTTGCGACGACCTTTGTCAACTTTCGTATCACAACTCGTTTGACTTCAAAACTTAATATACGACTATCATACTATTTAGATACCTCAAAACATTACCTTTTTAGCATGTTAGCCACCTTACGATATGATAACACACGAAAACACGAGGTGTAATATCCTCCTCCCCTCAAGAACATTCGTCCTCGAATGTTGAGGGATATCTCAACTCTCAGGATTTCTAAAAATTTCGGCAGAGTTTTCTCTATAAACAGGGCTATCCAAAACCTGTCAAGTATCTCAAACCAATATCCAAATCCACACAGGGCCACACAACAACATAACAATGGAAATTTGGCCTCACACGACCATCTAAGTATGCAAAAATCAAGATAAGTTAGCCATAACTCACCTCAACTGTCATCTGCCGTGGTTCGGGATGTACTTGCTGCACCTGACTCAACAATATCACCTAACACAACATATATATATATATATATATATATATATATATATATATATATATATATATATATATATATATATATATATATATATATATATAGCTTGGGAAATAGAAATGAGAAAGGAAGTATCGTATTGCGGGGATGTCAATGTAAACCTGAAGATTGGAACAAATAAGGGTCTCGGGCTTTCATATCTTCTTCTACATTATTATTCCACCACAATACCTTAACCCAAGCTGCCTCTTTAGTTTGTAATTTACAAACTTGACGATCTAGGATGGCGACAGGAACTTCCTCAAGCGACAAGTCCTCATAACTTGAATATCCTCAATAGGGGTGATACGAGAAGGATCGCCTAAGCATTTAAGAAGCATGGAGACATGGAATACCGGATGGACTGCCTCTAGCTCTGGTGGCAAATCAAGTTTATAAGCATCTTGGCCAATTCTCTGCACGATCTGATACGGCCCGACATACCTGGGGCTAAGCTTGCCTTTCCTGCCAAATCTCATTATGCCTTTCATAAGCGATACCTTAAGAAATACCCAATCTCCCACGGCAAACTTCAGATCTCTACGTCAGTTGTCTGAGTATGACTTCTGTAGGCTCTGAGCCATCAATAACCTTTCTTGAATCAACTTAACTTTCTCTACCGTTTCTTGCACTAACTCAGGTCCTAACAACTTCGTTTCACCGACATCAAACCAACCAATAGGGGACCTGCACTTCCGCCCATATAAAGCTTCATATGGTGCCATCTGTATGCTAGAGTGGTAGTTATTGTTGTAGGCAAACTCAATAAGTGGCAAATGATCTTCCCAGCTTCCTTTGAAGTCCAATACACAGGCTCGTAACATATCCTCGAGCGTCTGAATAGTACGTTCGGCATGTCCGTTTGTCTGTGGATGGAAAGCAGTGCTGAGGCTAATATGAATACCCAACCCTTTTTGGAAAGATCTCCAGAATTTAGCTGTAAACTGCGCACCTTTGTCAGATATAATATAAACTAGAACTCCATGTAATCGAATTGTCTCTTTGATATACAATCTGGCATAATCTTCAGCTG
This sequence comes from Lycium barbarum, assembly GCF_019175385.1. Lineage (NCBI taxonomy): Eukaryota > Viridiplantae > Streptophyta > Magnoliopsida > Solanales > Solanaceae > Lycium > Lycium barbarum. Next base: position 29,346,989 of record NC_083347.1, read on the forward strand.
CGTACGTAGTTCTGACAGGTAAAAAGTGTGTTGATTTTGTAAGCCTGTCCACAATAACCAGATGGAATCGAACTTCCGACGAGAACTAGTCAATCCTGTAATAAAGTCCATATTAATATCTTCCCCTTTTCATATTGGGATCTCGATATTTTGAAGCAATCGAACAGGTTTCTGGTGTTCAATCTTAACCTGCTAATAATTTGGACACTGAGCCACAAATGTAGCAATGCAATTCTTCATATCATTCCACCAATATAACTGACGAAGGTTGTGGTACACCTTAGTAGAACCGGGATGAACCGAATATCGAGACTGGTGAATCTCCGTCATAATTTACTTGCGAAGCTCCTTAACATTAGGTGCACACCATTGACATTTATATTTGAGAACTCTATCATCTGATATCTCGAACAATTGCTTTTTTTGAGAAGAGATGCCTTCCTTGATCTTAACCAATTCGGGATCTTCAAACTGTCGTGCTTTCACTTCAGTTACTAACGATAACTACGTAGCTTTCTGAACCACAACACCCTCGTCACCTGTGTTAAGTAACCGCACACTCAGACTAGACAATCAATATAGATCCTTGTTCATCTCTAACTTATCAGCTCCCACATGCTTCAAACTGCCCATGGACTTACGACTCAATGCATCAGCTACGACGTTCCCCTTTCCCGAATGGTATAAGATATCAATATTGTAGTCCTTCATTAATTCCAGGCACCTTCGTTGTCTCAATTTCAGCTCTTTTTGCTTGAATATATACTGCAAACTCTTATGATCTGTGTAGATATCAACATGAAATCCATAAAGATAATGACGCCATATTTTCAGGGCAAATATAACGGCTGCCAACTCAAGATCATGAGTCGGGTAATTCTACTCGTGCTTCCTCAATTGCCTCGAAGCATATGTAATAACCTTACCGTGCTGCATCAGAACACACCCCAATCCAACCCTTCACGCATCACAGTACAACACATAACCTTCAGATCCCTCAGGAAGTGCCAGAACAGGCGTTGATGTTAATCGATCCTTCAATTCCTAAAAGCTTCTTTCACAAGCATCAGACCATTGAAACTTAGCTACTTTATGTGTCAATTTCGTCAAAGGAGCGACAATAGAAGAGAAATTCTCCACAAACCTCCGATAATAACTGGCTAAGCCCAAGAAACTACGAACTTTCGTAGGAGTTGCGGGCCTCGGCCAATTCTTTACTGCCTCGATCTTCTGATTATCCACCCTGATGCCCTCATCTGAGACGATATGTCCAAGGAACGCCACCGAATTCAACCAGAATTCGCATTTAGAGAATTTAGCATACAACATACGATCTTGCAGCGTCTGCAATACTACTCTCAAATTATCTGTGTGCTCTGCTTCTGACCGAGAGTATATCAGAATATCATCAATGAACACAATCACGAAGATGTCAAGAAATGGCTTGAAGACTCGATTCACTAAATCCATAAAAACTGTGGGCGCATTAGTGAGACCGAAGGACATGACAAGAAATTCATAATGGCCATATCTGGTTCGGAAAGCCGTCTTGGGGACATCTTGCTCTTTGAATCACAGATAATTATATCCAGGCCGAAGATCGACCCTGGAAAAATACTTTACGCCCTGTAATTGATCAAATAAATCATCGATTTTGGGAAGGGGGTGTTGACACCCAATTTTGTCCCTCCTTTATTTAATTTTATTCACTCGGGTGTCTAAATTTATTGACGAGCTAAATACTTTATTTTCACTACTATTATTTTTCGCTACTTTTATTTTCAACATTATAAGTATTACTTTATCACAAATTTTAAATGGTTCGTCAGCGTTTCATTTTTTGGGTTTGGAATCGTTAAATTAATTACAAAAACAACACTTTATAAAATCCTTACTTTTCTACATATTAATTACTATTTGTCTTCACCTAATATATTTTGTATTAGTTATTAAATTAGAAGCCCAAAAATAATTAAGTAGAGGAGGAAAGACCAACAATTTTCAGCCAAATTAATGGCTTAAAATACAAATACAATGTTATTCGCCTACCCAAATAATCAGCCCACATTTTAAATACCCAGCCCATACTTTCGGACCTGACCAGCCCATTTGTCCTACCCGGTCCAACCCAAAAACTACCCGACCCGGCCCAATTTTCTATTTCTTTTTTTCACCCCTAAACCAAACCTCTTCAGCCGCTCCCCTTTCTCTCTCCTTCGTCTCTCTCCCTCTCACGTTCTCTCCACCTTCATCTCTTCAGTCGCCTCTGCCATCTCCATGCCTGCCCCCCTGCTCGTCACGTTCTCCTGTCCCCCACGCTTGTCTCCTCCATCCCTCTCTCATACGCTCCTATCCTTTCTTCAATACAAAACAAAACCCTAATATTTTCCTATAAATATGTCTTTAGTTCTTAGCCGTAAAAGGGGGACTGGACATGGTTTAGAACGGAGAGGACTTGATTAGCAAGAAATTCGAATCAACAAGGGGGTGGAACCACAAAAATCCCACAAAACACAAGTTTTAATCAACATAGATCAGCCAACGATTACTCTAATTTTTAGTTGGAAACTTTGTTACTTTAATCGACTTCTTCGAGTTCGAGTGAAGATTCGAGCCGCCGACACCCACTTCACTGCACCCACAAAAGGTCAGTGTACTCTTTCCTTTCAAATCTGGAATTTTTGGTATGTTTGTGTGTGTTGTTGTTTCAATCGGTATAATTTCATTTTAGCAGCTTAGTGTCATTATGCATGTTCATGTTTAATGATTCCAGGTTCGATTTAGTAATTAATAATGTTTGCGTGTCCGTGCCTTAATTTGGTTTAGTCTCAGTTTGGTAATTGACAGCACCCATTTGTTATGTCTTAACTGTAGTTTAGTTCAATTTCAGTTTTGTTGGTGTTTAGATGTTCGTACGAGTTCACGAAGGGATGATTATGATGATAGCGTTTGATCTTTAATTTAACATAGTCATGTTTGTTTGGACCTGTTTAGATTAGTTTAGTCATTTGCTAGTTTTCGTAAGGTGATTTTGGTGTTTAAAGTCAGTATTCTTCAATCAAACTCATATTGATTCAATTCATGTAACTTTCCTTCCTTCAGTTATATATGCAAATATATATATTTGGGTTTCTGTTAGGTCGTGTTGTTGTTATGTTTACATTTTAGTTAAATTTGTAATAGTATGACGTTTCCCTGTTGTTACTATCAGAAGATTGGTATGTCTGTTTGCGATGTATTTATCTATTAGTTAGGTATGTGGTGAAATGCTAGTTTACATGACATGTTGTTCAAATGAGCATGTTTGGCTCGATTGCTATTTGTTCAAGTCGGATAAGATTATTAAGGATCTTTGTTGAAGCTAATCTGCTGGTTAGGATATGTCCATCAGTGGTCATTTTTATTTATGTTGAAGCTAATTGGTTGGTTTGCCTGCTTTGTATCCAGAAAGTATGATGGATATCTTTTCCCCTATAGTCTCTAGTTTGTGTGTGTTGCATCTCTCATATCTTGAACTGTTACTGCCCTGTTATCTTTCTCTTTGTATCCCCCATATCATGTTGTCTTAAGCTGGTAATTATCAAGGTAGGGTAGACTCAGACCTTTGTTTCTAGGTTGCTTTCATTATGCTTTAGTTTAGATTTAGACATGTTCGAATGATCTCGGTTGTTGTTTAGTTTGTCCTACACTTATAACCTGCACTGTTTTTTTTGGTTCAAGTGTATGACGTGGTTTCAATGTGATTTAGTCTGTGTTTATTTCCAGTGTTTGTTTCATGAGTCTCAATTGTACTAAAAGAAGAAGAGTAACTGACTCTAGTTCTGTCTTTAAAGTTCGCATATTTGATTATCGTGAATTTCCAAAGCCTGCTTGCTTAACTTATGTTTTCCTGCGAAATCCGTTCAGTCCTTAAGTCTCTGAAACACCTCTCAATCAGCAAAATGTTTGTCTAGTTGAAGTTTCTTTTTTTTTTCTTTTACGTTGAGGCTGAATAAAGATGTCGCCTTCTGGTTCACTCTCTTTGTTTTAACACCAGAATTTGTATGACTCAAGTTGAAAACCAGATCATTATACTCGTATGTTCAAAGTTTATGCTCGTCTGGTCAGTCTTGATTGGTTTTGGTAATGTAGAAGATTAAGCTTGAATTTCAAGACCTCTTATCAGAGAGTGTAAAATCCTTAAGGAAAACTAATGGGAGTGATCCTAATGTGGTTTGTGATAGTTCCTTCCACATGATCCTTAGTCTAAGATAAAGATGTGAGTTAGCTGTTATCAAACTATATCAATGTGATTGAGATGTTGTTAAATTTCGGCAGTCATCAATTGGTTTTTTTTTTTTAAAGCATGAGTGTCAAGCAGCCATGATACACATATGTTTGGTTAAAACCTGATCCGTTAACTGATCCCTGCCCACAGTTTGTTATGAATGTTAATATACTAAGTGCTTGCTTTTCTTGTTATATGCTCAATCAGCCTCATAATACTTTACTTGATCCCTGTTGTTGATTGTTGACTATGAAGGTGTACACATGGAATATACTTAAATATACACTATATATGCATAATACACTGGTCTGTTTTTGGGGTATACTTTACATGTTTAACTTTGTTTATTGATTGCATACTAATCCTTTCTTTTCATTTTATGCATGACTATCCCATACGAGTCCCTTGGACTCTATTTCTTCCGCATTTGGCGTTGGGCTAAAAGCCCAACAAAACCTCCTCCTGCATCAGCCCAATCTGCAGTCATACAAGAAAACAGAAATCTGGGCCAAGGCCCAATAAACAGAACAACCTACAGCTTCATTACCAAGAAGGATATTGGGTCGAAGCCCAATAATGGCAACAGTCTGCAGCAATTAGGCCTTAATAAATGGGCCAAACCTATTTAACTTTCTCCTCTCTTCCTTCTTATTGTTGTATTTGCTTTGTATAACTAACATTTATGCTTGTTAATTAAGATAAACTTTAGTAACATTAAGGGTTTTAGTTTAATTATGGGTAGTTAATTCCACAAATTACATTCACTTCTATTTTTAAAACTATTCATAGTACCTATAACCTTTACTTGAGTAATTGATTTCCAAAATAGCATGACTACATCTTTTGGCTAAGGGAATAATAATTCATGCTTACTATTTTATAAACTTAAAACATCGCGAATCTTACACTAATGTTAGCTTACTCTAAGGAACAAAAGGCAAACTAATTCAACAAACAACTCTTTCACTTCAGGTTCTTTCCAACACTTAAGAAAAAAATACATATTGAAATACATATTTGTCTAGAATAAATCTTTAAAACTCTTATCAAATAACTTTTTAAAATTTTAGTCATTTCCTCCACATATAAACATTACATGTCCCACTTCTTTGGTTTATTTCTAACAAAGCTCTTTTGTACACTTACTATTTTCTACAAGTATTATTTTAAACAACGCTATTATACTTTCGTCTTAAAACCTTAACCATATTTGTAAGTCGTATTTCAAAATAGCATTAAAAGTACTCTTTTTATATGAATTATTATTATTTTTTACAAGTTCTATTTTAAATAGCATTCTTACGTATTTTGAAATACTTACAAAATTACTTTCCTTTTTCCTATAATACTATATTTACATTTAGCCTAATTAATTTTAAGTCCGGTCGGTTAACCATTGTTAATGGGTCTTAAAGGGTGCCTAATACCTTCCCTTTAGACTAATTGAACCCTTACCTAGAATCTTAAGTCTCGCAGACCTTAAACAGAGTTAACTTTAAACATAACTTTAATGAACTTTAGGTGTCCTAATTCACCATAAATAATTAGGTGGCGACTCCTTAAAAACAACAAAAACAGGAATCTCCAATATGTCGTACTTCTAATTTAACTCCCGGGTTAAAAAGGGGTGTGACAGGGGGTACTTGTTCTTAATAGTCACCTTGTTAAGCTGACGGTAATCAATACACATTCTCAACGAATCGTCTTTCTTACGAACAAAAAGCACTGGTGCACCCCACGGAGAAGTACTGGGTCTAATAAAACCTTTATCCAGAATATCCTTCAACCGAGTTTTCAATTCCTTTAATTCAGCAGGGCCATTCTATACGGAGGAATAGATATAGGCTGAGTATCTGGAATTACATCAATAGCAAAGTCGATTTCCCTTTTGGGAGGAAGGCCAGGAAGTTCATCAGGAAATACATCGGGGAATTCATTAACAATAGGAACCGACTGGAGAGTTGGAGGTTCCGCCAACAGATCCTGCTCTCGCAACATATGGTAAATATATCCTTTCGCAATCATCTTCCGAGCCTTAAGGTAAGAAATAAACTTCCCTTTTGGCGCTACAACATTGCCCTTCCACTCAATATCAGGCTCTCCAAGAAAATTAAAACAAACAATCTTCGTCCAACAATCTACATTAGCATGACAAGAAGCCAGTCAATCCATACCTATAATAATATAAAAATCAACGATCTCCAGTTCATGCAAATCAACTAACGTATGGTGATTATGAATCATCACATCACAATCTCGATATACCCGTCTAACTATCACAGGCTCACCCACGGGCATAGATACCTCAAATGGCTTATGCAATAATTCAGGCCCTTTATTACACTTGCTAGCAACGAAGGGATAAATATACGACAATGTAGAATCGGGATCTATAAAGGCATACATATCAGTGGAAAAGACGGATAATATACCTGTAACCACATTCAGAGATGACTTTAAGTCCTGACGGTCCGATAATGCATATCTACGGTTCTGCTGACCGCCTGAACTAGACGCTCCTCCTCTGCCTCTACCCTTGCCAGTCGATGTCTACCTACTCTGCCCAGAAGGGCGCACTGAAGAAGAAGAAGCCGTTGCAGATGCTGTCGGCTGAGCCATACCACCTCCGCCTCTCCTCGGACAATATCTCATAATATGACCCGGCTGTCCATACGTATAACATACATCAGCACCTTGATGACACAGCCCAAAATGAGCCCTACCACATCGATCACAACGGGGCACCGGAGGCCTGATCTGGCTAAACTCACCTCTAAACTGCGGGCTTGATGTCCGTGAACTCTGACCCTGACCAGAATAAGTGGTCCAATCAAGTCGCTGACCCTGAAACTGCGGTGGTGCACTGGCTTCCGGATAAGATAAACATCTAGAAAGTTGTGGCCTGACTCCACCTCTAAAATCCCCCGAATCACCCGCAGATCGGGCCCTCTTATGCTGACCTCTATCCCGATCTCGATCAACCTGCTGCTACCTCTTACGATCCTCTAAGTTCTGCGCATAGGCTTGTATCCGAGCAATATCCATTCCCAGATTCAGAGCAGCTGTGGTATAATCATTAATCAAATGCGGTCCTAAATCACCTCACGAATCAGTACAGTCAATTGGTCATATCAACTAAAACAGTAGGAGCGTATCTAGCCATAGAGTTGAACTGCATGCTATACTCCCTAACACTCATATTACCTTGCTCTAAACGCAGAAACTGATCCTGTCGGGCACGACAAATCTCAATAGGTAGATACTGCTGCATAAATGCCTCAGAAAATTCTCTCCATGTCGCCGGTAGAGCACGGGGTCCCCGGGACTGCTCCCAGGTCTCGTACCAATCTATAGCAACATCCCGCATCCTATAAGAAGCAAGCTCTACCGACTCAGTATCAGTAGCATGCGTAAGCCTCAGAGTCCGCTGCATAAGATCTAGGAAATCCTGTAGATCAGCATTTGGGTCCGTCCCCGTAAATTTTGGAGGTGCCAAGTTAATGAAGTCTCGTTCCCTTACCCTCACTGATCTGTCACCCGTATCTGGAGCTTGACATTGGGCTTGAAAGGCCACAAATCTAGTTAATAACTGCACTGCGCTCCGCATATCTAAATCCTGATCAGGTGTAACTGGAGGAGGAACCGGAGGTACATCGATTCTCCTCTGCCCCCTAAGAGGGGGTAGAGGTGCTGCTCTAGAAGCCTGAGAGTCAGCCTCATTCTGAGGCTCATGCTGATCTAGATTAGCGGGCAGCGCCTGACTGATGCCTCCTCCCGCCTCGTCATCTAATCTCTGTATAAATTGCATAGCCACCTGTCGTCTAATAATGTTAGGCATCGCTGAGAATATAAATAAAATGAAGGTTAGCAGTGAACACTTACGGATCAGCTCTATCACACGATCTAGATCAAGAAGAAAGGAATTTTTCCTAAATATCCTGCAGCCTCCTGTTTATAGGAGTGGTGCAAAACACACCCATAACCAAGACTCCACTAGATACGGCTTGCAAACTCCCTAGGACAGACCTTCTCTGACACCAAGTTTGTCACACCCCAACCTTGGGAGGTGTGGCCAGCACTCGACACCCGAAGGCCCGAGCGAACCAACCATGGCATCTGTGACATGTAATATGAATAATGGGCCGAAAAGACCTCTATATGACACTAACAAGAACCAACTGTATCAACCTGCATGTAGAAGAACCCAAAAACAACCTATATATATAAAACTAAGGCCAACAAGGCTATATCACGGTCATGCCAACTGTACAGGAGGCCGACAAGGCCAAGCAAAACATATATACACTGACAACTGGTCTGTAAGCCTCTAAAAGAGTAACACAATATCAACAGGTCGGGACAAGGCCCCCGAGATATCCCAAAACTATACGTATACATATGCATCTATACCTATGGACTCAGAACCAGCAACTCTAAAAAAGTGGAGTGCAATACTCAATCACTGATCTCGGTGTCCTACTGCGGAGGTGCGCAGGCCTGTCTATCAGCACCTGTGGGAATGAACACAGTGCACAAAAGGGCGTCAGTACGAAATATGTACTGAATATGTAGGGCGATAAGCGCAAGCACAAATAATGTAAATAATGTGAGAAGGGATTTAGAAACAACCTGAAACTCTGTTCAAGGCCACTGAGGGCAACCATAACCATAACATAAATGTAAATGCATGCTCGTAAAATCATTCCTCACTGTGGGGGCATATATCATATCATATAACAATAATAAATCCCTCTATGGGGTGAGCTTATCATCATAACATCCTCTCTGCCTAACTGATCAGTGACGATGCACAACTATGTGCCTACCTGGCCGCCTACAACACGGCTTGGTAAAGAAAGAAACATGTCTAGGTGCACATATAAGTACCTACCCCGCCGACTATAGCGCGGTTCGGTAATGAAAATAAATACATAGATAAGTGCAACGCAAGACTGACCTCAAAAGAGATATCATAAAAAGAGTCTGAGTGACCTATTGTCGTTATCCTCCGACTAACATTATTGTCGATACGTTCTTTGGTTTCCAATTATGAGATAACCAGCACAAGAAAGATGAAAGTTGCGTTTTAGGTATTTATTTGAAGTACACATCATGTTTAAGCTAGCAGTAGCCATGATCAATATAAACGTCGGAGAAAGAACGAACAAAAGAATCCTCATTATCTTGAGCGACACACGAGGGAAGATGAGAATACTTAAATCTTCTTCGATGTGAGTTATTCATGAGAAAAGAGCTGACTTAATCATATTTATCAATTTGAAGTGGAGCAATTTGAATTCGACGAAACAATTCAATAAACGTTCATTCAAGTTCTAGTCATGCCGAAAGATACAGAGAAAGCCCTACATACCTCGTTGATGGAGTTATACGCGTCTTCCGGGTCCTTGAATACCTTATGAACGACTTCCTACACAAAACGAACTATTCAAGATCAAAATCAAGTTCATAGCTCATGAAAATCTTCATTTAGACATTTAAGCGAGCAACTCACAAGCATAAGTTCATAGGCTCTTTTGTAGCTCAATTTCCATGTAAAACGCTACCAAATTCTACTTTCCTACTCCTCTTTATCAATAGGATCCTATCCATATTCTCACAAATTCAAACAGCACACCAAAACCATACAAAATAGCTCAACAATCAAACTATGTTCACAAGAGCTTCTTAAGTAATGGAAAGAACCTATCTTATGAAATTTTCAACCAATTCTTAGGATTAATTACTTGTAGAAGTTCAAAGAAATCAAAACGAGGTCAAAATATACCTTAGATTATGAAAATCACTTCAAACCCCAAGTTACTTCAAGCCACAAGGTGAAATAGTGAAGAAATCACAATTTCGAAGTTGCCATGTTGTTCTCCACGTTGAGGTTGTTTGATTTGCCCTTAGGTGTGTTTATGATTGATGAAAGATGATTAGAGAGGTTTTCCTAGGGTTTCTATGGCCCTTCAAGGTGAAGAAATGGAGAAAAAATCGTTCCAAGGCATCTATTTATACTTGGGCAAAATAAAGCTACCGAACTAGCACACTATTCCCGCGGCAGTTTGCGTCCCTGGACGGAAATGCGAATCTCTCTATTCCAATATCGTATCGACAAACGGTTAAATGTGCTGGAAACTAGACTCATAGACCTTCGATTTGATAGGTGGATAACCCCATAACTCCAATAGATTGAGAGAAAATTTCTTCGACATCTGACCCAAATTTCAGTGAACGTAACTTGCGACGACCTTTGTCGACTTTCGTATCTCAACTCGTTTGACTTCAAAACTTAACATACGACTATCATACTATTTAAATACCTCAAAACATTACCTTCTTAGCATGCTAGCCACCTTACAATACGATAACGCACGAAAACACGAGGTGTAACAATATAGACAACACATAATCAAAGATATTGATCAAACATAAAAATTGATACTTATCTCTTGAAGCGTGACCATGACCGTGAATCGAACCTTCAATAACGAGCAGAAACCATCTACCAAATAATCCTCCAGTTTCATGATCTTCTACTATGTATCCCGAATAATACCAGAATTTGCGAAATTCGTGTGGGCGATTTTCTATGGAAAAAGTATAGAAACTTGTAAAAGCCATCACCTCATTATGGAATAAGAGTCATTTTATAACTACAGGTTCTAGGGTTTATACCCTTTTTCCAAACCTGCTAGGTCTTACTTTTCCACCAAGAAATAGGGTTCCATTTAATTCTTTATTTTTCGGGCACAACAGAGACTACATAATTTAATTAACGAGGCTTCCTATTATGGAATTAATTCGAAATATCTGAATTAATCCTACCATAATAAATTGCGAATTATTCCACTAAAAATTCGTAATTGCACTCCTCAGTTCAATTTCGAAATCATACATTAAAACTTATTTAACTCCCCATATTAAGATTACACACAACAATCAATTAAATTAAATTACTGAAAATTTAATTCACTGACTAATTAAATCCTTTATATTTTCGCTTAACTTATATCATGTGACGGATACAAAATCCACTTGCAGGGCTTTCACATGAGACTTATAAGCATCCATAAAGGGGTATCATCAATATCAAAGTCGAGACATGGATTCTATCAACTAATTATTATTTCACAAATGTATTTTGCCATTATCCAATTTACCAGAAATACATAGACCCACAATTGAGTCGTACCTTTTAATAAATCAAAATAATGAACAAATCACATTGATCATAATAATCATAGCAAGATTAAGAGTATAAGTACATTTCATGAGCTAGAGAGGTTGTTTTATATATCCAGTACAAAAACACTTATCTCTACTTGGTCCGTTCAATACATACAAAATGTACTAACACAAGAAGACGGAACTATACCGTTCCCATAATGAAGATACATTATATTTAATCTTGTGCTACAATCATACCGATGGCTTTGTCTAATTTTCATCTTAGATTGCGAACATAAATTTTATACATATAAGAACCGATGATTTAATCTTTTGTGTATAAGCTAAACTTTATACACTAAATCATCTACTATATAAGTAAATGACACACATATTAGTTACATGATCTATTTAACTCTTTATTAAAAAAATGAAGGGATAAGACACTATTAACCCCCTGAACTATACCTGAAGTTGTTACGACACACCTTATCTTTTCCTGGATTTTATTACCCCCCCCCCCCCCCCCCCCCCCCAATGCTGATGGCCACTCTCATACGGGAGAGTGGCATACACTCTCCTTGCCACATGTGTATTTATTTGTTTTCTTCTTTTAAAAAAAAAATTCAACTTACGTGTCAATTTTTTTGTAAAAAAATAAAAACAGAATTTTCTTTACAAAAATAGATTTTTAAAACCCGTTTTTAAAAAAGAATAATTGAAAATTTGATTTTTTTAAAAAAAAACCTATTTAAAAAAAAAAACTAAAAACATGGATTAAAAAATATTTTAAAAACTAAATTTTCTTTTAAAAAAATGATTTTTAAAACCCGTTTTAAAAAAAATAAACTGAAAACATGATTTTTTTTTAAATATGAAAAAATGGATTTTTTAAAAATATGGAAAACTTGATTTTTTTTTTAAAATGTCTTAAAAAATATTTATTTTCATGATTTTATTTTCTTAGGACACTTTTATTTTTCAAATAAAATCCGGAAAAAGTATTTTTCTTGTCAAAATGTGAAAAAACTGATTTTTGATAAAATTTTGTAAAAATTAATTATTTTTTTTAAAATGTGGAAAACCCGTTTTTTAAAGCTAAATTTGGAAAACTAGATTTATTTTCATATATAGAAAAAAATAATCAGTTTTCTAGATTTAAAAAATGTCCAAATTTTTTAATAAGACTCAGTTTTCCAGATTTATTTTCTAAAAAAACAAATTTTCATATTTTTTTAAAAAACAATTCAGTTTTTCTTATTTGAAGAAAATACAGATTTTTTTTTTTAAAAAATAAATAAGTTTTCCCCTTTCCACGTCAGCGCTTACGGGGTAATTATTCTGTTTTAAATAAGTTTAGAGGATAATACGACCCAGGGAAAGGCAAGGTATGTCGTAACAACTTCGAGTATAGTTCCGGGGGGGGGGGGGGGGGGGGGGTTGTAATAGTGCCTTATCCCAAAAATAACTAAATAATTGTTTTATAATAAATATTATATCAAAACACATGGTTAATGGTATATACAGTCAAACCTCTGTATAACAGCATGGTTGGGTCCGAAATTTTTCAGCTGTTATAGAGAATGACTGTTATACACCTATAACAGCATTGCCATTTAAACAATACTTCACTGTTATAGGTAAAAAAGATCCATAAAATCAAATTTTCATTTTTAATTGTCAAATTCTAAGCTTAACCACACTTTGTATAACGGAGGAAAATCGTTTAATGATGAAAATATATATTAATATGATATTTTTTGTCATAAATAGTGTATTAAATGATCAAATATTTGGTCAAAATTTCTACTCTTATTATTGGTAATCATAGATATTCTATTTTTATAAAGATGGTTAATTATTATATTACCAAAAAAAGAAGATAGCTGTTATATGGAGGTAATTTTACAAAGAACGTACTGCTATAAAGTTGGTTGTTCCTGTTATAGATGAAATGTTGTTACAGAAAAATAAAATATAACATAAAAAATTGATTCCAAAAAATCTTATTTGTTATAGAGAGGTGCTGTTATCCCAATATTAAAGACCACAAGAACCGGCAACCACTGTTCTGGAGAGCTATAGCGATCTCGTTTACTTGGTCAACTGGTACGTTTCCTTGGCTTCCAAAACAGATTAGCACCACAGAATGTGGTTCGTCCAGCCAATTTTGTTATTTCTGCCTCCTCTTGTAACTAACTTGGATTTTGATTGGTTCAAAATTGCACCAATTGGATAAATGTGTGGCAGGGGGATCCATTCAGATCTTGATATATCATCGTTGTTGTTGTTGTTGTAAGCATCTAAGGCATGGATTTCCAGTTCAGCGGAAGTGTTGATGATGATGCCTTTTACTTTTCTATACCCACAAGCGAAATCAAGAAATCTCCCTAACCATGTGTATCTATCGACCAGGACCATTGGCAATACGCTAGGAGGAACCGGGTATGCGTAACTAGGAAACGATAACAGAGAAGTACTGTCAGAGTTCTTGAAATTAGAAACATCTTGACTGCACTCAGCTTCAAGAAACTGGAAATGAAGCATCAATCCAAGAAAAGCAGCTGGCGAGGTGAAAAACACATAGCTCGGTATCCCAAACTCGTCAGCTACATCCATTAACGGAGTGCATAACATGTCCACAACAAATCCAGCGAGTTTTTTTACCAGGGCGGTGACTTGTTAAGAATTCCCTGGTGTGAGATTTGTGGCTTTGTACTAACCGATAGACAAAGTGTCCTCGGGTTTTGGAGCTCCATTCTGGGGTTGGATCAGGATATGGTAATTCGACGAATTGGAGGCGATCGGAGGAGGATGAAGCAGCTACAGAATCGAAGAAAGGGCCACTAACCGCGTTGATGTAATCGGGGAGTTTCATAATGAGGACAGTGATTGAGAGATGATGATTTCGATTGAAAAGGAGTTTTGCTAACTCTAGCATCTGAGCTTCATGGCCCATTGCTGGAGAGGGTACGAGAATCAGTTCTACTAATTTCTCCATGTAAGCTGATGGTATTGGTTTTCTGCTAACTGAAGTTAAAAAATTTAACGGGAAGAAAATTAAAAAAGAAAATCAAATGTTAAGCTTAGTTTGTTCAAAAGTTAGCCTCCATTGACAAGCACCAACCCCAAGTTTCTGGTTTCTTCACTCTTTTCTTCTTCACCATATACCTCCTTATCTTCACCAGTTTCTTCTCCATCTCCAATACCTTTCCCTCACACCACTAAGATTCTTGCTTCTCGTCTTCATTAGCCTCATTTTTTTTTTCTATATTCTTAAAATTAAAATCTGTTAAGTTTTTAACTTCCGTTAATTTGAAGGATCAAAATCGAACGTTTATATTAATTGAAAGTTAATTATGCTCAATCGAATTACACAAGGACCAAAACTGAAATAAACCTATAATACAGGGACCAAAATCGCTATTTGCTCATTATCAATTAGATTAAACATAGTATGCATGAGTCACGTGTGTTGCCCCCTATTAAAAAACTTTGTAAATTAATTTATCTTAGATCAGCAATAAAGATAGGCGATAAAGAACCGATCCCGCACTCAACTCTTGTTCCAATAAAATGAATACGTATCTTTTATTATAAAATCTTCATATGGTTCATGTTTTATGGCAAAAGAAAGAAACATTTTTTTTTTTTTTTTTAAAAGTGCGTTGATGCATTTCATCTGGTCCGTCATTTATATATAGGGTATTTAGTCTTCTTTTACAAGAAAATATTTATTTAACTAAAAGCAGTATGATTGTATTTTCCCAATCATCATTCTACATTATTGCCACCCATTAACTGATAATTTGATCATTGCACAAAATAGGAACAATGTGAAGAGTGTAATCATTAAAATTGTCTTTGTTATCGAGAATTAGAATTAAATAAATTGGTCAATATTTGATACGACTGACCAATTGTTCATCCTTGATCCTACTTCATTATTACATCAAATAAGACTTTGCAAGTGAATATTTAAGTTGGGATGGAAAAATTAACATCCCATGTCATTAAAAGATTGACATCTACTATGGAGCTCAGTTATGCTTCCAAAGCAAAGAATGATAGTGTTGTTGGCATGCCAAGATAGATTACTTACCAAAGAAAGACTAACAAAGCTGAACATACATGTTGATGACCAAATATGCTGCCTTTGTGATGGGAATAGGAATGAAACACAAAGACACTTATTTGCTGACTGTAGTTGGATCACAGAAGTTAGAGATGCACTGATCACCTGGATGGGAATTACACTACAATGCAATGATGTGTACAACATAATCAAAAGGATCAAGAGAAGGAGGTGGAGGCAGTTCCAGAAAGAGATAGTTGCAGCAGTATGGGGAGCAATGCTATACTACACTTGGCAAGCAAGGAATTGGAAGGTTTTCAAGCAAGCAACTGTAATAAAGAGTATGCTATAATACAGATTCAGAAAGAGATTAGAGAAAGATTAGGCATGCTAAGTTGTTCTAGGAAAGTACATAGGTGTCAGGTTTTGATTCAGCAGTTACGTAACTAGTCTTGTGGTTTTTCTGATATGAGATCTAGTGGTCTGAGCAACCTTCCTAGAAGGTGGTCAAGGACTCTAGAGGCTCCTTAGGATGTAAATGTTTTTTGTTGGTATGGTAATATTTACACAATTTATTACCAAAAAAAAAATTGACCTTTATGGGCGCATGAAGATTGAAATGTTTAGAGATAACTTAGCGAATCCGTAGCAACTCAAAGCCATATATATATATATCTATATATATATATATATATATATATATATATATATATATATATATACATGATGTCATCTCTTGTTGTACATACAAAAATTATGATTGTGAAAATACTATAAAGCAATTAAACCTTTAATTGGACGAATGATCCTTAAGATCTTTAATCAAACTCTCCAGAAAATGGTAAGATGATCCTCCTTGTAACAAGGCTTTCCTGCTTTTTTCTTTCATCTCCTCCAATTTCTTTCTGATACCATTTTTCTCCTTTGTATCGTCCAATATCAATCACCTTATCGCGCTCTCTAGCTCCTCTGCCTTGACTAAAACAGGACTCTCACTCCGATACTCCATCTTTATATCCACGGCCATCTCCAAATCAACCACCAGCTCGAAAGCATTTACTTGTTGCTCTGCATACATAGGCCATGTTGCCATTGGAACTCCAAACCACAAGCTTTCCAGTATCGAATTCCAACCACAATGCGTAATAAATCCTCCAATTGACTTGTGAGATAGCACTGCCACTTGAGGTGCCCATCCGATCACTTTCCCTCTCTGCATAGTTCGTTCCAAGAAACCTTCTGGCAATACTTGCTCTGGAGCACCTATTTTGCCCTTGGCCTGTGGCTGCCGTAATGCCCACAAGAAATGGCAGCCATTTCGGTCAAGGGCTATTGCAATCTTCTTCAATTGTTCCTCGTCAAAGGAACTATAGCGCTCCAAAACAGAGGAAAAATACCGAAGAATCTTGTTGCTCATCTAACCAACTATTGATACCCTCGTCCGGTTCTTGCATCAGGTTTATTATAGGCCCGACCGGGTATAAAGACGGAACCCCATTATCATTAGGGAGGGATTTAATTGAATGAGGCTCGAGCACAATGAAAGTGTTAATTATAATTCCTTTTGCTTGACGCATCACTGGAGCAGTAGACAGAGGTAGGTGCAAACGGCCATGTTTATCAAGCATGGCATTTGGCAAAACCTTTGCAGGAAGAGGATGTAAGTACGTCGAAACGGGCAGTAACGTGTCCGAGTCCTTGAAATTGGATATATCACGATTGTGCTCATCTTTAATGGTCTGTGCATAAAACATGAGTGTTGGGTTTAATTGATAGGTTGAATGGGAAATGGAGGAAAGAGAAATGGAGGGAAAAATGAGTTGTTCCCTCTTGCTTTATGAAATAAGCATTTGTCCCTCATAGGTAGTGGAAAGAAAAGTTCTCCTACTTAAAAGTAGAAGCACTACTTCGTGTTGCTAAAGGGTCAAGAAGAGGGTCTCCCCTCGTGCCGTCGTCGTCGCTCGGCTTCGGATTTGGATTTGGATTTGGTCAAATGATCTGATTGATTGATAATCTTTTTGGACCAAATTTCCTTTAATTTTAATTATTTAATTAATTATTAATTAATTAATTAAAGATCCTGACCCGCGACCCGACTCGTTTTATTTCTTTCCCGGATTAATTTAAAACATTTCCCTCCGTTTTTCCAACGGAATTTTTCTGAAAGGTTGCAAACTTTTCTGAAAAGTTGCAAACCTTTTCCCAAACAGGCTATATATTTCTGTTGATCCTCAGAATTTTTCCTTACGAAATTTTCTGATATTCATCTTCTCCTTTCTCTGCACTTCTTAAAAACTCTCGTGTGATATACTACCTTTGGGTGGTTCGCAGTCACCTGAATTTTTTGTACCGCTATTTTGGTGAGTAAATCGTTCTACCTTGGGAGGAAAGATTCCAAAACCTCGGGTACATTGAGGGGAATAATTTCCTTAAGGACACACTGTGAATTCAGTGGGCTCGATTTGTTTTTTCATAAACTGTTCATACTATTTTTCAGTTTCTGTTAATTTCGGTTTCTACAGTTTTGCAGAAACTGGACAGATTCTGTTTTCTGTTTCAGGAATTAGTCTAACTTACTGGTTCAAAGTATTCTTTGCAATACAGATTTAATAACAATCTTAAGGAAATTATTGCTTATATATTTTAATATGTATTCTGTTTTGGAGACTAAAACCTTCTGGTTTTCTACTCCGTTGGAATTTTTCTAGTCCAACTTGAAGAACATAAAAACTTCGTTGGATTATTAGAGTTCATAACAGTGACACGATTTGAAGAACATAAAAACTTCATCGTGAAACAGATTCTGGAAAAAGAATATATATATATATATATATCTTCTCTGTTAACTGTTCTGTTTTATTTGCCATTTATTAAGCAGTTTGTCAATTATTGACAGTGAAGAATGAAAACAGAAAGTGATGTTAATGCTCCTAATGGAACTGCAACTGTTGGTACGACTGCTGGTACTACTGTTGGCGTGACTGTTGGGCCGACAAATGTTGCATCGTCAAGCCGTCCAACTGCTGCACACGCGATGGCACCGACAGAGAAACCAGGGAAGTTTTCTGGTATCAACTTCAAAGGATGGGCAAAGAATGTTCTTCTGGCTGACTACTCTAGGCATACAGAAGTTCATAAATGAAAATCCTCCTGCTACTGAAGAAGGAATGCCTGAAAACCAGCGCTTTATAATTACTGAGGCTTGGAAGTATGCAGATTTTTTGTGCAAAGGATACATCCTTAGTGCACTAGATGATGATCTGTATAATGTCTACAGTTCTGCCAAAACTTCAAAAGAATTATGGCTTGCACTCGAAAAGAAGTATAAAACTGAAGATGCATGCTTGAAAAAATTCGTGGTTGCCAAGTTTCTTGACTACAAGATGACAGACAGTAAAACTGTTGGAACCCAAGTTTAAGAACTCCAAGTCCTTATCCATGTGCTTATTGCTGAAGGTATAGTGATCAACGAGGCATTTCAAGTAGCTGCTGTGATTGAGAAGTTCCCTCCTTCATGGTGAGACTTCAAGAACTATCTGAAACACAAGCGTAAGGAAATGTCGCTGGAAGATCTTATGATTCGCTTGAAGATTGAGGAAGATAATAAAGTTGTTGAAAAGAAGTCGCGTGGAAATTCAACGATTATGGGAGCGAACATCGTTGAAGAAGCTTCTCCAAAGAATAAGAAAAGGAAGAAACCTTTTGGAAAGAGTAAGGAGCAGAACAAGAAAAAATTCAAGGGCAATTGCTATAATTGTGGGAAAGCTGGCCACAAAGCCCCAGATTGTCGTCTCCCGAAAAAGGACAAAGGAAAGGGACAAGCCAATATAGTGGAGAAGAATGATGACATGGATGATCTGTGTGCAATGCTATCGGAGTGTAATTTGGTTGGAAACCTAAAGGAGTGATGGCTTGATTCTGGTGCCACTCGACATGTTTGCGCTGTAAAAGAAACATTTGCAACCTATGCTCCCGCTGGACCCGAAGAGGAACTGTTTATGTGAAATACTGCAACAGCCAAGGTTGAAGGATATGGGAAGATACTTCTGAAGATGACTTCCGGCAAGGTGCTGACTCTCAACAACGTTCTGCACATTCCAACAATTAGGAAGAATTTAGTTTCAGCCGGACTACTCGTAAAAAACGAGTTTAAGTGTGTGCTGGTTAGTGAGAAAATTGTAATAATTAAGAATGATATGTTCATAGGAAAGGGCTACCTCACCGAGGGCCTTTTCAAACTCAATGTAATGGTTGTTGACAGTATTAATAAGAATTCAACTTCGTCTTACTTATTGGAGTCAAATGATTTATGGCATGTTCGTTTAGGACATGTTAACTACAAAACCTTGCGAAAATTGATTAATTTAGAAGTATTGCCTAAATTCGAGTGTAATAAATCAAAATGTGAAATCTATGTTGAATCTAAGTTTGTTAAACATCCATATAAGTCTATTGATAGGAGTTCAAATCCTTTAGACTTAATCCACACAGATATATGTGATATGAAGTCAATACCATCACGCAGTGGGAAAAAGTATTTTATAACTTTTATTGACGATTGCACTCGATATTGTTATGTGTATTTGCTTAATAGTAAGGATGAAGCAATTGACGCATTTAAGCAATACAAGAACGAAGTGGAAAATCAATTGAATAAAAATATAAAAATGATTAGAAGTGATAGGGGTGGAGAATACGATTCTCCTTTTGCAGAGATATGTTTAGAATATGGAATTATTCATAAACTACTGCCCCCTACACACCACAATCAAATGGAATTGCGAAAAGGAAAAACCGAACATTAAAGGAAATGATGAATGCTTTATTAATAAGTTTCGGTTTACCGCAGAACTTGTGGGGGGAAGCTATCCTTACAGCTAATCGAATACTCAACAGGATGCCCCACAGCAAAACACAATCTATTCCATATGAACTATAGAAAGGAAGAAAACCCAACTTGAAATATTTCAAAGTGTGGGGGTGTTTAGCAAATGTCCAAGTTCCTTTGCCCAAAAGGGTAAAAATCGGACCAAAAACTGTGGATTGTGTTTTTATTGGCTATGCTACAAACAGCAAAGCCTGTCGGTTTTTGGTTCACAAATCGAACAATCCCGAAATTCATTTTAATACGGTAATTGAATCAGATAATGCTGAATTCTTTGAAAACATTTATCCGTATAAAACTGAATGTGAGTCGTCAAGTGAAAGATCTAAATGGCCGCGAGAAGAACCAAAGGAAAGTAAACCAAGTGAAGAGGATCCAAGGCGTAGCAAACATCAAAGGATATCTACTTCCTTTGGACCAGATTTTGTGACATTCTTGCTTGAAAATGAGCCTCAAACGTTTAAAGCACCAATGTCTTCTTCTGATTCAGCATTTTGGAAAGAGGCAGTCAATAGTGAGATTGAATCAATTTTGAACAACCATACATAGGAATTGGTTGATCTTCCTTCTGGAAATAAACCTTTAGGATCAAAATGGATTTTTAAAAGGAAAATGAAAGCTGATGGCACTATTGACAAATATAAGGCAAGACTTGTGGTCAAAGGTTATAGATAAAAAGAAGGCCTTGATTACTTTGACACATATTCGCCAGTAACAAGGATAACATCTATTTGGGTGTTAGTGGCACTGGCAGCCGTGTATGGTCTTAAAATCCATCAAATGGATGTCAAGACAGCTTTCTTAAATGGAGAATTGGAGGAAAAAATTTACATGGAACAACCTGAGAGTTTTGTGGTTCCTGGTAAAGAAAGGAAAATGTGCAAACTTGTTAAGTCACTTTATGGACTTAAACAAGCACCCAAACAATGTTGGCAAATGGATTTAAGATTAATGAGTGTGACAAATGTGTTTACATTGAAAATACTCCAAATCATGAAGTCATTGTTTGTTTATATGTTGATGACATGTTGATAATGAGTAGAGATATTGCCGATGTAAATGCTATGAAGCGTATGCTCGCTAGCAAATTTGACATGAAAGACTTAGGGGTTGCTGATTTGATCTTAGGAAGTAGGATCCATAAAACTCCACAAGGTCTAGCATTATCACAGTCACATTATATTGAAAAGGTACTTGACAAGTTCAAGTATTTAAATTTCAATGTTGCAAAGACTCCAATTGATGTAAGTTTTGCACTTCAAAAAAATGAAGGTGAAAGTGACTCACAATTGGACTATGCACGAGTTTTGGGAAGTTTGATGTATATTATGAATTGTACATGACCAGATATAGCATGTGCTATTAGCAAGCTGAGTCGATTCACGAGTAATCCCAATCAAACTCATTGGATGGCAATGAAACGAGTCTTGGGGTATTTGAAACACACCCAAAACTATGCTTTGCATTATAATAAATATCCCGCAGTAATTGAGGGATATAGTGATGCAAACTGGATCACCGGATCATCTGAAGTTAAATCCACGAGTGGATATGTTTTCAGCGTTGGTGGAGGAGCAGTGTCTTGGAAATCATCAAAACAGACATGCATCGCCCGCTCTACAATGGAATCTGAATTTATAGCTTTAGACAAGGCCGGTGAAGAAGCTGAATGGCTCCGAAATTTCTTGGAAGATATTCCATTTTGGCCCAAACCTTTGGCACCTATATGTATACATTGTGATAGCCAAGCGGCAATAGGTAGGGCAGGGAGCGTTATGTATAACGAAAAATCGCGTCACATTCGACGGCGACACAATACTGTTAGAAAACTACTCTCTAGTGGTATTATCACTATTGACTACGTAAAGTCAAGAGATAACGTATCGGATCCGCTAACAAAAAGCCTATCTAGAGAGGCTGTTGAAAGATCATCGAGGGGAATGGGGTTAAGGCCTAGGACAGGTCATGATGGCGGTAACTCTACCTAGTAGACTGGAGATCCCAAGAACTAAGTTCAAAGAGATCAAACAAAGTTATGAATGACGGTTCAACATTGTCAAATAACTCAACCCATTCTCGTGATGATAACAATGTTCAGAAACAAGGATAAAACCTTAAGGCTTTTTAATAAGTTAATAAAGCATTAAAGTTTTTTAATGATTATCTAAGTTTGGCAGAACATGACCAGATAGTGTGTCTATAGGACTACATGTTTAGAAATCACCTATGTGAGTGTGAAGTATAAGCAGCTTCAAGGGGAATGATGGTAAAGGCCCATTCTCTATGCATTCACGAAACCAGGCGGTGTTCATGGCTGAAACGAACACAACCGTGAGAACCATAGATGGTTGAGGGTTAATTGTGTGACTTATGTTGTCTAGTTATACAACAAAGTCTGACGGTTCAAAGATATCACATCTACCGATTGATTGAGTATATCCGATATAAGTTCACTACGGAAAGTTCAAAGGGAAACCTACTTATCTAGATGCAATTAATCTTCGCTTGTATATCACACACTTGTCTGTGCATTCCTTTATCTTATAGCCATTCCCCATTCATGTGGGGGATTGTTGGGTTCAATTGATAGGTTGAATGGGAAATGGAGGGAAGAGAAGTGGAGGGAAAAATGAGTTGTTTCTTCTTGCTTTATGAAATAAGCATTTGTCCCTCATAGGTGGTGGAAAAAAAAGTTCTCCTACTTAAAAGTAGAAGCACTCCTTCGTGTTGCTAAAGGGTCAAGAAGAGGGTCTCCCCTCGCGCCGTCGTCGTCGCTTGGCTCGGCTTCGGTCTCGGTCAAATGATCTGATTGATTGATAATCCTTTTGGACCAAATTTCCTTTAATTTTAATTATTTAATTAATTATTATTTAATTAATTAATTAAAGATCCTGACCCGCAACCCGACCCGTTTTCTTTCTTTCCCGGATTAATTTAAAACATTTCCCTCCGTTTTTCCAACAAAATTTTTCTGGAACGTTGCAAACTTTTCTAAAAGTTGCAAACCTTTTCCCAAACAGGCTATATATTTCTGTTTCAGGAATTAGTCTAACTTACTGGTTCAAAGTATTCTTTGCAATACAGATTTAATAACAATGAGGCCAAGAAAGGAAGCACTAGAAGTGAAGAATACGTAGCTTGGTAGACCAAGATCAGTCGCTACTTCTATCATCTTGTCACTGAATATGTCAACAATCACACCAGCTAGTCGAGTACTACTACTGGACCTACTCTTATTGGTCATAAAATTTTGGACTATTGTTTCTCTTACTAGCTGCTTGGAATTATCAAAGGTTTCAACAAGAAGAGCTTCTTGATTTGAAAGATTGCTATTTTGAGGTTGAGGAGAAGAAAGGTGCAAGAATCGCAGACGTGAGGAGATAGAATCATCTATTTCTAGTGAATTTGTATAGGTATGTACACCGGTTTCAATTGGAAGATCGATGATGAAGAATGTAATTGAAAGCCAATGGGCTCGGCTTGTGAGTAACTTGCCAATTTCCACAGCAGCAACGAGGTGACCCATTCCTGGCCCTGGAATGAAAATCAACTCTGTTCTCTCCATGTTTGTTAATGATCTAGTACTTCGTTTCAACTGCCAACTTAAAAGACAAAAGCAGAATAGAGAAGAGCCAAATTAAGCCGTTGCTGTCACTGATTAAGACCTTCGTCAGCTGTCGTGGATACATTGTAATCAACGAAAGCAGATAACCACAAAATAACTACTACATTCGTTGGTATTCACTCTCTAGGACAGATAACCGCAATAATACTTTTTTTAACAACAGGCTGTAAATAAAAAATGCGAAGTTTTTTTTTTTTTTTTTAAGTACTTTTGAAGTCTATAATATTAAACGTGTTATAATATTTGTATTGTTATAAAACTTTTGAAATATTATAGTAGTTATTACAATATTTGTTTAAGTATAAGAGCTTCTCATTAAAGATAAAATGAAAAATTCAAAGTTAATTATTTTTAAATACAAAAACATGTAATTCTTTCTAAACAGATTAATAAAAAGATATTGTCATACAAATTATTACAGTAGTTGTACGGACAACAGGGCAAAATGCCTCGTGGTAACAAAGGCCAAGCTACTCGTGAAAATCTTGTGCCACAAGATGAGAGCCTTAGACCGCTAAATAAATACTTCCTATGTCTCATTTTATGTAATACACTTTCCTTTTTAGTTCGTTTAAAAAAAATAATACATTTTCTTATTTGACAACAATTTAACTTTAAACTTTACCTTTTACGCTTAACGAGATGATTTATAACCACACAAATATCTTTGACTTGTTTACACTTTGTTTGGATCGTTGTTACCCATCGTTTCATAATGTACTTTACCGTGTTATATTGTATCATACTGTACTGTTTTGTAAATATAATGTTTTGATAGACTGTATTGTTTGCTGCTGTATAATAACATTTTTTTTATTTGGATTGATTATATCATACTGTATTGTAACTGGTAAGTTTTACTAAAATGCCCTAAACTATTGTAAATTGAATTTATTAATACAATGTGGATGGGTAGCATATGAGAGCGGTTGACAACAATGTTCATATTTTTTTTGTCTATCCATACATGCCCCAAATTTCAGCCAAGATAAGCAATATCATCATTGCCTACAATGTTCATATGTTTGTTGAAGCTGGCAATATGGATTAACAGTAGGGATAATTCATAATTTCCTTCTACTAACATCATTTTTTTTTAAAACTTTATAGTGAAAAATGTATTCAAGAATAATAACCAAACACCGATGGATTTCAGGGAAAACAACAATGTTTGGTCTTATCCTTTTTCTTGGATAGATTTTGGTAGGGTCCGTTTTGAAGTCATCAGAAATTGAGTTTGCAAATTTATTTTCTTAAAATAAGTAAAGCCAAAACGTAGAAGGAGATAGAAGAAGAAGGAAGATGTAGGGAGCAGATAAACCAAATCTAGAAGGAGACAGAGGAACGTAGAAGACGTAGGGTAGGACATTTGGGTGAAGTTAAATAATATAGGATCATATGGTGAAGTTAAATAATATAGGATAAAGGGTAAAATAGAATTATGAAATATTAAGTAAGGACATAATTGGAAAGAGAAATTAGATAACAATGGGATAACAATAAATCGATTGTTACATAAAATGGGGTTTTTCATTATTACGTAACGACGGAATTTAACAATACAATACAATACAATGGGTTTTAACTAACAATCAAAACAAACATTGTATTTGTAGTAACGATACGATACAATACGATGAGTAACAACGTTCCAAACATAGTGTTAGACCACAAGATTCAAAAGTGTCATTTATTTTTTAAACTTCGTGCCCAGTCAAACTATATCACATAAATTGGGATGGATGGAGTACATCTAAATTGCAAGTGTACCCATGTACAATGCTCTAGGTTCATGTTAGGAGCAAAAGGAACAAGAATCCAACTTTTATTCTGTAGAAGAGCATTAAATTCATCTGCCATTTGCCACTTTGGGTTTTTCATAGCTAGAGAGAAGCGGGTGGATGAGGAAAATAGTTTGCCACCTACTTAGTGGTTTCATGGAATGCAGGGCAAGGTTGGATGAGTAGGTAGTAGCAAGCATCGAGGTAGACAAAGGTGGTGAAGAACTAACGGCGCATGCCTCACTAGGGTTCAAGGATAGTTAAAGTATGCTCACTAGTAGAAGAAGAAACATTAGAATCTGTTTGAGATGATGGCAAAATAGGTGCTGAGATTGTTTTGTTGCGTAGAAGTAGCCATATTTAGGTAAAACAATTTCCAGAAAAGGAAGAAGAGTAGGCTTCTGGCAGCCAAAGGCTATCTGATGCTATGTATAGGAGTGATATTCTGCCAAACTAAGGATCTTAACATGAGCTTTACAATATGTACAATAGACAATGGTGCAAAGTAATGTCAACAAGCACAATTTGGATCCTTTTAGAGTAAAAACTGTAATTCAATAAGAACTTTATGTAATAAGAACAATTTGGCAAATGAAGTTTTTCTTATATCCCAAGATAAGAAAGTGAAGAATCTGGTTCAGAGAAATGGAGGATATCTTACTAGATAAAGCAAATTACTGTTATGACGCTCCTAGGAATAACCAATTAATAAATATAACTACACTCACACCTTAGGGCAAACACCAAAATGATGCAAATTAACTCCAACTCATTGCACTATTTTTTGCACCAAAAAAGAATATTCCTTTATTCTTCTCTCTCCTTTATATTATATTATTTTCTTTTACTTAAATTTTATTTTTAATTTCATAAACAAAATCCTTTCTTTTTTTTCTTTTTTACATATCCATCCCATGTAATTCATAATCCTTTGTTATATAATCATTTAATATAAAATTATTTTATACCATAAAATTTTAAATAATATAAATTGTAAGCAAATATTATACGTTATACATATTAATGGATAATTCAAATAAAAGTGAAATCATTGATAAAATATAATTAAATAAATACTATTACATTAAGGTAGAATTTATTTTAATTTCTATATAAATATTCAACTTCCATGATTAGTACGTTGCTCCCATAAATGCTCTACTAATGCATTACGAAGTGCAAAATGAGCATCTTTGTTCTTAATTTTTTGTGTCGAGCTAAAAATTGTTCAAATCGATAATTTTCATCTACTACCATTTCCACTGTTGGAGTTGGACCTTCACAAGCATCTTGAATTGGTGCATTAAGATCACGCTCATCCTCGATTATCATGTTGTGCAGTATAATACATGATGTTAATATATCATGTAGTTGTTACACCCCGTAAGAGTCCGTGCTATTTTAATTAAGACAAGAAAGAATGAGTTAAGAAAGTTCAAGGAAAGTTAATCGAGTTAGTAATAATATCGTTATATATATATATATGGTTGCCTTAAGTATCCCGAGGTGACATCGTAACCTAAAGTATTTGAAATCGCGTTATGAGCGTATATGAGGTAATGTGAGTGCCCTTTTAAAGTATTTGAGATTATTAGTAATGATATAGAAGATGGATAAAAGATATGAATATATTTTTGCGATTGGAGTTTCGTCGAAGCTTCGTAAGTTCTCTAGTTACGTTTAAGGTTATTGTGATTCTCCGGACCCTTCGAGATGTGTATGGATTGTTATGTATGTATATGAGTATGTATATGTATGTATAAGAGGTTACATGAGGGTCGGAAGAGGATTAGAAGTTAAACGAATCTGAACGAAATGAATCCGAACAACTTCAGAAAAATCTCGGACCAGATTTTTAGCCCATATTGTTGGAGGCATATCTCCTAGTATATAAGGAGTTTTAAGGTATTTCAAAAGCCTAAAATTAAGTTCATCACGTCTAGTTTCCAACGCAACAAACCGCTCGTCAAAATGATATTTGGATAAGGACATATGGACGATGCAATTTGGGCTGGCAGGGCAGCAAGTTTGGACCCGACCCAAACACTAATGTTTCGGCCCATTAACGTTAATATATATAGCAAATTCATTTGAGGGCTGATCATTTTCAGCTAAGATCCTCCAAAAACATTAGAGAGAGAGAGGGAGAGAGCTCCTAGGCTAAGGAAGCCATTTTGATCAAAATCCGAGCCCCGAATCCCGAAGCTCATGAAGAGAAAAGCGTTGTACGTTGCGTTGCCTTCAATTTGAGCTAAATATTGGTCTTGGGGAATGAAATTTTCGTGGTTGAGCTGCTGCTAAGGTATTTATAAGATTCCTTTTATGTTATTAAAGTGTTTATTTAGAGTTTTAACGAATTAGAACGGAGAAAATAACATTATAAACTCGTTTGTTGTTTTGTTGAGATTTATGGATTAGGGACTGTTTTAATTGAAATTGATGGAATGATTTGAATTAATATTTTGGTTGTTGTAATCATATATTATGTGATGAGAATGAAGGAATTTAAAGGTTAGAGTTGGAGTTAAAATTGTTGTGGGTTGTTGTAAGGATTATAGAGATAATAATGTGGTTTAGTTGCATATGAATAGATGATGTGGTGTCGTGTGGCTGCTGTTGTATTTCCCTGAAATTTGCTGAAAAGATTGCATGAAATAAGGTATAAGAAGTGCATATGGGCTGCTTGGTGTATTGTAAGTGTTCGTTAGAATTTCGGGCATCGTTATGTTATAGTTGGGGGCTGTTTTGATATGTTGTTGTTCTTGTTGAAATAAAAGAATTGAAGATATGGTTGTGTCCATATGTTATTGTTGGTATTTCTGTGTCAACAGGAGAGCAATTGGAAATTCGGATAGGCGAATATATAGGGGAAATGCTGCCGAAATTTCTGTAGACAAGTACCAGTTAGAATTGGATTTCTAAGTATTTGTAGCTAATATTTGGTAATTGATAATATTATTGTAGATATTGAAGAGCCCGAGACTTGAGTCGGGATTTGGTTAGCGAGCGATTGAGGTATGTAATGTAACGCCTACCTTTCTTTCTTTTGGCATGACCTTTTTGGAATGAACAAATAACGTATAAGTATGCTCCTAAAGAAAATCCTATTCTTAGAGCCACTAGGATGGCTAACATCTTTGACTTCCATAAGCTATTCCATATGGCTAGATACATATTTTATGATGTTCAAAGATCCTATTTGTTATGTTCCGAATGTTGTTCGAAAGAAAGAAAAACGAGAAGACTAAAGCCTTTGATGAATATTTCGACATGAAAATATGGTCTTAAAGTCTCCATTTTATTTGATCCATAATGTTATCCGCAAGTTTCCTAGTATGATTATGTGATCCGTAATGATGTCCGAAAAACATTTGATATGGCTAAAGTTTTGGATACATATATTTTGATACATACATATGATCTTAAAGGCTCCATTTGATTTGCTCCATAGTAATGGTTGAAAGTTCCCCTAATATGAATGTCACTTGAAATTCCGAAAAGAGTTTCTGAAATGCTTTTAGAAAGTTCTGTACTTCAAAAGTTTGTAACTTTCGTATACTAACTCCGATTGACCCGAAACTGATTTCTGAGCCGTCGGATGCAGTAAATATATTTGTTCATCGAGTTTTGAAATTTATTTTATTTTTTTATTATGCATATGGTTTCCGCACTACTCTGCTCGTGCCTACTACTATGATATCGTTCGCCGGATCCCAGGCCGGTTTTGTGATCGTGCGCACCATGTATATTCGGCAGTATGATGTGTTACGGTTCCCGAGTTCCTCGTCATAGGGCCGGGTACTGCTTATATACGGCGTTATGATGTGATATGGCATATGATATGTTTTGATGTTGTGATATGATATGATGATATGATATGTTCGGGGATTGTACGGAGATTTGAAACCTTCTGGAGTATGATGTGTTGTGGCGCTAGTGTCGGAGTGGCGACCACGTTCCTGAGCCTTATGCATGATTTTTATTTGCATTACTTATGTTTTTAAAACAGGTTTGATATACTGGTTCTGTTAACCGCTTTCCATACTCTTTATTTCAGTTCTGATTTGGATTACTGTACCTCATGCTTTACATACTCAGTACATATTTCGTACTGACCCCCTTTCTTCGGGGGCTGCGTTTCATGCCCGCAGGTACAGACATTCGTTTTGGTGATCCTCCAGTATAGGATACATATTCTGCCACTTGGAGTACTCCTTTTGATCCGGAGCTCATATTTTGGTACATATCTTCTGTTATACACGTTCTGTATATGTATGGCTGTTTGGGTACGGCGGGGCCCTGTCCCGTCATATGTTTCTGTTATGTTTTGTAGAGGCCTGTAGTCATATGTGTGGGTCATGGGTCATGTTTGTTCGTTTCTGTTTATGATCTGTGCCTTAAGCGGTCCCGGTTGCTGTTATGGCCAAAACGACCCATATGTTTGTATATGTTTGTAAATCTGGGCGATGTGTATTCCGCCAGCCTACCGGATTTGATATGATATTTCTGTACGGGAAACCGCTTAAGATGACATTTGTTCTTAGTATCTGTTTGAAATAAAGTATGTTAAGTCTGAATAAATCTTTGATATGTCGATTTGGTACGTAAGTCAGTTTGGGTGTCCAAATAGGACACTAGTCACGGCCCACGGGGTTGGGTCGTGACAGTAGCACTTCTTTTCTCCAAAAACGCGACGGCCCTGCAACAATTGCAAAACGAGATTGCAAAACTCCGAATGAACATTGTTATGTTATTGATCATTGTGTTGTTATTGAACATTGTGTTATAATTGCGTTATATATTGACCACAAGAACCTAACCCCACTTCGTTCAAGTGCAATTGCCATGTCGATTAGCTGTGGTGGCTCAAAAATACCCGCGCTTCCAAAGCACAGAAAAAGAACAGATGAAGGTGGCTGCTGGTCTAGCCATTTCATGATTTCTTCATCTTCAGTCTTGGAATTTCCCTTACCTTTTTGTCCCTCAAGGTCATTAAGAAAGCCTACCGTGTAAACTGGAGGTAATTCAGGATCAGATGCTAAGCTATTTACAACATGACTTTCGAATTCTGCAACTGTGTTGATGAGAATTCCTGTGGTTTCTTTGAACCTGACACCATGTTCGCGAAATGAGTCGTAACCCTCCTTGCTGAATGCAAACGTAGGCAATGCTTTTGAGGGTACTGGATGAGCATAGGCTGCTATCTTTAAATCAGCATCGGATCGGTCAAATTCCCTCCCAACTTGGTCATGCCAAATAGACAGATAAAACAGGAAACAAAGAAAACCTGCACTAGAAGTGAAGAAAAGATAGGAAGGAATGTAAAGTTCATTTGCTACATCAATCATTGCACTACAAAACATATCAATGACTAGTCCAATAATTTTCGGGCTCGGATCAGGCCACTTGCTTCCTTCACAATGGGCCGATAATTTGCTATTAATAGAGAGAAATAGTTCTCAATGGACTTGGCTAGTTCTTCTGCAGGTGGCTGTTCAGCTTGAGGAACAGAGGAAGTGTGATATATCAAATTCGTCTGCCCTTCGGAGCAGAGGAGCTTCGTTTGATGTAGGCATCTATGCCGACATCCCATGGTGGGGGTGGCCTTATGATCAGAATTGTTATACATAACCTTTCATCTCTGTCAAGCAACTTTTCTGCAAACTTGCATGTCGAAACAAGGTGACTGACGGCTGGGGCAGGCACAAACACCAGCTCTAATTTGCTCATCTTTGAAACAAGCTAATCAGATGATGAAGATGAAGATGTTGATAGATAAGAATGGTATCTATGTTGGATATGCTAATGTTTTTATAGTTATGGTTCTGCCTTTTTCTTGTAATGCCAAAATTTGGACTTATATATGTTAATTTGACTATAGCTTGAAAAGGATAATACTCGACCCAAGTTACAAGATATGAGGTATCATCCTAATTTGATCATAAGTGGGAGAAGAAGGCAAATAAACTGATTTATTGTGTGGTTATTGTAAGGCCTATTAGCTATTGGCTTATGGCGGATAGGCGTTATCTTTAAATAGGAGCCACCCTGTAGGAAATCAATCTGTGATCTGTATTGATATATGAAGTCATTATATACAAAGTAGGTATCTCACTAGCAGGCTAAATTATAAGACCTAATTACTATACATAAGGAAGAGAATATTTACAATATTTACGTAGACTTATTACATAGTCTATCACACCCCCGCAGTCGAAGCGGGAGGTTGTCGTACGCTTAGACTGTCCCTGAAATCATCAAAGAGCACGCGCGGAAGACCTTTAGTGAAGATGTCTGCGATCTGGTAACGGGACGGGACGTGAAGAACACGGACTTCTCCACGGGCAACTTTCTCACGTACGAAATGTATGTCCATCTCAATATGTTTAGTGCGTTGGTGCTGAACTGGGTTACCTGATAGGTATATGGCACTAACATTATCATAATAAACCAATGTAGCTGTCCGGATGGGACAACAGAGCTCCAACAGAAGGTTGCGAAGCCAACAGGACTCAGAGACGACATTAGCGACGCCACGGTATTCGGCCTCGGCACTGGACTTAGACATAGTAGGTTGCTGTTTCGATGACCATGAGAGGAGATTATCGCCAAGGAAAACACAGTAACCGGATGTGGATCGGCGAGTGTCCGGACAACCACCCTAATCTGCATCTGTATAAGAAACCAGAGAGGCAATGGAGGATTTGTACAGATGGAGACCAAACTCAATAGTACCTTGAATGTATCGAATTATGCGTTTAAGAGCATGCATATGTGCAACCTTTGGATCATGCATGTGAAGGCATACTTGCTGAACCGCATAGGATATATCTGGTCTTGTGAATGTAAGGTACTGCAACGCGCCGGCCAACTTGCGATATTGTGTGGGATCATCACAAGAAGGTCCGGCCGTGGCACCAAGTTTGGCTTTGGTGTCGACCGGTGTCTGACTCGGCTTACAGGCAGTCATGCCCGCACGCTCTATAATATCTGCTGCATAATTTTTCTGAGAGAGAAACATGCCGTGTGAAGTTCGGGTAACAGCAATACCCAGAAAATAGCTTAAAGGACCCAAATCTTTCATAGCAAATTCGACACTAAGTAGAGACATGATGGATTTTCTAAGGGGATCTGAAGAAGCTGTGAGAATAATGTCATCAACATATAGCAGAATGTAAGCTGTGTCAGAACCTCGACAATAAATAAAGAGAGAGTGATCAGATCGGCTATGTGAAAAACCAAAAGTAGAGACATAGTCTGCAAAGCGTTGGAACCATACACGGGGAGCTTGCTTAAGTCCATACAACGATTTCTTCAAAAGACAGACATGATGGGGATGCTTTGGATCCTTAAACCCAATAGGCTGATGCATATAAATAGTCTCATTAAGATTACTATGTAAGAAGGCATTCTTGACGTCCAACTGATGAATGGGCCAAGAGTGTGCGAGTGCAATGCTCAAGACAGCGCGAATAGTAGCCGGTTTGACAACCGGACTGAAAGTCTCGTCGCAGTTAACTCCAACCTGTTGAGACCTGCCATCACAGACAAGACGGGCTTTGTGTCTCTCAAAAGAACCATCAGATTTATTTTTATGACGAAAAATGCACATAGAACGAATCAAATTCACATCAATGGTACGTGGAACCAACTCCCATGTCTTATTTTTAATTAGAGCATCATATTCATCAACCATGGCAGCTTTCCAATTGTGGTCATTTAAAACACTTATAGGATTTCGTGGGATAAGCGAGATGGTGGCAGTGTTTAAGTTAAATGGTTGTTTGGGATTAAAAATCCCATGTTGGCTTTTAGGGACCATGCGGGTGGGCTGCTTGGCTGGCACGGGCGGGGCAGTGGGGAGAGGCTGCTGGGCAGTGGACGTGCGGGTGGACTGCTAGGCAGTGGGGGGGGGCTGCTGAGTAGTCACGGGTGGAGCAGGAGGGGGGAGGAGCTGCTGGGCAGTGGGGGGTCGGGTTGTACCGAGGGAACGACGGGTGGAGTAGGCTGCGACAGAAAATGCAGGGTGTATGGAGAAATCCCATGGTCCAAAAAATCATAAGAAGTTTGGGTTGGGGAGTGCAACTTTGAGAAGGGAAATTGAGTTTCCTCAAAGATGACATGTCTTGATATGATGATTTTGTTGGCGGATAAATCATAACATTTATATCCTCTATGATTCAACGGATAGCCCAAAAATACACACGGGGTGGATCTTGCTTGCAACTTATGAATAGTTATAGATAGGAAAGTGGATAGCATAGACACCCAAAAACCCGGAGATGAGAATATGAGGGGGTTCGTTGATAGATAACTTGCGTTGGTGATTTATACCCAAGGACTTTGGTGGGAAGGACATTAAGGAGGTATGTGGCCATTTGGAGAGCATGATGCCAAAAGGAGGGGGGCATGGAGGAGTGGACAAGAAGAGTGCGCACTATGTTGTTAATGGATTTAATTTTTCTTTCCGCTTTGCCGTTTTGAGGAGAGGTATGGGGGAAAGAAAATCGGAAATTTAAACCATTGGAGGCGCAAAAAGATTAAAAATGCCCATTGGCGAACTCCCGCCCATTGTCACATTGAATGTTTTTAATGTCTCTTTCGAATCGAGTCCGTATTAATGCCTTAAAAGATAGAAAAGTGGAATAGACTTGGGACTTGTTAGAAATTGAAAAAGGCCAAAGAAAATTACTATAATCATCAAGAAAGAAAACATAATAGCGGTGCCCATTAGAACTTAAAACAGGAGATGTCCATAAATCACTATGAATGATATCAAATGACATAGTAGTAGATGACAATGAATCATATAATGGCAATTTAACATGTTTCCCCAAAGGACAAAAGGTACAAAAAAAATTTCGGGCCCTATTACATTCAATTAAGGCATTACTACGAAGAGAATTAAGGATAGCATTTCCCGGATGGCCGAGTCGGGAATGCCACAAGCTAGGTGATGCGGCAATGAAGGTGGATGGTGGAGTGGTCCGTTTTGTGGCAGTGATAGGATACAATTCCCCGGTGCTCTCACATCTCATTAGGCAGCTCCCCGTCGGTAAATCCTTCACAGAAAACCCAAGAGGATCAAACTCAACAGAAACATTATTGTCCTTAGTGAATTTACGTACGGAAATAAGGTTTTTAATGAGTTTTGGAGCATGCAAGACATGTTGGAGACGTAATTGGGGATTAGGTGGGGGTAGAGATGTATGACCATAGCCACGAATTGGAATAGTGCTACCATTACCAACAATGATTCCAGAATTATTGCTCAAATTAAAATAAGACGTGAGAGTACCTGAGTTGGTAGTCATGTGGGAAGTCGCTCCGGTGTCCATGTACCAATTATCATCCGGTTGATGCATAGACAGAGTGTGCATGGCTGCCTCCACATCTGTTGGAGTGTACCCAGAATACGTCGGACCATGCATGGAATAGGCCTGCTGAGGCCGTGGACCCGCTTCGAGAATGCCGCTGCCGGGCCGCTGTGTGGTGGGACGCTGCTGCCACGGTCTCGTCGGATACGGGCAGGGGGGAAGTGGCCACTGCTGGGGCGGCCAGGCTGGCCAATAGTAGCCCCCTGCCGGTGGCTGTCCCGTCAGCCACTGACCGTGGCTGGTCTGTCCGCCGTCGCCGCGGCCGGATTTCCAGCGGTTGGTGTTGTTGTTGTTCCCCTTTCCCTTGTTCCTGTTGGAATTTCTGCCACGATTATTATCACGACGGTTAGTTAAATTAGTGTTGCCGCCAGGTGGCGGGGAGGGAGTATCATTATCAACAAGTAGAGCCGCGGGACTAGAATCGCGGGCACGTTCCTTGGCTGCGGCGTCTTTGAGCTTGAGTCTGGAGCACACTTCAGAGAAAGAGGGCAGCACATCCTTCTGCTGGATGGTGGTGACAAAGTGTGCATATGTCTCCGGTAAGCCTGCAAGGAGGCGCAAGACCAAACGTTGGTCGGACACCGGCGACCCCATGTTGGCAAGCTGATCCGCGAGAGACTTGAGCCTATTATAATAGGCCATAACTGAGCCGAAGTCGGCCATTTTTGTGGTGGTGAACTCGGTTTCAAGGTACGCTGCCCTTGAGTGCTTGTTGTCTTGGAAAAGTTGAGCAACTCGACTCCAAGCCTTCTCCGCAACATCATCCGCCACGAGAATAGAGGTAAGAATATGATGGGATACGGTGGTGTATATCCATTGAAGGACCACCGCATCTTGCCGTTTCCAGAGTGGAAGATTAGCCGCCTTCGTTGCGTTGTACGCGGTGAGTTTAGTGGTGTCAGTTGGTGGTATGATGTGCTCAAGTACGGAGTGGACACGGGCTAGAACTTTGAATAGTGCCGCTCATTCGTGATAATGGCCGGTTTCCATGTCTAGAGTGATTGGGATTAAAGATTTCACATTCGTGACGGTTAAAGCAGAATGGAAATTTTTGTTGTCAGCCATTGAAGAGAGAAGAGAGAGGAGAAAGGAGGGGGGGCGGCTACGGCTAGGGTTAGGAGAGAGGGAGGTGGACGGCTAGGGTTTTGGATGCTAGGGTTTTTAGGAGAAACCTAGTCTGATACCATGTAGGAAATCAATCCATGATCTGTATTGATGTATGAAAGTCATTGTATACAAAGTAGGTATCTCACTAGCAGCATAATACTAGGCTAAATTATAGGACCTAATAACTATACATAAGGAAGAGAATATTTACAATATTTACGTAGACTTATTACATAGTCTATCAACCCCCTTTCTCTAGTAATTTTCATAAGAATAACCAGTAGCAGCAATTTTTGTTTCCTTAATTACATGGTTAAGAGGTTGTTAACGACTCATTTGAGTCAATTTTTCGGTGTTGGAGAACACGATACCTTGATCGTAAAAGTTGGTCTCAAACTTAACTGCTGATGTTGCTGAATCATGAAGTTAAACAGTATAGATGAAGACAAGGGTGGGATAAGAATGATAGCTATGTCCCTATGTTGGATATATCTAAGTTTTTGTGGTTTTGGTTCTGCCTGTCTCATTGTAAGTCACTGCCTTTGTTTTCTTGAGGGAATTAAAATATGTGATGGAAAATGAATATGCTTCAATAAGCTATGATATATGGTCCCGTTGTGTTGTATGTTTGCAGTGAAGTCAGTGCTTACATAAGGAGAAACGTGAGAACTTTTTGCACTTTTCTCATTAGTGAAAAATGTACAAAAGACTGTTGTGTTAGTAGAATGGTAATAACTTTATTATGTGTCTCACGCGATTAATATTAGTCGTGCAAGACCGAATTTTTTATATACCGGACCTAATTCTTATACTTTTAGATTCATTAAATTGTGAGACAAAAAGAAACATTACACAACTCTTAACAGTTGTGTGGAAAAAAAATCGTGGAAAGGAGAGGGACGTTTCATCTTTTACTCGACTGTTCCCCTATAGGTTAGGCAATGCAATTTGTTGTTTGCCCTCTTGTCTTGGATTCACACAAGGTGAATACTAATTCTAACCAAACATTAGGTTCTTGATGTAAAGGCAGAAATAGCGACATTATCTCTTTCTCCACCCACTTCGCTAGCTCAGTGTCATGTTTCACATAAAAAATGTCACCATGCAAGATTTTGATTTCTTAAACCATGAAATTTTTTAATAGGTCCCAACTCCAACACTATTAGAAATAGATATTTTTTCCACCGATATTCAGTGAAAATTTGTGCTATAAAACATGATTTGCACACTTCATTCCCACTGAACCAGCTCACTGGAAACGCATAGGGAAACAGGTCTCATTAAAATGCTGGAAACATTCTAATTTTTCCGCGGAAAAACATTGCTATTTAGGTTTTTCTCACTGACATCCGGTGAGAAATAACCACGGAACATTTTTCAATGAAAAATCAATGGGAAAATAGATTTTTTTTTTCTTTTTTAGTGCAACAACGCATCATATTCTCGTGAATCATTCAGAATGCATCAAGCTAAGTGGTACCCAAATAGTTTGCGTGGAGCTTTGGAAAGTAATTGTTTAAAAGAATTGGTACAATGAATTATGAAAGTATACAAGGCCATCACTGTTGTCATGAAGCTTTCTGGTTAGTAAGTGGTGACAGGTGTTGGACACACAAAGGAACCAGCTTAATTAGGGAGCTTGCGAAGTCCAGAAGAAAAGCAGAACACATTTTAAAATGGCGGACTACATAGATAACCCTAAATTTTTCAAAGTAAATTTGATTTATTCACTTGAATTATGACTTATTTCAATTGAGCACATTAACATATGGTAAATTGTTAGACATTTTTACTCAATTTTTGAAAAAGCATGTTCTTAAGTGCCTATTACGTAATAATTTAATCAGATAAGATATGTTACCTTGTTTAATAATACACATCAGCCTCAATTGAAACAGGCTGGGCTTTTGAAAACACGTGTAAAGGTTTTCAAAATTCAAGGAAGAAGAGTCTGATAGGAACACTTTATTATGTGTTCAGATACTCATCGGAATGAACCGTAATTTGAATGTCTAAATGAAATTCTTTTACTGACAAGTTTAAAGAGCTGGCAATGTATTTCGAGTTTAAAACCTTCCACCTAAATTATTGCTTGTCCTTTTCTACAGAGCATAGGTAGGTGGACTGGGTGACCAATTCACTACTCTAGCTGCATAATCCTTAAATATGAACCCCAGGGGTTAAATATGAACTATGGTTGCTAAACTCGTCAATCAAAGACTCCCACTATAATGAATAGGACTAATAGTGTTATGAAATATATTATGGATGTCCAATACACAAATATAATGTTTCTCCTCCTTCATCTTAATGGTTCCTCCATTTTCCTCTATCATCTTAATGGTTCCTCTATTTTCCTCCACCATCTTAATGGTTCCTCCATTTTCTCATATATTGAATGCATATGTAGCACTATAAATAGAGGCATAAGTTTTCATATGAAATACACTTGTAACACATTTTGGAAGAATAGTAAAAATCTCTCCTCTTTTGTCATTCTATTTCTATGGTTTTCATCCTTTAATATTGTGACTCTTTTAGCTTCATTTTATAA
Organism: Lycium barbarum; assembly: GCF_019175385.1. Lineage (NCBI taxonomy): Eukaryota > Viridiplantae > Streptophyta > Magnoliopsida > Solanales > Solanaceae > Lycium > Lycium barbarum. The sequence continues at coordinate 29,385,830 of NC_083347.1, forward strand.
CACGTTATCAGCACGAAGTTCTAACCAATTGAGATAGTAAAATGTTGTCAGTAGGATCCTTAAGTGTTGATAATACCGTGGCTTTATGCGAGGGTTCCAGGTAAGTAATACTCTTCAATATATTCACTGAATACTTTTGTAAACTCTTCAAGATAAAACACACTTTAGTCATCGAATGTTGAATTTTTCACGTTGCCATGTCTAATAGCCAAAACATCTTTTATGTTGTTCCATGTTTATCACGAAAGCTTATGCCATATTTGGAATCCAAATTTAATTCACGTATGAAACAATCTTATATATGGATGAGTATGCTGAAGTTATAAACATGGATATTTTGATCTATATATGGCTGGATTTCCATTTTAGGAGTGGCTAATCTATGTTTTGTTATACTGCTTGAATATGTCCAGCTAAAGTCATGCCCTAGCTCCCCTTATTTATATCTTTTGAATTCTTCAAGTTATATACCTTTGATTCTAACTATGAGCAGAAACAAATTTGCTAGCACTTCGGCAGAACTTGAATAAGAGAAATCATTATTGCTCCTGAAAAGTAATACGTGATGAGGCAGCAAAATTATGGTTGATGCAATTTTTGGTTACTGTCTATCAATATGTAAATTTATTCTATAATAATTTTGTAAATTTAATATATCACGGTGCTACATATTAGCTCCTAAAGTAATAATTGCTTTGAAGTCAGGCATACTCTGAAAGATATGTTAGAGAAAATTTCTCTACATCATATTTATGCCTCGATTTGCTCCAGAAGTAACAATATGTTAAAAGAGGTACTAAGCTATCATTATTTGATATGATTAAGCCACTTTCAGATATATTTCATTCCTGAAGAATGAAACTTCTAATAAATATTACAAATACGGATCTATTCCCTGAAGTGAATGTGATAGTATGTAGTAAAGCTTATAAATATGGACGTGCTCTTGGTTGTGAAGAAATCACGACTCAACTCCAGAAGAGGTAGAATAATTGAGAAGAAATATTTCGAATATTCTATGCTTTACTCCCGAAGTAGTAAACTCATAAATCTGCTCCCGAAGTAGCAAAACTTTGAACTCTACTCCGAATGTTGTAACCTCCGAGCTCTACTCCCCAAGTAGTAGAATTCTGAAATTTACTCTTGAAGTAGTAAATAACTCCGAGATCTACTCCTGAAGTAGTAAGACCTTAAAATTTACTCTCGAAGTAGTAAACATTTAAAATTTAATCCCGAAGTGGTAAAATTTTAAACTTTACTCATGAAGCAGAAAGAATCGGTAAAATATTTGAGAAATATTCTGAAGCAATATCTTCTTGTGCTTGAGGAAAATAACGAGTTATTGATGAGTGTCGTATAGCAAGCATATTTGAATAATCAGGATTCATTTCCCAAAGTGAATGAAGAAATACCACAACCTATCTCCTGGAGAGATAAAATACAAGGAATATACATTTTATTGTGTGGTATGAAATTAAGGCATTACAACACGTACCTGTCGTATGTAGAAACATCTTGAATAATTTTATTAAAGTATCATTTTAAAGAAAAAGGAAGCAGAGTAAAGTGCTTTCTACTATAACCACATTGATAAATTATGGTTAGTTGTTATTGATTTCCTTGAAGGAAATAAACATTGGTGTATCCCTTTCCTGAAGGGTGTGATTGCTGCTTTGATACAAAATATTAAGATGTTAATGGCTAGTCTTCTTGAAGGAGATATTTGAAATACTGAAGTTAGAACTTAATGTTTACTTTTCGTAATTTACAATTTATAATGTCCATTTAATTACTGTTTCTTTTATGACACCAGTAGTGTCTAACCAATTTTTTTCCCATGATACTAGCAGTATCTACGCAATATTTGGTGATACAAAAATCAAGGACTCCAGAAGAGATAATTGTTTGTTTACGAGTATCATGACACCAACAGTGTTCAAATAATATCTGATTATGAAAAATAAATTAAAGTCTCTTGAAGAGGTTATACATGATTGCACCATTTATCCCAGATCGTAATTGTTATAAATCGTAGTAAACCTGAAGTTTACTAGCAATAAAATTGGTTATCACATTGGGACTACAAATGATTGAAAAATTGAATATTTTTAAGTTACTACGGGTAAGGAATATGTATATGAAACGTTACCCGAGTATGATGGATCACATGTCACAATAAACCAGAAGTTTATGACATAAAATCTCATGCAATATTAAACCAGAAGTTTACTAAAATAAATAGCACTCGTCATGGTAAACTTAAGTTTTACGGATATAGATAATTTTATTAGTTGGAAATACCATTTTGGTTGTCCTGATTTAAATCTGATGTGCTAATTGAGTATTAAAAACATATTGAAGAACTAGAAGATTCTTCAAAAATTTGTTTGTGTTGCTTGTTCTCATGATAAGTTGATTACACCAGCTAATGTTGGGACTGGATCCCCAAAATTTTGAAAAATATAAAAGGTGAATGTGGGCCCCTTCACCTGCAATGTGATGTCTTAAATAGATGCATCTATGAGACGGTCACATGTATGTTTATTGTCAACTGGCAGTTTGACATTTACGAAGTTGCTTGCTCAAAATGATTGAGTTGGAAGCACAATTTTCAGAATACATAATCAAGACAATCATCTTGATAATGCTGGTTTATATCTAAGTTGGTTTGGCATTAGATGCTTCCATAATACAGCTAAACCATTGCTTATGAGAACAGAGTTTCAGATGTTGGTCTGAGATATGATATATTGCATACAACAACATTTGTATGCTTCAGATCAATTAATTTTGATAAATTCTCCCCTCATATTTGGTTCAGGGTCAGAAACTAGATATTTCCATTTTTTAGCATTTGATGTGCGGTACATAATTAATGGATATACCATGATGCACACAGATGGATTTTCCTAAAGAAAATGGGGACATATGTCACTAAAATAAGGGGGAGAGAATAAGCAACTAAGAAATATGTTGTGAATTATCATCAGTATGATCCTCAGATAATTCAAGTCAAATGCTGGAAGCATTTGCTGACCCAACTATTTCATATTTCATCTGTAAAATGCTCCTAATGTCCCTGAAGGACAGAGTCTACAACATGCACGGAGCATGGTAGAGCAATCGGTTCTAAATATAATAATCCTTGAAAAAGGGAGGAGCAAATGATCATAATAAGGAGGCAAAATGCTCTTGAAGAGCCGACGACATAACACTTCATGAAACCTTATGCGAGGTTCAAGTACCTGAAAATGATGAAGTGATGAGATCTCAGTAAGTTATGTCGAATTGCGAACCGATACAAAATGATATCTTGTCGACGATATCTTTGACACAATATGGCACGCAATATTGTATAAGATTGTGAGGATCTGAGTACTACGTCTCTTAAAGCATGTTGATGTAGAAATAATTACCAAGTAAAATGATGCATCTTGATAAACGTAATGTTTATTGGACCAGCAGTCCAAACATCAGAAAATGTCACATTATTTATACTGATGGATGCTGTCACAGCCTATGTGGCTTACTTGATGAAATTTATATGAAAATTCCTGAAGGATATAAAATGCCTGAAGCATTTGGTTTAAAGTCTCGGGAAATGTATTCAATCAGATTACAAAGATCATTATATGGTTTAAAACAATCAGGGCGCATGTGGTATAATCGCCTAAGTGAGTACTTGATAAATGAAGGATATATAAATGATGCCATTTGTCCATGTGTTTTTATTAAGAAAGCAAAATCAGAGTTCATTATAATCGCTGTTTATGTTGATGACATAAACCTAATTGGAACTCCAGAAGAGCTCCAAAAAGCGATTGAATATTTAAAGAAAGAATTTGAGATGAAAGATCTGGGAAAAGCAAAACTTTGTCTTGGTTTGCAGATTGAACATTTGATTGATGAGATCCTTATCCATCAATCTGCTTATACCGAAAAGGTTTTAAAAATATTTTACATGGACAATGCACATCCTTTAAGTACTCCAATGGTTGTTCGCTCACTTGAAGTGAGTAAAGATCCGTTCCAACCTCAAGGAGAAAATGAAGAGCTTCTTGGTCCTGAAGTACCATATCCTAGTGCAATTGGTGCACTTATGTATCTTGCTAACGCTACAAGACCTGACATAGCGTTCTCTGTTAATTTGCTAGCAAGATATAACTCTTCTCCTACACGAAGACATTGGAACGGAGTTAAGCATATATTGCGATATCTGAAGGGAACTAGCGATATGGGTCTCTTTTATACTAACAAAGGTTATCTGTTTACATGCGCAGGTACTGCTATATCATGGCGATCCACAAAGCAGTCCATTGTTGCTACTTCTTCGAATCATGCTGAGATAATAGCTATTCATGAAGCAAGTAGAGAATGTGTGTGGTTGAGATCAGTGATACATTTCATCAGAGAAAGATGTGGCTTGAAGTGTGATACAAAAATACCCACAGTATTATATGAAGATAATGCTGCTTGCATAGCTCAATTAAAAGGAGGATTTATAAAAGGAGATAGAACGAAGCACATTTCACCAAAGTTATTTTTCACTCATGATCTCCAGAAGAATAGTGATCTTGATGTGCAACAAATTCGTTCAAGTGACAATCCTGCAGATTTGTTCACCAAATCTTTGCCAATTTCAATTCTTGAGAAAATGATATTCAAGATTGGAATGCGAAGACTCCGACATCTGAATATTGGTCTTCGTCAGGGGGAGTGAAATACGTGTTGTACTCTTTTTTCCTTAACCAAGTTTTGTCCCATTGGGTTTTCTTGGTAAGTTTTTTAATGAGGCAACTCTCAAAGCGTATTACTAGATATGTGTACTCTTTTTCCTTCATTGAGGATTTTTCCCACAGGGTTTTTCCCAATAAGGTTTTTAACGATGCACATCATCAATGGACATCCAAGGGGAAGTGTTATGAAATATATTATGGATGTCCAATACACAAATATAATGCTTCTCCTCCTTCATCTTAATGGTTCCTCCATTTTCCTCCACCATCTTAATGGTTCCTCCATTTTCCTCCACCATCTTAATGGTTCCTCCATTTTCTCATATATTGAATGCATATGTAGCACTATAAATAGAGGCATAAGTTTTCATATGAAATACACTTGTAACACATTTTGGAAGAATAGTAAAAATCTCTCCTCTTTTGTCATTCTATTTCTATGGTTTTCATCCTTTAATATTGTGACTCTTTTAGCTTCATTTTATAACAGAGTAGTCTTTATTGTCAATTTTTTTACTCCAAACAATCATTTGTCTCAACTTTCATATTAATACGTTTATCTCCACTGCTGGATCCACCTACTTTTGAATACACTAGAGTACCATTTTGATCACAGTCGTGTCCAAATTATACACCCACATTGAGAGGTAAGAACTAATTTAAGAAAGCATTGCAAAGAAAGTAGGCAAATTGATAGTTTTGCCAGATTCAGTTTTCTTATTGATTTGGAATGTTTTGTGTTGTGAACCAACCTGACACCATAAAGCCTTATGGGCTAGAAGTGGTAAATAAGACGGATCCTGTTGAAACTGTTGGGCCTAGTAAAATATTAGAGTGTTTTCTTTGGGATCCAGGCCCAATTAGCAACTGATTAAAAATGAGTAGCGGTTAGAGAGGAGTTTATGCGTATTCTGATGAAAACCGTCTGTCCCTCTTGTCTCCTTTCTCTAAGTTTCTCATCCCCTTCTGGTTTCCTCTTCTCCGTTTTCCATTAATGAAGAAGGGTTCCTCTTCTCAGTTTCCCATTAATGATTGTTACTCGTTGATTATTTATCGTTTTCCTTTATCAGTTGTCATTTGTATTCTCAACGGTTATAATGTACATTAGTGTTGTGTTGGTTATTTCGGGTTCGTTTCATTGGTGCTTTCATCCAGAGGTCTTCAATGGAGGACCAAATATCTCGAACAATCGAAGATTCAATTAAGTTCGTGAAGGATTCATGGTCGAAGGAACTTGCTGAATTCGTTCAATGTTACGAAATCTTGCAACGAGTAAACCTACCCCGGTGGAATTCCAACGATTCTATGTTAGGATTGGAAAAGTCTTCTATTCATAACCGGAACAGAATTACAATAGGAGGAGCAACTCTCACACTCAACTATTACAAAAAACCAATCCTAAACTTAATACCTATATCTCACTCAAGTGTTTTCCTTACTGTTTTTCTCTCTTGCTCTTGGTGATGCTACAAATGATAGAAGGCTTCCCTATTTATAGGGATGAAATGAACCTATTGATGTCATTTGTGACTCAAGCAAGCACTTGACAATTTGTCAAATACAAGGAAGATGTTTTCTTCCTTAAAAGAAGGAATATGTTTTCTTCCTCAAAACAAGGGAAATGTTTTCTTCCTTGTTTTCTTCCTTAAAATGAGGGAGATGTTTCCTTCCTCAAATTATGGGATGGACCCAACAAATCTCCCCCTCCAGTCCCATACACCTGAAGGAGAGTACACTGGCTTTTAGTTTGAGTGTATGCCGACAAGTTCTTTGTACAATTCGAACTTGTCTCTCGGTACCACCTTGGTCAGCATGTCTGCAGGGTCGTCGTTTGTGTTGATCTTGGAGAGCTTCAGTTCATGTTGCTCGACTGCTTCTCTGAGCCAGTGATATCGAACATCAATATGTTTTGTGCGTGAGTGGTACCTCGAGTTTTTGCTGAGATCCATAGCGCTTTGACTATCACAATGAATTGTGTATTCTTCTTGTCGGAAACCCAGTTCTTGAAGGAAACGTTTCAGCCACATAAGCTCCTTCCCAGCTTCAACTGCGGCAATGTATTCGGCTTCTGTGGTTGATAGTGCTACACACTTTTGTAACTTGGATTGCCATGACACATCTCCCCCTGCAAATGTGAATATATAACTCGAAGTTGATTTCCTGCTATCATAATCTCCTGCCATGTCAGCATCAGTGTAACCTTCCAAAATCGGCTTAGCTCCCCCATAGCACAAACATAGTCTGGATGTACCCTTCAGGTACCGTAGTATCCACTTGACATCTTCCCAATGTTTTCTTCCTGGATTTGATAAGTATCTGCTCACAACACCGACAGCATGAGCAATGTTTGGCCTTGTGCACACCATTGCATACATCAAACTTCCAACTGCTGAAGAGTAGGGCACTGCTTTCATCTTCTTCTTTTCTTCTTCGGAAGAAGGACAACTTTCCTTGCTCAACTTGAAGTGATTTGCTAGTGGAGTACCAACAGGCTTGGTTTTTTTCATGTTGAACCTTTTGATCACGCGTTCAACGTATTCCTCTTGTGACAAGAACAACTTCTTTTCCTTTCGATCACGAATGATTTTCATGCCCAAGATATGTTGTGCAGGGACTAAGTCTTTCATATCAAAGAACTTAGACAAATCTTTCTTCAAGTTGTTGATCATAGTTGCATCCTGGCCTACTATCAGCATATCATCCACATAGAGCAGAAGGATGATAAATTTTCCATCGGGGAACTTCTTCAAGTACACACAATGATCTGCAGTTGTTCTTTTGTATTGATGTTTCAGCATGAATGAGTCGAACTTTTTGTACCATTGCCTTGGGGCTTGTTTGAGACCGTAGAGACTCTTCCTTAACTTGCAAACGAGATGCTCTTTCTTTGGGATTCAGAAACCATCAGGCTGCTCCATGTATATTTCTTCCTCCAAATCACCATGCAAAAAAGCTGTTTTCACGTCCATCTGCTCAAGTTCAAGATCCATACTTGTAACCAATCCGAGAACCACTCGGATAGACATCATCTTCACAACCGGCGAAAAAATCTCATCAAAGTCGATTCCTTCCTTCTGTTGGAAACCTTTGACTACGAGCCTTGCCTTGTACTTCACGATATTTCCGCTAGCATCTTTCTTGAGCTTGAAGACCCATTTGTTCTTCAAGGCCTTCTTTCCCGGAGGAAGTTTCACCAACTCATATGTTTGATTCTTTTGTAAATAATTCATTTCTTCCTCCATGGCCTGTCTCCAATTGGATTTTTCACGATGAGATTGAGCTTCTTGAAAGCTCTCTGGCTCCCCTTCGCTGGTAAGAAGGATCGATTCTGTTGGCGAGTATGACCTTTGAGGGATTAACCCTCGTGCAGAACGTCAAACTTGATTATTTCCAGCTGCGTCTTGGGGTGAAGGCTCCCCCTGCTCAAGAATTTCTTCGTTTTGATCATCATCAACATCTGCCGGATCAATGTTTTCTTGTTCATCATGGACATTATCATGAAGTTCCTCGTTGTTGAGAGGAATGTGTGGTGATTCAGGGACATCATCTGGAGCATGATAACTTCGGTGCTTGTTGATTGTTGGAGCACACTCATGAAACTGGTTTTCATGGAACACGGCGTCTCTACTTCGAATCACTTTCTTCATTTCGGGATCCCACAGCCTGTATCCGAACTCTTGATCTCCATAGCCGATAAAGATACACGGAGTTGATCTGAGATCAAGATTCTGCCTCAACTCTTTGGATACATGCACAAATGCCTTGCACCCGAACACTTTCAAGTGAGAATATGAAATATCTTTCCTAGACCATATCTTTTCTGGAACTTCAAAGTTCAATGAGACTGAAGGTGACCTGTTTATAAGATAACAAGCTATCAGAACAGCTTTGCCCCAGAATGGCTTTGGCAGTTTAGCCATACTGAGCATGCATCGGACTTTCTCAATAATAGTGCGGTTCATTCTTTCAGCTACACCGTTATGTTGTGGTGTTCGTGGCACCGTTTTCTCATGTCTGATCCCATGTTCAGCACAATATGCCAAAAACTCCCGGGAAGTGTACTCGCCTCCATTGTCGGATCGGAGGCATTTCAGCTTCTTTCCAGTCTCCCTTTCTACCATAGCATGGAATGTCTTGAAACGATCGAATACTTGATCCTTCGATTTGAGACAATAAGCCCAAACCTTCCGTGATGCGTCGTCGATGAATGTCACGAAGTATTTGCTACTACCAAGAGATTCTTCTTCAATGGGTCCACACACGTCAGAGTGGACAAGGCTCAGCAACTCGGAACGATTCTTTCTGGTGGAACTGAAAGAAACTCTATGTTGTTTCCTGAATAAACAGTGATCATAGGGATCCAAAGTTACGTCTTTATCTATTGAGATGGCTTCTTTCTTTGCAAGAGTCGTCAATCCCTTCAGACTCATGTGGCCTAATCGTCTATGCCACAAGTTTGGCGATGTCTCTTCTTCAACTGCATTGAGACTCGGTCGATACAACTTTACATTGGTTTTGTAAAGAGTACCACAAATATGTCCTCTAGCAATAACCATAGAGCCTTTGGACAGCTTCCATGTACCATCCTTGAACAGATTTCCATACCCCTGTCGATCCAGAGCTACTCCTGAGATCAGATTCAATCTCAGATCCGGAACATGACGAACCTCTTTTAACACAAGTGAGCTTCCATTGCTGGTTTTTATGTGCACATCACCAATGCCAACAATGCTCGAGAAACTGGTGTTGCCCATCTTCACAACGCCGTGGTCTCCAGATTTATAAGTACTGAACAAATCCCGGTGTGGAGTGGCATGGAATGATGCAGCAGTATCAATCACCCACTCAATATCATTTGTGCCCACATGTAGGCATGCTTTCTCTACGCATGTAACAAGTGCAATGTCTGGTGACACGGTGACCATGGTCTCACCATCTTCCTTGCTCGAACTCTGGTTAGTTTGAGGCTGCTCCCGTTTAAGCTTTCGACACTCCACCTTCTTGTGTCCATAGTTGCCACAATAGTTACAATAGCCCTCGAACTAAGTGTTGGTATCGACGGACTTTCCCCGCTCTCGTGATCTCCCTCGAACTTGAGATCTTCCTCTACTTTGACCTCGACCTCTACCTTTGCCTCGGCCTCTTCCTCTACCTCCGCTTCTACCCCCGTTGTGTCCACTATTTTCAGAAACAAGGGCATATGATTGATCTACCCCGACTTCTTTTCTTCGCGATTCCTCGTTTATTAAGGCGTCCGTGACCATCTGCATGGTCACCTTACCATTGGGGGCAGAATTACTTAGAGTGACGACAAGAGTCTCCCAGCTATCAGGTAGAGAACTTAGGAGCAAAATTGCTTACTCCTCATCTTTGAGAACCCATTCGGCTGCACTTAGCTGGTTCACGAGATCTTGGAACTGACTTGTGTGTTCTGTGACAGAGGTACCGCTACGTAGCTTGTGATTTACCAATCGCCTCATCAACAATGTTTTATTTCGAGCCGTTTTTGCTTGGTATATGCTCCTATGCTTTTCCCAAAGTTTGTAAGCACTCGTTTCCTGCGCGACATGATGGAATACACTATGGTCAATCCACTGTCGAATTTGTGCGACCGTTTTCCTATTCATTCTTGCCCATTCTTCGTCTGTCTTCTTGTCGGGTTTGGCACCTTTATTTTTGAGTGGCTCGGCTAAATCCTTCAAATTTAACAAGTACTCCATACGAGGTTTCCACATGTTATAATTTGAGGATGTTAGCGGAATCATGGTATCCGATGATGATTTCTCCATGATAAAGTGCACCTAATCTGCTTGTACTGGACTGTGAAAGCAGAATCAGGCAAAACGGGACTCACGGTTGAATCCGGAATGGTCTAAAACCGGACAAAAACAGAGTGAACCGGGCTGCACTAATTCAAACCGAATCGGGCCGGTTTAATCACTGGCTGGTTGAAAGAGTCAACAAAAGGATGATGTGGCAATTGGACTTTGACCAGATCTGGTTCTGGTCAAACGGGTTGGTCTGGACAAAACGGGTTGGTCGGATCGGGTTTCTCCGGTCGTCTTCTCCGGCGAGCTGGTGGCCGGAAGGTGGCGGAGCAGCGGCGGCGATGGTGGACAAGGAAACTTTGACTGGTCTTTTGAAGGTCTTCCGGTGGTCGAAAAATTCTGAAAAATATATATTCGGAATCCTCAGAATGAGATCTTTCTAATGGTATACTCAGAGTACAATTTTGGGACAAAAAATTTTTGACTAAAAATTTTACGAAACTTTAAAAGATTGGCCTGGAAGATTAACCAAGCTCTGATACCACTTGTTAGGATTAGAAAAGTCTTCTATTCATAACCGGAACAAAATTACAATAGGAGGAGAAACTCTCACACTCAACTATTACAAAAAATCAATCCTAAACTTAATACCTATATCTCACTCAAGTGTTTTCCTTACTGTTTTTCTCTCTTGCTCTTGGTGATGCTACAAATGATAGAAAACTTCTCTATAAACTATTTATAGGGATGAAATGAACCTATTGATGTCATTTGTGACTCAAGCAAGCACTTGACAATTTGTCAAATACAAAGAATATGTTTTCTTCCTTAAAAGAAGGAATATGTTTTCTTCCTCAAAACAAGGGAAATATTTTCTTCCTTATTTTCTTCTTAAAATGAGGGAAATGAGGGAGATGTTTCCTTCCTCAAATTATGGGATGGACCCAACATTCTATGGCCAGAATCTAGAGTTATGGATATCTCAGGCTAAAGGCTACTTTGACATCTATGAAATTGTAGAAAACCACAAGTAGTCTATCGCCTCATCCTATCTTGATGGAGCAGCTTGAAGTGGTATGAATGGCTTTTCTAGAACAAGCAAGTGGCAGATTGGGAACATTTTACTGTGAAAGTATTGATTCGTTTTCGTAATCGGCATCTCGAATAGCCGGAAGATCGCTTGGCCAATCTCCGTCAGGTGACCTCAGTGACTGAATACAAAAGTCGTTTTGAGGCTTTCTCATCGAGCTTTGGTAAGTCAGATGTGCTTCTTCCGTGCCCAGCATATGTTCATCCACATGGGAGCAATATAACCAACTCACCATTGTCGCTATGTCATGAAGAGCAATCTGAATGCAAAAGTGACACCTATGCATGCAAGGTATTTGATGAATCGTCTGATGGGTCCAAAAAGGCAAATTCTCATGGTACAACTACTGAGGAATATGCTCCTAATGATCTGATATATGCTGTCTCTATTTATATGGCAAATGGTTATGATGCTAAATATGAAGAAAAAAATGATGAAGAGGAAATTCATACCAGTAGAGATAAACTTTTAGGCTTCGGTAATATAGTAGCAAAGAAGCCTTCGTTACGGATTAATTCTACATTCTCTACTCCGTGTGCTCTTGCCATGTTTAATATTCACAAAGTTTCAACTGATTGTTGGAGTTATTTACTTGTTGAACACCCTCGCAAAGTCTACTGTCAACATGGATTTGGGCTTGCCCAACACTTGGAGATGCCTTGTAGTCTTTCCGTTTGCAGTTATGCCAAGCTTATAAGAAAATGTAGATTTGATCACAATCATGTTGCAGTTATGTTACTTTTGCATCCGTTTTTCCCTAATTAGTTCAAATTAGACTTTCCATTTGATCCTGGTTCTAGTTTGCTTACCACATTTCTTGGCGCTGCAAGATATTATTCATTCATGGTTATCTGTGTCGCTTGCGTTACTTCATTTCCATATCGCTTTGAATCTCTTAACATTATCTGACCTCTTTTTATGCTTTTTTTATTGAGCCGAGGGTCTTTCGGAAACAGCCGTCCTACCTTGGTAGGAGTAAGGTCTGCGTACACTCTACCCTCCCCAGACCCCACGTTGTGGGATTTCACTGGGTTGTTGTTGTTGTTGTGGTTGTGGCTAACTTCAAGGAGATAATTAGCATATTAACCTGTCATATTGATTCCATGTCTAACGATCAATGTATTTTAAATCAATGCCCATTTGATTCCGGTGCGAATATCATTGTAACCCTCGGTGGACGCCTCCCAGTTCATCAATTGCCATATGGGACATCTGGACACTCTCTTCCTAGTGAAGGACACATTTCAAAATTTTTGGTCATTGTCCTACATTCGTCACACTGTTGGGATATGCCACAGGGATATTAAACATCACAATCTTTCGCTGAATACCCATGTTCCTTCAGTTAATTTAAGCAACTGGGACATGCTAAAGCTCTGGTTATACGAGAACTAACTATTTCTTCGACATACTCTCTGTGTTACAGAGAGACAGTTTATTTTTGGGGCAACAGGGTACACTACTCCTATTGGCATTTGGTTTGTTGGTTGTGACCTCGCAGGAAAGAATGTTAAAGATGAAATAGTTAAGGAAATCATTGCTGCTAATGTTGATATTCCGGGGTTAGATATTAGCTTTTTGGCGCATGTAAGGGAATTTGCGGCTGACTTTATATCATCAGGTCCCTCATTTAGCATCCTACTTATGCATCTACCGGAAGGGCTTCAGCTTTTTATGGATTTAGCAAACTGGGATTACTGTGGTTCGTGTAAGTTGGGTGAAGATCAAAAGCTTTTTGCCTGGATAAATCGCAACTGTGGCGGAGCTGAGACAAATATGCCTAGTTGTGACAAGGAACTAGTTTTCTCTGATCCTTCTATTTCACCTTGTGGAAATTTTATGTTTCAGCATCCGAGAACAACCTATTGTTATTTACTGGCTCAGCAACCTAAGATGGATATGTAGGTTTGGGATCCAGGAATATATTCCAAGTCCATGGCTCTAACTGAGTTGGCAACAAGGGCAACTGTATTTCCTTGGAGAAAGACATTCATTGTTTTGCTATTTGCAATGCATCATGTGAATAAGGTGCAACACTTGAAAATGAAAGCTTCAGAGGTGAATGTGCAAGGGAAGTCTCTTCATGCATATAAGTATCGTTTATACTTGTCTTTCCATGTTTTCAATTTGTCATGGCAGTCATACAATGAAGAAGCAGCATCCCATGACAATCAAAAAGGGGCCTTGGTTATTGAAGATGGTGATGTTGTTCATATTAAGGATGGTGGTGTATAAATTTATAAGTTTGACAGGGCTCAGAATAACCATGGTGGTACTGTTATGTTTGTTTCTATTCAGTGGGTCTTATTAACTGCTTCGATAAGTTGGCAAGCAAGGTCGTGTCAATATGCACATCAAATTATGATGACACTCAAGTTATTCACTCTGTTATTGTCTACGAAGAGCTGCAATGACCGCGGTTTTGATTGGTTCATAGCATGTTCTCAAGTCACACTCAAGTTTGACTAGCTCACACATTTTTCTCAAGTCACAAAGCACTCCTTGGTATTGAGATAGTTGGTTGGGAGCCCACGAGCATCACTGTTCTTGACTCGAACCTTGAGGACAAGGTTCTTTGAGGATGGGAGTATTGTTGTGAACCAACCTGACACCATAAGGGCTTATGGGCTCGAAGTGGTAAAACAAGATGGATCCGGTTGAGACTGTTGGGTCGAGTAAAATATTAGAGTGTTATGTTTGGGATCCAAGCCCAATTAGCAACTGATTAAAAAGGAGTAGCGGTTAGAGAGGAGTTTATGCGTATTCTGATGAAAATCGTTTGTCCCTCTTGTCTCCTTTCTCTAAGTTTCTCATCCCCTTTTGGTTTCCTCTTCTCAGTTTTCCATTAACGATTGTTACTCGTTGATTATTTATCGTTTTCCTTTATCAGTTGTAATTTATATTCTCAACGGTTATAATATACATTAGTGTTGTGTTTATATTCTCAACGGTTATAATATACATTAGTGTTGTGTTGGTTATTTCAGGTTCATTTCATTTTGCATTAGTTGGAAGATCGAAACTTTGAAGTCAATTCCACCCCGCACCCCCTCTTCCCCAAAGAAAACAAAAGCTCTCAACTTTGATTCGTCGTCTTCTTCGATTTTGCTATTTTAGAGACAATCTCAAATCCCCCCGAGACTTTGATTACAAGTCGAAATATGGTTAGAGCCCTTATGTGTCTCGAACTTATATTGAATGCGATTAATATAAATTTTGTAATAATCTCTTATTTTTTGATAACCGTCAATGAAACATTTTCTCAATTTATTTGTAATGGAGGATGGTTCGTTTCATATTGAATGCATGAAAGTGGAAAATATTCAATACGAATTTCCACCATCAACTTTTCACTTTTGCTTCAATATCATCAATAAAATTGTAGTAGCACAAGAAATACTTAGCATTTAAGAAATCATACTATTACAGGGCAGAGCCAGTAAACTCCTTGTTTTACCAGCAATCACAGTAGAATTGCTATTACATTAGTTAAACATACTCTAAATTACAGTAGAGATAACACTTTTTTTTTTCTGCAACAAATGCACTCCTTCAGCAGCACAAATACTGATTACATTGGAATTTCAGGTATTACAAACACATTTGTAAAAGAAACAAGACAAATGCTCTTGCCTCATCAATCCAAACACCATACAAACTATGGATATGTAGAACTTCGCAGAAGACTACGGTCAATCAAACATTCGGAAAAATTAGCATCACCTATGGAATCTTTCTTATTATTCCTCTTCTTGAAATGCTTCGTAGCCGCTTTCAGTACCTTACCCCACTCCTGTACACAATAACATGCTCTAGTTAACGGCTAGAAAATTTAAATTTAAAAAAAACAAACAAAGCAAACTCAGCAACTAAGTGGGCGTTTGGACATAAAAATGAAATTTGAAAAGAAATAGTTTTGGGAAATTGAAGGTATTTTTGGACATGAATACAACTTGGAAAAATGTTGTATTTTTGTGAGTGATCTGGAGTGAAAAATGTAAAAATAGGTATTTAGAGTTTTTTGAATTCTGAATTCTGTGAAATTGTAACAATTCTATGTCTAAACATGATTCCCGAATAAAATTCTGGAAAAAGTGAAAATTATCCATGGCCAAACAGGCCCTAAAATCTCAGATTGATATTACCTTTCGTGGGGTTAAAGTAGTGGAGTTAAGTTTATATGAAGATGGTAAGCGAGTGAAATCAAAAGCCTTCTTCTTTCTCTTCTTCAATCTGTGACATTCCCTCAAATTCTCTGTAACAGCATTGGACAACTTCCTCTTGATTTTTGTTGTCGCTTTCTCGAAATCCAATGCTGAAATGTCGGGAAATTTGCAAAGCAGATCTTTGGACATGGAACACTGTAAATGCTCAACCACCATATGGGTGCCCATATTTTCGTGACTGAAATCCTGGTTTAAGTTTAATGGTGACTCTGGAGATTTGATGTGAAAATAGTGGAGCAATTTTAAAGCACAGAAAGTAGCCGTTACAAGATCCCTCATGGACTCCACGTGTCAAGACCATGTTGATGTTCTGCATCTCAAGATGTAAGTAAACTGTTATTTCTTAAGGAAAATTATAGGATTATATTTTACTTCCGAAAATCTATATTTTACTCAATCCATTTTATTTTATGTGTCTTACCTTGATTCAATACAACAATAACATACTCAATATAATCCTAATTATCCTACAAGTGGGATGAACTTGATTCAATACGAAATGTTATAAAACTTAAAAATATAAAAAAAAGAAATTTAAAATCTTATCATCTTATATTTTAGGACCCATTGACACGAATATGTGTTTTTTTTTTCTTTTTCAAACAAATATTTGGTTAACACACTAAATTCTCATTAGTTTTTAAAGATGAGTTTTTCATATTTGAAGTGAATTTTTCTCACTCACGTGACTTTAATTCTTATTTACGTGAAATTATTTTCAAACACGACTTTAACTTTCAAATATTATTTTCAACTTCAAATATTATTATTTCTCAAATATCATTCAATTCATATCCAAACATGAAACGCCTACTTACTTTTGTAATATATTATAAATATTCTTTTAGTTATGACTCTTCTATCACGAGATCAGCAAAAATAACACATGAGATTTTATCATTTTCTTCTACTCAAATTATAAATGGTCATCAAAGATTATATCTTCTCTTAAACTAAAAGTGTGTAACAAATGAACAATTCCTTCAGATTTTGTGAAAATGAGAATGTTAGAAATTAGAGACTTACTAAATATAAAGTGACGTTCTACTAAAGTAGAAAACTAGAAAAGTGGAAATATAATTAATTCCTCTGTTCCAATTTATGTGATATACTTTCTTTTTTTGTCTATTCCAAAAAGAATGATACATTTCTACATTTACAAATAATTTAACTTAAACTTCTCATTTTACTATACACTTAATGAAATGATTTGCAGTCACACAAATATTTATGGCTTTTTAGATCATAAGTTTCAAAAATGTTCCTTTCTTTTTTAAACTTCGTGCCTAGTCAAAGTATATCACACAAATTGGAATAGAGGGAGTATGTGGGAATAGTTGAAAATATAAGAAATGAAAGGTGAATTAATTGTGATATAAGGTCTTTGTAGTCATCACATGGTGTACTCTTAAGTAGAATTAAGAGACAATGGACATGGGCCACACAAATATTGACTTGAGCATTGTGATGTGATCTTGGAATACTTTCTAAGATGGGATATGCACATATATCCGTCGTTAATAAGTGCTAGTATATGATTTTAGCTAAAGACTAGACTTAGTAATTATAGTGCTAAAAGATGGCACCAGATAGTCAAATTCTTCTGTTAGAAATACTGCACGATAAACTCACACTCCACCAACTAGACTGATTCATTTGAACCTCCATTGTTTCATTACCTCCGAAATCACTGAAGTTCACCGTTGCTGTGAAAAAGGTTCTCTTGGTTCATCAATAACAAAATTTCAATTTTAAAATCGCAACTAAACTCGGATCTAAAATATTTTTGATTTGAGTAAGTGCTTTTGGGATTCGCCGGAAGCACCTATATGATGCTATCTATATACAGAAAATTGGAGGCGATTTAGCTCAAATTCAGACCTGGAATCCATCACTAGGGAAATGCGTATATCATGTATATCCCCACATATCATACATATATTCTCGTGGATATAGATAGAGATACATGATATACAAGAGATAAACGGATGTATAGTGTCATATACACTAATATACATGGTGATATACATATATACAATGCGAAGTACACGGATGAAGACTTCGTCTACCTCAATTTTAGATGAAAGAGATTAATTCCGTGATCATTCTCATTGATTGAGTTGGTAAATATACCATAGTTACAATGTCCTATTAGGATACAAACTATACTAACCTAAAATAGAAGATTTACAAAATATTCTTTTACTACATATTTACACTATTTATCACACCCCCGCAGTCGAAACGGGAGGTTTACGAACGCTGAGACTGTCCCGAAAATCTTCAAATAAGACCTGTGGTAGTCCTTTAGTGAAAATATCGGCGAGCTGATATCGGGACGGAACATGAAGGACACGGACGTGGCCGCGCGCCACCTTTTCACGAACAAAATGTATATCCATCTCAATGTGCTTGGTGCGCTGATGTTGGACTAGATTTCCTAACAGGTAAATGGCACTAACATTATCACAATAAACTAAAGTAGCCTTAGGGATCAGACAATGTAGTTCCAAGAGGAGGTTACGTATCCAGCATGATTCAGAGACAACATTAGCAACCCCCCTATATTCTGCTTCCACACTAGAGCGGGAAAGAGTAGGTTGGCACTTAGATGACCAAGATATCAAATTATCTCCCAAAAACACGCAATAACCCGACGTCGAGCGTCTGGTGTCTGGACATCCCCCCCAATCAGCATCAGTGTATGAAACCAAATCAGTAACTGAAGATGAGTAGAGATGCAAACCATGATCAAGAGTACCCTGAATATACCGAATAATCCGCTTAAGAGCAAGCATATGCGTATCTCGTGGAGCATGAATATGAAGACAAATCTGCTGTACGACATAAGAAATATCCGGTCTGGTGAAGGTAAGATACTGAAGAGCACCTGCAAGGCTCCGGAAATGAGTGGGATCGTCACACAGATCGCCAGAAGAGGCACTGACCTTCGGTTTAGTGTCAACCGGAGTGGAAGAAGGCTTACACGAGGACATTCCTGCACGTTCAATAATGTCCGTAGCATAACTTCGTTGTGATAGAAACATACCACCCTTGTGACGGGTCACCGCAATGCCAAGAAAATAGTTCAAAGGACCTAAGTCCTTCATAGCAAATTCTGAGCCAAGAAGGCCCATAATAGAACAGCGGAGAGCATCTGAAGAAGCAGTAAGAATAATATCATCCACATATAGTAAAATGTAAGCCAAGTGGTGCCCTTTGCGATAGATGAACAAGGAGTGGTCAGACCTGCTATTAGCAAAACCAATGGAAGAAACAAAGTCAGCAAATCTTTTATACCAAGCTCTCGGTGCCTGTTTAAGCCCATATAAGGACTTGCGCAACAAACACACATAATCGGGACGAGACGGGTCTCTAAAACCCATAGGCTGATGCATATAAACCGTCTCCTTGAGCTCGCCATGAAGAAATGCATTTTTGATATCCAACTGATGAATGGGCCAATGTTTAGATAGAGCTAGACTTAAGACAGTGCAGATCGTTGCTGGCTTCACGACCGGACTGAAAGTCTCACCACAATCAATGCCAACCTGCTGTGTTTTGCCATCACCTACAAAACGGGCTTTATGCCTCTCAAAATCACCATTAGACTTTTCTTTATGAGTAAAAATCCACATAGACCGAATAACATTCACATTAGGTGGACGGGGGTACCAAATCCCACGTCTTATTTTTAATAAGAGCATCATATTCATCATCCATGGCCAATTTTCAATTCGGGTCACGTAGCGCATCCAACGGTTTAAGAGGTATGGGGGACTTGGTAACTGTCGCATGTAGATTAAATGGGTGCTTGGGTTTGAAAATCCCACGCTGACTACGAGTGACCATGCGTGTGTGGGTATTGGGCTGGACAGGTGGAGAAATGGTCGAGTTTTGCGGGGTGGTGGGAAGCTGATGGGGGAGAGGGGCGGACTGGTCCTGCGTAGAGGACGATGGAGGCTGCTGCCCAGGTGGGGAGGGGTCGGCGTGGTCCTGATTCACGGGCAGCGACGGAGGGGAACAGGGCAGCGGTGGAGGGCTGGCGGCTATATGATGGATCAAGTAAGGAGAGAGGCCATCATCAAGGAAGTCATAAGAGGTGGGAGCCGGAGTATGGATTTTGGAAAATGGAAATTGAGTCTCATCAAATAAAACGTGACGACAAATAATGATTTTATTTGAGGATAAATCAAAACATTTGTAGCCACGATGGTTTGGTGGATATCCCAAAAAGACACATGGAGTTGACCGAGGGTGCAACTTGTGAATAGTAGTAGACGGAAAAAGGGGATAACATAAACACCCAAAGACTCGGAGATGAGAATAAGATGGTTTCCGTTGGTAAAGGACCTCTAAAGGTGATTTGTGACCCAATAGATTACTTGGTAAAATATTAATGAGATACGTCGCCATTTGCAATGCATGATGCCAAAAAGACGGAGGAATAGAGGCATGAACAAGAAGAGTCCGGATGACATTATTTAGTGAACGAATTTTTCTTTCTGCTTTTCCATTTTGAGAGGATGTATGAGGACACGAAAGACGGAAAGACATCCCATTGGATGCACAAAATTTTCCGAATTGACCATTAGTATATTCCCTCCCATTATCACATCGGACATTCTTGATAGGACGTTCAAATTGAGTAAGAATATGGGTCTTAAAATCCATGAATTTTGAGTAAACATAAAATTTTCTAGCCAAAGGGAAAGTCCACAAATAGTTGGTAAAATCGTCCAAAAATAGAACATAATAACGATGGCCCATAGAACTCAAAATTGGAGAAGTCCACAAATCACTATGAATAATGTCAAATGGAAACAAAGTTTCAGAAATAGAACTAGCAAATGGCAACTTAACATGTTTACCAAGAACGCAAGAATGACAAATACTAGATGAACTAGAAATATTACATTCAATGCTTTTATTACGCCTAAGAAAATCCAAAATAGAAGCTCCCGGGTGGCCCAAACGATCATGCCAACGGGTAGAAGACAAGGCAGCAAAAGTCGACGGTGAATTGGTGGAAAATTTGAAGGTGGACAATGGATAGAGAGCACCCCTACTATTACATCTCATGAGAGCCATCCCCGTCCGGAAATCCTTCACAGAAAACCCATAAGGATCAAATTCAACACTCACATAGTTATCAGTAGTAAATTTACGAACCGATATCAAATTCTTTATGAGTTTTGGCGCATGAAGGACATTGTTTAACAATAAAGGAGGGTTCGGGGGAGGCAATTTAGCATGACCAAAACCTCGAATTGGAATTGAATTACCATTACCAACAACAATGCCAGTATTACGATTGCTCAAATTAAAATAAGACGAGAGAGTACCTTTTGTGGATGTCATATGGGACGTGGCGCCGGTATCCATATACCAATTCGAATCGGGTTGGTTCAACGTCATCGTGTGCATGGCCGATTCAATATCCGTCGGAGTTCATTGCGTCGGGGGGCCCGCAGCTGCATATGCCTGCTGCTGTGGCTGAGCCCACTGCGTGGTAGGATACGGGCAAGGGGGAGCCCACTGAGGCATCCAACCCACTGCCACGGTGAGGAGGGATGTTGCCACTGCTATTGGTCACCTGAGGGGCGTCCTCAACGGCGTCGGCTGCCACTGCCACCGCCCGAACCACGGCCACCGCCGTTATTATTCCCGCCGCTAGAGCCGCGGTTTTTGTTGTTATTTTTGCCCCGATGATGGTGAGAACGACCAGAATTTTCCAGATGAGAAGAGTCATCAAAATCACGTTTGGAATTAGCCACCATAGCCGCGGGCGAGTCATCGTGCATTTCAGCCAACGCCTTTTCCTCAAGGCACAAACTTGACTGAGCTTCGGAGAATGGTGGAAGAGGCTTACTTTGGCGGATGTAGGTACCCAAATTCTTGTATGCCTCTGGGAGTCCAGCCACCAGTTGGAGAACGAGGCGGTTGTCGGTCACCGGAGCCCCCACACTCTTAAGTTGATCGGCCAAGGTCTTGAGACGTTGGCAATACGCCGAAGCGTATAGAAAATCCCGCATCTTGACATGAGAGAAATCATGTTCCAAAGCAACGGCACGGGAGTTTTTGTTGTCTTGAAAAAGATTACGGAGGCGATCCCAGGTCTCCTTTGCCGATAGGTCTTCTTCGATGATTGTATGCAATAAGTCCGTGGAGATGGTTGCATATACCCATTGAAGTACCGTGGCATCCAAAGTGGACCACAACTCCTTTTCGTCGTCAGTGGTAGGAGCCTTCTCCTTTCCGGTTGGCAGAATGTGGGAAAGGACACGGTGAGACCGGGCATGAAGTTTGAATAATTCGGCCCAAGCCGAATAATGATCCGTTTCCATCTCAAGAATGATTGGGATGTGATTCTTGATGTTGGAGACAGCCAAAGCAGGATGGAACTTGGTGTCTGCCATTGATGGAAGGCAAGAAAAATGGACGGAAATCGAAGAAGAAGAAGAAGAAGAAGAAGAAGATGTCGGAAAAATGGGTAGAGGACGTCGGAGAATTAGGGCAGCGGAAGAGAAGGAAAAGAAACCCTAGTATCTGATACCATAAAAGAGATTAATTCTGTGATTATTCTCATTGATTGAGTTGGTAAATATACCATAGTTACAATGTCCTATTAGGATACAAACTATACTAACCTAAAATAGAAGATTTACAAAATATTCTTTTACTACATATTTACACTATTTATCATTAGAATTTGAAAATTCATCTTAAATCTGCCTCACCTCAAAACACCTAGAAAATTGATACTCAAGCTTCTTAAGACGTTTCAACAAAATCCAATCTCACCCAATCAAAATAAATCACAATTACATAGATAAAAAAATTGAACCAAGCTTCAATGGAGAAAACTTTTTATCTTATATTCGAAACTTTACTTTCTCTAAAGGTATCATGGAAGGGTTATAGGGGAGTGAGGGAATATGGCGTGTTGGTTATCAAAGGAAGAACAATTTTTTTATGAAAGCAAAATGGAAGAGAGTGGAACGAGTAGTCAATTTGGTGTAGGATTATTTTAGGTTGGGTAAAAAAGTGTAGATGAAAGATTGGGCACAAAATATTACAGAGAAGGGAGGGGTGAGAAAGAAGCGTCAAGGAAGAAGTATTTTAGAGTTGGCTATAATTTGCTAATCTTTTTGCCAAATTGAACTGAACCTTGCTAATAACAGGAAGTTGAATATTTTTTGTCAACTTTTTATCCGACTTGTACACTGTACACAGTACTTTTATTTCAATTTTGATGTAGATTAAAGTGACACTAATTCAAGAAGGCATTTCACAAGGAGCCAAGCTAAGAATCTTCAAACATTGCAAGCTTTATGGATCAAGATGAAACCTTTGGAAGGCTCCAACATGGAACACTTGAAGATATTTAAAATATTAAGAGTTCTACCAATTTAATTTGCTTGTAACTTTAATGAAGGGCAATTGAGTCTTTCTTTACTACTTTTATCCCTTAGTATAAATAATACTGTAGAATATTAGGGTTTCATAACTAGTTTTTGACATATGATGAATTGTGCCTCTTGTGAGTGCTTGAAAATCCTTTGTTGAATTTCAACATTTTGTCCTAAGATATGGAAAAAAGGTTACTACTTTCTTGAGGATTCTAACAGATTAGGTGCTCTTAAGACCCAATTAAGTGGTGTTTTGGTTAGTTTCTCCATTACATCTTTTAATTGTTTGAAATTAGTTGTGTGTATTTCTCTTTAATTTCTACCTTTACATTTTTATCTTGTTCTTATTTTCTTGTTTCACTTCAAATTGGTATCAGACCTTTGGGATAAGTCGGTATTCTTATACTCAATTATTTCATTGGTTTTGAATCATCAAAAAAACAAAAGAGAGAGAGAGATCTGAAAAAAAAATCGAAAATACCAAAAAAAAAAAAAAGCTTTGCTAGATTGGAAATTCGTGACTGAAAACTTGAATTTTCACCATTGTGCTTTGTTGATTGAAGCTAGAAAGGAAAGAGGAAAAAAAAAACTCCATGAGCCCCATTGATGGAGCTTGAAGAAGAAACTTAAAAAATTGGTATGTCAAAATTTCTGATTGTTAGGAAAATTGATTATTGGGGTTTGATGATAATGATATTGTGAAGCTATAGTTCAAATTTCAAGTCATTTGGTAAAGATTTGAAGTTGTTTTGATCAAAATCTTTGAGCCAAAAATTTGTAGAAGCTTGGAAGAAGAAGAACACTACAAAAATTTCAAGGATAGCCACTTTTTGCACAATAACCAATTTTTTAACCAATTTACAATATAGCCTTCCAACTTGTTTTTCTCATCTTTTCTTCTTAATTCTAGCCAGGTTACTTTAAGTATTAGTTCATACTTAATTCTAAACTAGTTCTTGTACGTTCAATTTTGTTTGTGCCAAATCATTTTGTGCATTTTTTTTTTATTTCGTTGTTTGTTTATTTGTTTCCTTGTCCTTTAGCTTTTAATTATCCTTTTTTTAATTTACATAAACTCCACTCCATCCCGAAGAAGCAGTACCACTTGTGAATTATTTGGGCTGTGTTGATTCTCAACCTCAAGTTATTCAAGAGTGGTAAAAGGCAAGAGTGAAGTGAGTTCATTCGAGAGTTTCCTCAAAAGCCTTGGCCTTGGAGTGATACATGAGTGTGACTGATAAAATGAGAGATACATTAAGTGAGTGGTGAGGAACTTTTTCTACTAACTCTTTGTTTGTTTTTGTAGGTACAACGACTCAGTTGGAGGGAGAACCCTCTGAAATGGATTCAAAACTTATTGGAAGAAATGAAAGATATGAAGAGAAAATTGGAAGATGCGGATGGAAGGGTGAGACACCAAGAGATAGCAAAGCAACCACTTGAGATCTTCAATCCTATTGGTCAAAATGACGAGGGATCGAGTCACACTCCTCTTGATGCAACTCCATCACACGTGATTGTGCAAGATACGCTTTCCCCTAATGCTACTTTTTACCAACGAGGGTTTGCAATCAAGCTACACTTCCACAAGGAGGATGTCCATAAGCAAATCTTCCACAACATGCCACTAGACCTTAAGTGAGAGCCAGACATCAACAACAAAACCTTGAAGAGCATGATTCTTTTGATGGTGATAATTATGACTATGGGGTAGAAGATCAAGTTCAACAAGAGAGGTAGGTGGAAGAGGAAGAAGAGAAGGAAATAGAGATTGGCAACCTTATTGATGGTAATGATGATGAAGATCGAGGATTCAACAACATCAAGGTTACATTTCCATTCTTCAAAGGAAGCAGTGACCCAATGAATACCTTGATTGTATAGTGAAGCTTCAGAGGCAATTTAATCTCAACAATATGGGTGTTGTTAAGAAAATGAATTATGCTATAAGTCACCCTGAGAGTTTTGCTTCTACATGGTGGTTGAAAATTGAAAGAGATGCTTTGGTCACTAGAAATTTTGTTACAAGTTGGGATGCTATGAAGAGGCGTATGAGAGAAAGATTTGTGGGTCAAAATTATGAACAAGATACACTCAAGAAGCTTTTCAATCTTCAACAAGAAGACAAGAGTGTGGAAGAGTATTATGAGGAGTTAGAGCATACTAGGCTTCGAGCTAATGTCGATGTAATGACCCACTAGGTCGTTATGGGCATTTTGACCATTTTTACCCCTGCTAGTTCCTTTCTGAGAATAGGAGCTAGTCTAGTGATAATAGTTAGGGAAAGGATTAAAACCCTAGAATTAGTAAACCCATGAATAATGAATGGGTTGTTGATTTTATTGTTATTTATTCATCTAATAGTGTAGAGTATCACTTTCTAGGATGATAAGTGATTATTAATGGTGGAAATTGCATATTGAGACTTAGGGTTCTAATAAAAATGGAAACTTTAGCATAAAAACTGCTTGAAAGGGGTTGAATCGATTAGAAACCCATGAATTGGAATAATATGATTATTGGGACTAAAATTATGATAAGTTCATCACTAAATGATGGTTTCACCATTTGAAAAGGGTAGAAGTAATTGGGTTTTCTTCCCCAGTTGTTGTTTTTATTTGAGTAGATGATTCAATACTCACTTAGCGTTATATTTCTAGACTTTGAATGTTCCGAAGCTTTGTGAAAGGGAAAAGCTCTTGCAGAGCAGCGTGTCTTGTTCTAGTTCTGCATTTGAGGTAGGTTATGATTTACTTGAGTTAGACTTTAATTAGTTGAATGTATATGTAATAGATTTAATGGGAGAAAACATGTATAGGTCTTCAGACATGGAGTCTGGTTGGGAATTCCTAGGTTGGTACTGATTGATTGATTACGTGGGCTTTGTCGCCAGTACTTTATGTACTGAAACCTGAGGTGTAATTGTTGTGTTATAAAAAGGAAGGAGTTCATATATACTCTTCTTGTTGATTGAGATGATTACATATTCACTATGTTGATGAGTAAATTTACTTGAGTCTTAATATGACTTGTGGCTTAATGCCTTGTAATTCTTGACATGATATTGTTGGCTGATCATATTCCATATTGACTGTTGGACTGAAAATACGTTGAGATTCATATTATGATGAGATACAAAAAGAATTCATTTAGAAAGACACTTTTGACAGGGGGTGAGGATGTGGCCTAGTTATGGGCTCTTGATCTGAGGTCAGTTCTGGAGCGAGTAATACATGGACACTATAGGTCCCCTGCAGGTCATGGCTAATTGGGCAAACATTACCAGTTGACATGTGTGTACACGGTTGAGAGACTATCATTTTTGCATTGCATTGCGCCGGACTTATATTATTCTTTTGATGGTTGTGGCCGGGCTTATCTTATTCTTGTGTCGGCTGATTTATGTTGATGACATCATTTATTTATGTGATGTTGTGCTTATCTGCCTATCTTATTAATTTTATGAATGTATACATGATACTATCTTAGTTGGCTTATGATATCTACCGATACATATTGTTTGTACTGATACTACCTTGCTGCACTTTTTATTTGAGTGCAGATTATGTACCTGACCAGACCTCATATTTAGCTTGAGGTCAGATCCTGATCAGATTCGAGGGTGAGCTCCTATCCCTGTCATGCCGCCTGAAGATCTTTCTTATTTGATGTTTACTTTCATTCGAGACATTATTTACATTTATAGACAGTTGTTCATTAATTAGATAGTTATCTTTTAGAGTCCTTGTACGATGACTTTTGGATTTTAGGGTTGTAATTGTATGGATTTCCGCAGTTTATTTATTTATGGCATGATTAGAAAGATTTATGATTTAATTCTGGTTATTGATTTATAATTGTTAAAATGGTTAAGACATTGGATAAGGGGATAGTTCACCCACTAGGAGAATTAGAGTGGGTGCCACTCACGGCTAAATGGAATCATGACAAAGTTGGTATCAGAGCTTTAGGTTTGTCGATCTCGTTGTACAAGGACATGTCTAGTAGAGTCTTGCGGATCAATACGGAGACGTCTGTACTTTTCCTCGAGAGGCTATGGGATAGTAGAAAAATTCAAAGTCTTTCTTTCTTTCGTGCTACTTGATTCCAATTAGTATCTAGACGATTCAAATTGGTATCTGACTTTTCTTTCTATTCTCTCATAGATGGTGAGGACTCATGCGGTAGCAGCAGCAAACAAGGTACCCGACCAGGCCGCAGGTCACGGTGGAGGCCAGGCCAGGGGCCGTGGCAGTGGCAGAGGCAGGGAAGCAGCAACACCAGCCAGGGGAGCAATTCCTGCAGCTGGTCAGGATCGCGCTGGGTCCCCTGAGCCTCAGATAGTTCTAGATGAGGCAGCAGAGGTTGCGGCAGCACCAGCTCAGCCAGAGGTAGTGGTTCCTCCAGTGGTGACAGATGTCATGGGCTGAGTGTTGGACCTGTTAAATGGTCTGACTAGGCAGGTGTGCTACCAGCCGTTCCAGCTGGCCGGGGTATGAGATTGGATGGTTAGGCTCCGGACAGAGTTCGTCCTCTGGGGTACAGCATGTTGCAACTGTGGCCCCAACTTGTTTCTCCTAAACGCACTCATAAGTATACGCGGTCGTACAAGTAATATAGAAATTTTAAGTCCAGATATCAATCCACAAAGACTTAGATTCTACTGTTGAACTAATTCAAATTCGAATAAAACTATTCAAGAAAGTGAAAATCAGAGTGTTTGTTGTGACTAAACTGAAACTGAAAAGTAAACAATTTATGATGGGTGTTTTTATGATTGAGAATATTTCGACAAAGATTGTAAGGTTTATCAGATGGTGGAGAGTTCCAGGGTCATGGCTTTCGACAATCCAGATGATCTTCTGACAATTCTACCTATCTTATTTCCTAGATTATTAGTTAACGGGTTAATTATAACTTTAAGAGTATATTCTGAGTTGTTCACAAGCCTGTAGATGCTACTATAATGCCTATATCCCTATGATCATCAGAGGTAACAAGAACGCATTTAATTCTCCGTATTCAACTAAGCAAGGGTAAAGGGGATATTCCTATCCTCATTAGCGAAACGATAATATCGAACAAGCCCTATTTATTCTTATTACGCATGCAAATTCCCTATCCCTAGTTCAATTCACACACCACAGATAGTGTTCAACTATTGGCCAAACAATCAAACAATTAAGACCAAGAATAAATAAATAACCCAAGAACTAAAGAGTTTAGCTCCACATAGATGTGGAATAAAAACAACAAATCATCCGAATAAAAACGTAAAAATAAATATTACAGAGAAGAAAAGATAAAACCCTGTAACTCCAGCCTCCACGATGGCTCTAAGCCCTCTCTAGGTCAAAATTTCCGAACTAACGGTTTCAAGTTATCCAAAGTTATGTAAAAACCATGTAGAATATGTACTTATAGGGTACCAAAAGACCGGGGATTTTAAAATCCAAATCCAACTCGGACCGGGGAATACAGTGAAAAAATGGCTTGGTGCGCCGCCCCAGGAGACGCACCAAGAGGAAATTTCAGGGAAAATTATTTCATCCAACTTTGCTGCCAGGTATGTTTTCTTTTCCTTTTTTTTTGTTTTGCCTTCTCTAATTTGTTTTCTTTTTATTTTGTCTTCAAATTGGGGGAACAAACTCTAAGGTCTATCCCCCATCTTGTCTCCTCTTCTATTCTCCTTTCTTTTTATTCCACATTTTATTTAATTTTGCTCCAAATCTCTTCAATTTTACAATTCTTTATTCCTACACAATAAAATATAATATTAAGCACAAATTAATATAGTAATACTCAAAAGACGATTAAAAGTACTAGAATGTGAGGCAACTAATAGCTAACTATATGCATTTTAGGCCGAACATCACCCCACGTTTAGATGAGGCTCCAGGACTTGATGTATTTCCTAGACCAGTGGCAGGGTCTGTGTTGACCGTGATGAGCATGATTTGTTTTGGATGTTCACTAAGATGAAGCCTCCAGGCTTCTATGGCACTGAGGCTGAGGATGCTTATGAGTTCATCATGTACTCTCATGAGAGGCTCCATCAGAAGGGGGCGGTGGAGAAGTATGGTGTTGAGTTTGTGACCTTCCAGCTCTTGGGTGATGCTAAGTTATGGTGGAGGGCTTTTATGGAGTGTAGATCAACGGGATTGCCTCTGTTGACATGGACTCAGTTTTATCAGGTCTTCTTAGAGAAGTATGTTCCTAGTACCTTGAGGGACAGAAGGCGTGATGAGTTTATTAATATTGAGCAGGGTAATTCGTCAGTCGCTGCTTATGAGGCCCGGTTCCATTCTCTGTCTCATCATGGTCTCCAACTATTATCTACTGAGGAGGAGAGAGTTAGGAGATTTGTGAAAGGGTTGAACACTGCTCTCCAGTTGTCAGCTCTTCAGCTTGCAGCCTCAGGTGCTTCCTTCCAGGAGGTGGTGGATCATATTAGGATCGTCGAAGGTGTTAGGCAGGATGGTTATAATAAGTACGCGGAGAAGAAGGCCCGAAAGGGTGGTAGTTTCAGTGGCTCTTTCTCTAAGGGCCAGAGTTCCCAGGTCTACTCGGGACGCCCTATTCAGTCAGCCATGCAGGCTTCAGTTGGAGGCCCATCAGGGGGCATTCTGTACTATTCTAGTCAGCCAGGGGGTTCGCAGGCCAGAGTTCAGTTTCTGTTTCTGTTCAGCTTCTTCAGTTTCTGTTCAGCTTCCGAAGCTAGACCGCGGATGCTTTGAATGTAGTGAGATGACGCATTTCAAGAGAAATTGTCCCAGACTTAGATAGGGTGGCCAGGTCACTTAGTATCAGCCTCCCAGGGCTCCAGTTTCATTAGCTTGGGGAGGAGGATCTTATGGTGGAAACCGTGCTCAGACTGGGCGTGGAGGTCACACAGCTGGTAGAGGTGGCACCCAGCCCAGCATAGGCGGATTCTAGTCAGGCAGGGGTGGACATCAGCCCAGTAAGGGTGGAGCCCAGACAGGACAGGTTGATTGTAGAGGTTCGCAGGCTAGTGGTGGACGGGTTCATTGTTATGCCTTTCTTGGCAGATCGGAGGCGGAGGTCTCAAATGCAGTCATTACAGGTAACATCTTAGTCTGTCACTGTTGATACCTAATTTTCACCTCATAAAACGCGTATTTTAATTTTCAAATTTTCCGAGTCCAACACGGAGTAAGGATGCCCTTTAAAAAAAATTAAAATTTAAAAATTCCTAGAAAATTGCAAAAGTTGACGTATAATTATTATTCCATAAAAATTAACGCTTACAAGAAATTATGAGTTATTTACTTTCACAAACATGATTTGAAAAGAAGATACATATCCTGCTCCGTCTAACTCGGGAAAATTGTTAATTAAAACGACGTAATAATTACGACTCATTTTTTACCGCATTTTTCATATTTTTAAATATTACTCGGAAGTATATCAATATTGGGCTCGTTTTGAAGCTCGTGTTTTAAAACAACGTATTATGATTTTTATTTCGTCGAATATTATTTTACGTGGGGCATATTAGACTAATTAACCTAAAACTATATAAAACTATGCTACATTTTTATAAAAAAAATAAGGAAGGGATTTTATCCATTTGTACCTTTGTTGGT
Organism: Lycium barbarum; assembly: GCF_019175385.1. Taxonomy (NCBI): domain Eukaryota; kingdom Viridiplantae; phylum Streptophyta; class Magnoliopsida; order Solanales; family Solanaceae; genus Lycium; species Lycium barbarum. Next base: position 29,416,669 of record NC_083347.1, read on the forward strand.
ACTATTTGGATAAGGTCTTTTTTTTGGGTGGGGGGGAGTACTGCCAATTAACCTATCTTTGTCCATAGAATTCTAAATGCTTAGTTGGATGATTTTTGAAAATTTGAATAAGGATTTTGGGGGGAGAAGCTATGGCCACATAACCTATTTTTGTTCATAGAATTCTAAATTGGCTTGCCTACAAATAGAAGGGATGGACATTAAAGAAAGGGTGGTCACGTTTTGTTTTAGAGAGAAAAAAAGAGGAAATTTTATCTTTCTATTTATGGGGATGGGGACCACACAATAGAAAACAAAAAATATCCATCATCATCTTCCTAGAAAATGGTCATGGATGAAAAAAAAAAAAAGGAGGGACTCATAGCAATAAAAAACATATCACCACCTTATTTCCCTCCATTTTTTTACCTTCACCATTTTCACCACCTAAAAACCCATTATTGAAAACACACACAAGAGAGGAAAAAAGAAAACAAAGAAAGGGAGTTCGAAAATTAGCCAAAAAAAAAGAAGAAGCTAAGATTTGATTTATATATTCAAAAACTTAGCAGCCTATACACACTCTTACTAAAAATACACAAAATATAAATACAATAGATATATATACATAGAAGAATACGGATATCATCCAAAAAATTTAAAAAGACAAAGGGGGTTTTCAAAGATTTGTGAAGTGTTGGTGCTTGAATTTGGTGGGCTCAATCCCTCCTTTTGATCTTTAGGTTGCCTCATCAAAAGGTAACCTCTTATTCCATCTTTTATTTCATTTTTAGTTATGATTATATGTTATTTATGATGCTTATGTAATTGAAAAGGATTATGTGCTAGCCTAACTTTATTTACATGATTAAGTGAGTATCCTATGGATATATTACTATTTGAAAAATGAAAATAAATTAGAAGTTTGATTTAGACAATGTTAAGCGATTTTAGGTTTGTTAAATTGATAAAACAATAAGAAAAAGAGTAGCTTAAGTTAGAATTTTGACATCGTGTTGGTAGGCTTAGTATGATTTATTCAATATTGTTAGCTTTTGATATAAAAAAAAGAGAATTTTACGTTGCGATTCATTTTATACAAGTTATTTGCATTAATAGTAGAATTTTTTAAATATTTCAAAAATAACGTATTATATAACAGATTAAGCCAATAATTACACATGAGTAATGTCCCAAATGAAGGGATGAATTTTACTCTCTTTCTCCCACTAAATTAGAAATTGAAGGCTAGAAGTTCTTTTTTCCTCTTTTCTCTCTTCTCAAACGAAATTCAGATTAAATGCTAGAATAATATTTTCTCTCTCATCCCTATTTTCCACAAATGCTAATACCACTAAATTAGGGGTTGGATGATAAAATATCATAAAAATCATGTTTTTTATTTTGATGGTATAAGTACAATATAAGTAAGATCTTTGAGAATATGCATGATTATGCTTAATTAATACACAAAATTATTGACAAAATTTATGGTATATTCTTGGTATGTTTATGATATTAAATATTTATACCAGAAAATATGTCATAATTATGAAAAGCTTAAAAAAATTATATGCTCATATTTAACATATTTGTGATATATTCACCACTTAAAAATTTAATTACAGCAATATATATTTGGGATATAAAAAACATGTCATATATTTTCTAGATATATATACGTAAAATACACGGTTACTAATTTAACATACATCTAATATTTTTTTTATATATTTTTAAAAAGATGTGTACATTCTTTTTTTGAACATATATTGTTTATATACTTGTGTGTGTGTATATATTTAGGATTTGTTTTTTTGATGAACTATATAAGGAAGTTATCCTCTCTGCATTTGTCTTTTTTGTTTATTTATAGGGATTATTAATTGGTGTCCTTCTTAAATGGAATGTAATAAGTTGTTTTAATTATGGAATAAATCCTTAAATCTGTTAAGTTACATTAATTCTGCCAAGACACGGGTTACGTTTTTTTTGGGGGCGGTCAGATATTATTTTGCTAAAACTGATATGTTTAATTTTGTGCTACAATTATGTAATGTCAAATTTAACATTTTCTAGTTTTGAAACTTACTCAAAAAAAAAAAAAAACCTAGTTCTTGTGAGTTTGTTACTAATTCATAGCCTTGGCTTAAAAGCATTGTAATTCATTTTGGCTTTGTAAATTAGGTAATTGGCCTCGGCATATTACTAATGTTTTGTACACCTATCTTTTGTGACCTCCCAAATTTGTTGGTTGGTCTTTCGAGGCCCACTAACATTTCTAGATCGAGTCAACCCCTATCATGGAAGGACTAAGGCATTGGAGTATAATTTGGAGCGGAAATATTTACTTATGCATTTTTCTGTTGGGTTTGGTCCGCCCAACTCCCTATCTCTTCACTATTTATTTGTCAAAATTGATTAAATGTGATTTATTGGAACCCTTAAAAATTGTCATGTGTTAGAGTTGCCAAAAAACCGTTTTCTAAATATAAAACTGATTTTTACAATTATTAGCATATAAAAATCATTTTTGGGACAAAATAATAGCCTTGATCAATTTTGCGGAACTAGAGACGAAAATGATTGCGGACCGTGAATATGGACATTTTGGACAAAATTGGACTTCAACTATTTTTTTGATTAACTTGGACAAAAAGGATAAAAATCTAAAAAATCTAAAATTTGGATAATAATAGTATGCCAAAAAATGATATTTTTTTATAAAACTTAAAACTAAAAAACTTTTTTCTAAGCTCGGGTGGGCTTACGTAGTGTTCTACATAGGTTAACGCCTTCGGGTTTTAACCTAGTTGTTCTAGTCCGAAACCCAAAACGCCCAATTTTGGGCAAAACTCTATCATTTTCATTTCTTGAAAAGTGAGTAATTTTGCATAAATGACACATCTTGATTTGCGGAAATATAAACAAAAGAAGTTTTTTATCACAAACAATTTATGTCTACAAAGGCATACTATTAGAACCGGTAGGTCAATCGTATTTTACGGATCCTTAATACCGGGGTGCCTAACACCTTCCCCTGGGGATCACCAGAACCTTTACCCGAACTTTGGGCAGTTTAGTATTCTTTTAAAATTTAACCGTTTTGAATGAACCCTTTTCGAGCTGATTTTTCTAATTTCCTAAAATTTATGTGGCGACTCTAAAATAAAGTCCATTTAGAGCACCATCCACGTAGAAGTATATTTTTTCCTTTTTTCCCGGTACGATTGACAACCGTACTTCCCCGGGACACCTTTTTTTTTTTAAATAAGGCAAGTGCAAATACGAATCGGAAAAAATAGAACCGCTACAGATGGAGACTCTGCTAGGAAAAATTTAAGGTTCTAACCATAAGGGTTCCAATAATTTGTGTGTTTGTATGATATAAATTGTTTAAGTGATATAAATTGTTTATTTGTTTAAATTTCCGCAAAATATAACTATCATTCATGCATGCATACTCCGCCACTCCTGGCATTTTATTTTACACTTTGTTTCTAAGGGTGATGACGCGGGATGAGCTGCGGTCATACTTTCACTAAAAAACCCATTGCTAAATTTCTTTGGAGGTCTCTAACGTCGAGGAGGGATGCGGTCAACCCACGTCCTTAGAGAGCCCACCCCCAGCTTGTCCGCTCGGGATAACCTATGTCATTTGCTTGAAAAATCACTCTAGAATAACTAGTGTAGAGCGAAGCCAAATCGCTACTGGTATAGCGCATACGGACCGTAGACTGGTTTGGGTATCTCAGACCTACCTAAATCTGACAGGAAGACCGTTCGCATCCAACTATGTGAAAAATTGAAGGTTGTACATGCCGTTATATGAACCGTTTGCCCTTGGGGTTTGGATTTTTACTTTTTTAGTTTAGGAGTTTGATAACGTCCAAATCCACCCTATTAATTAGAATGGGCACGGTCGTATGCAAATATAATTTACCCAACTATGAGTCGGGGTCGAATCCCACAGAGAACAATATATAGGCGATTAGGAAAAGTAGGAATTTTCACCAACTACGCTAAAGCCAAACAATGGATGATATTTTGGTTTTGTTTGAGAGAATTATAACTAATGCAAAAATGTAAACTAATCTAGAAAGCAAGTAAAATGATCAATGGCCACAAGCATGGATACAAGGGAAACTACGCTCAAGTAACGATCCAATGTACATCATGATTTACAAATAATGGTGAGCTTATATTACTTAGCCTTGGATAATGACTCTAAATTAGCTTCTTCCGAAGACTAACTAGACTACCTAATTGAATATCCCTAAAGCAATTAGGAGCATTAAGAACACCCGAATATGGCTACAAGTGGTGTCGCCTATTCCTAGGTCGATTTCCATTAGATGAGGGTTAACGCCCCAAATTCTTGTTAATTAATCTTTCCCAATCCCGAGTTTGCCTCTTCCAAGTTTAAACCGAAATAAATGGGCAAGTCTTAGGGTTAGCTACTCCCTTAAGAATCATTCAAAATGAGATTAATTAAAGAAACAATAACTCACTTCATTAGGAATAAAATCATTCAACACATAAGCAAAACAAGAGATTCAATCCAAACTTAAACAAGGTATATTTCCATAAACGAAATTCAAGTATTGAAATGAAATACTACACACATAAATATTCAATACATAGCAAGAGTAGAAGAAATGGGTAAAGAATTTCTCATTGGTGTCTCCAAATCTTCTCTTCCAAAGTGTTGGTGATGAACCCTAGCCTCCAAGAACTTGTGTGTTGTGCCAAAGATAAATGTTTTCTGCCCTAAGCCTCTATTTTATTCCCCATTTTTCAGATTTGCAATTCTGCCCGTTTTTGCAGATCTGGCCCGTTTTTGCAAAACTGTCCAGTTTGGACAGTTTTGCAAAACTGTCCCATTTGGCCTCTTTTTGAGTTAATTTTCACTTGGTTTCTTCCGATCACTTCTAAATCACATAAAACCTGTAAAATAGATGTAAACGATATTAAATGCACTATTTTCTCAAGCAAACATAGCAAAAATATAAGATTAAAGAAGAGATAAGTTGGTAAAATACCAACTTATCAAACCCCCAAACTTAAACTATTGCTTGTCCTCAAGCAATTCAAAACATAAAATTTCTTTCTAAGGAATTGACTCAATAGTGCACCAACATCATACCAAGTTAAAAAGTCTACTTTAAGCACAAAAACATGACTTTGATTGGTACCAACAATTAATTCAAAACATATGAATCACCAACTTCTTCTTAAAAACTTTATTTTCTTTTCAAGTGCTCAAACACCAAGTTAATCAAAGTAGTAATCAAGTCATGACACTAAAGCTTCAAAATTTGTCTCCTTATCACAAAACAACTTTCTTTTGTTCATTCCTCTAAATTGGAAAATGGAACAATTTCACAACTTAAATTCTCATGTGCCCTCACACTCAAGAGAGAATCCCACACTTAGAAAATGTAATTCAAAACACAAATGGGATATTTAAATAGAAAGAATTAACTCTCTTCTCTCACAAAGATGTTCAATTGCACAAGTAGTACCATAAGCTTGCCCTTCATGTATTTCTCCACTAATATAGACACACTTGGTTCAAAATCAATTAGGACTTAAAGGGTTGTAATGTAGGCTTTTGGTTAAGGTAGGAACATAATTTGGAAATAGTGACTCAAAAACCTCCCTAAGCACTACAATTTTCAACAATCAAAGCATACTTCCTTTGAAATTTTTCCACCCCTTTCTTCATTTTTCCTTTCACCACTTAGTGTTCCCATTATTCACACACTAGTTTTTTTTTTTTTTTTTTTTTTTTTCATTGCACCGTAACACCGTCGACGGACCGTCGATCGTGTTACGGGCCGTATCGCCAACCGTAACTCAAGTTATTCATTTATAGCACAGGAACCGTAACTCATTCGACGGACCGTCACACGTGTTACGGTCCGTAACACCTCACCGTAACACCACCCAAATTTCCAGAAAGTTTTACATGGAAATCAATGGTGTTACGATGGGTGTTACGGTCCGTAACACACGTTACGGTCCGTAACACCTCACCGTAACGTCATCCAATTTTCCAGAGAGTTTACTTGGAAATTTAATGATGTTACGATGGGTGTTACGGTCCGTAACACACGTTACGGTCCGTAACACTGAACGACGGAACCATTTAACAGTTAATTTTTTTTTTCCGCCTTTAAAGTAACTCACACATAACAACTTTTTCCAACCATCACCCCCAAACTTAGGCTTTTCGCCTATGTTTGCACTTTCAACACACTTAAGGAGGTAGGGTACCAAAAGATGGATCAATGAAGAACAAAAGGTTAAAGCTTGTAACATGGTTGCCAAAGAAAAGGTTAAAGGCTCAAAAAGGGGTTGACTAGGGAAAATATGCAAAGGTAGGATATTTAAGGCACAAAAGCGGTTCAAGGAAGGCCTAACATCATTTTTCAAACCAAGTGTAGTCTAGGATTTCGCCTTGAAACTCATTCCGGGCAAGTTCTAGACCACAAATAATGCAAAAGAACTCACAAATAAACCTCATCACACATGGCACATGAAAACTCAAGTAGAATATGTATCCAAGAACCAATTGAAACAAATGAACTCAAAAGGTCACTCATAGCCTAAAGAGACTAATTAGTGAAAGTAAGAGCCAAAAATTAAATCTAAAAGTCACAACAAGAAACCTTACTTCAATCATTTTTCTTTTTCAACAATCAAGAGTTTATATGTTAAGGTTTAAATAAGTTGGTACCAAGCAAGCCAAAAATTAGCCAAGGGGTAAAAAGAATCACATCCCAACACCATTTTTACTCCTAAACTACCTAACTAAGAACATAAATAAAATAACAAAAGTGACTAATTCACAACATGCAAAACGAACGAAATTTTCAAGAATTTGAGCAAGTTCCATTTGTAACGTTTATCCACAGCCACACCAACAGTCACAAAATAAGCCCGACAAGGGCACACAATCAAGCATAACCAAAATATAGCGTGCTACCACATGCCACCCCCAACTAAAAACATTGCAGTGTCCTCACTGCACAAGCAAAAACTGGACAGTTTTGCAGAAGCAAAAACTGGACAGTTTTTCAGAACTGGACAGTTTTGCAGAAACTGGACAGTTTTGCAGAAACTGGACAGTTTTGCAAAAACTGAACAGTTTCTGCAATTTTCAGCAGCTACTGGTTTGGGGCTGTCCGAAAATTCGACCTGCTCAAAACAACTCCAAAAATTCTAAAACTTTGCAGATTAGTCAAAAACCATAACAAAACTATTCTAAAAAATCAAATTTCAAAAATAATTTAAAATTTTTAAAACGATGGGTTGCCTCCCACCAAGCGCTTAAGTTAACGTCGCGGCACGACGGTTACCTGTACCACTTTTCCTTCCATTTGGAAGATATGAATTTGCGCCCCAACTTTGAATCAAGATTATGATGACGCTCATGGGGCGGTGGTAGAAAAACAAAGAGACCAACTCTCGGATGTCGCATTTTGCACTTTTTGGCCTTTGAGTGAGGAATGTCCTTTTGTCTTCTTGGCATAGCAAACTTCAAAATAAAAACGCTTTCTTCTTCATATCCAAAATTCTCCATTGGCTTGTTTGGTTCAACTTCTATATCATCAACCAAGCACAATGTTGAAAAATGGTTCGAATGTGGTCCAACGCGCTCAAATTTCAAATTTGCATGAATTTTGACATCCTTACCCATAAATGAACTAGAGTCTTCAAAAACGATTTCATGAACTTTTTTATGCAACTCTAGTATCATTTCTTCAATCTCGGCATCATTCACTATTTTTGGATTTGTTGGTTGGTAATTTATCATTAGCTCTTGAAAATCAATAGTGACCACTTCTTCATTGGAAACCAACTTAAAACTACTATCCATGGCCTTTTGATGTTGAGCGTCACATGCCTCAATCTTTGCATTCAATTCGGCCTCCAATTTTTTTATAGCAATTTCAAGTAACTCCACTTCTTGACTTTGCTCAACATGCATTTTTAGCAATTCTTCTATCATCCGTGAAAAGCCATCACGGTGATCCCTATAGAGTTCAAGTTGTTGAGCTTGATTCATTAGCCAATCTTGGCTCACAATATCCACTTTGTCAAGTTTTTCTTCATGGTGAGAATCGTCCAAAGCTTGTAAAAATCCTAACATGGTGAAATCCATGTTTTGGATAGTTTCATCATCTCCATTTTGAACTACTTCCCACCATTTGGCCACAATTTTCCCATATTTTTCATTTCTCTCCATAATGCCACTTAACATTTCCTCAATTTTCTTTTTTCGAGTGTTGGAGATTTCTTCTTTATGACTTAGCTCATTTTCTTCAAGTTGAACCACTTTTTCAATTTCACAACTCTTGTTGTGGTCACAAGAATTTTCGGGCTCATCTTGTAAATTTGAAATCTCTTCTTCAACTACTTCATTTTGAGGAATAGGCACATCCATGGAAATTGAAAAATTTTCATCCTCAAGTGATTTGTTCATTTTCAAAATGGATTGCCCGACGAGTTCTCGCTCCTCCTCCCTTTCCCGGTCAAAGTATGCTTGGAGCAATTCCATGATACCTTCATATTCGGTACTTTGCCCTTCGTTTGCCATATCATTGTTCCTATCAAACTCAAAAGCACAACTAGCATTCTCGTTAGAACAACTAGGGGGAGGGGAAGTGAAATAATTGAGACAATCACCCCAATGTCCACCTTGACCACCACATATATTACAAATACTCTCATCATAGGATTGAGACGGTGCACACATCTCTCTCCCGCGAGCATATTCACAATCTTGCCAAAAGTGGGGTCCTCCACAATATGGACATGGGTCATCAAAATATGGATTACAACCATCAAACCCATTTTCATTGCAAGATGCCATTTTTTTTTTTTTTTAGCAAAAGCAAAAACTGGACAGTTTTGCAAAAACTGGGCAGTTTTTCAGAACTGGACATTTTTTTTTTTTTTTTTTTTTTTTAGAAAGCAAAGAAAGTTTGGACCAAAGCAAGTTAGCTTAAATCCCAAACTAACCTAAATACGCCAAATTGTTCCCCGGCAACGACGCCATTTTTGATAACGTCCAAATCCACCCTATTAATTAGAATGGGCACGGTCGTATGCAAATATAATTTACCCAACTATGAGTCGGGGTCGAATCCCACAGAGAACAATATATAGGCGATTAGGAAAAGTAGGAATTTTCACCAACTACGCTAAAGCCAAACAATGGATGATATTTTGGTTTTGTTTGAGAGAATTATAACTAATGCAAAAATGTAAACTAATCTAGAAAGCAAGTAAAATTATCAATGGCCACAAGCATGGATACAAGGGAAACTACGCTCAAGTAACGATCCAATGTACATCATGATTTACAAATAATGGTGAGCTTATATTACTTAGCCTTGGATAATGACTCTAAATTAGCTTCTTCCGAAGACTAACTAGACTACCTAATTGAATATCCCTAAAGCAATTAGGAGCATTAAGAACACCCGAATATGGCTACAAGTGGTGTCGCCTATTCCTAGGTCGATTTCCATTAGATGAGGGTTAACGCCCCAAATTCTTGTTAATTAATCTTTCCCAATCCCGAGTTTGCCTCTTCCAAGTTTAAACCGAAATAAATGGGCAAGTCTTAGGGTTAGCTACTCCCTTAAGAATCATTCAAAATGAGATTAATTAAAGAAACAATAACTCACTTCATTAGGAATAAAATCATTCAACACATAAGCAAAACAAGAGATTCAATCCAAACTTAAACAAGGTATATTTCCATAAACGAAATTCAAGTATTGAAATGAAATACTACACACATAAATATTCAATACATAGCAAGAGTAGAAGAAATGGGTAAAGAATTTCTCATTGGTGTCTCCAAATCTTCTCTTCCAAGGTGTTGGTGATGAACCCTAGCCTCCAAGAACTTGTGTGTTGTGCCAAAGATAAATGTTTTCTGCCCTAAGCCTCTATTTTATTCCCCATTTTTCAGATTTGCAATTCTGCCCGTTTTTGCAGATCTGGCCCGTTTTTGCCCTCTTTTTGAGTTAATTTTCACTTGGTTTCTTCCGATCACTTCTAAATCACATAAAACCTGTAAAATAGATGTAAACGATATTAAATGCACTATTTTCTCAAGCAAACATAGCAAAAATATAAGATTAAAGAAGAGATAAGTTGGTAAAATACCAACTTATCAGAGTTGTACCCTTGCGCGGGGATGATATTCTGTATACCCTGTTCTCCTATTATGTATCCCCATTCGATATTTATCAATGTTGTACATATTGGGGCAAATGGAACGTCTTAACGGTACCTGCATCTTTCAAATGATAGTATACTTTTGTTGATATATTGATTACATGATATATATTGTTTACATGCTACGTGCTATATACTCTGCTTTGCCATGCCTATTTTTGATTTACGCATATAAAGACATCTGTTTTTCTTCAAACGTGAATAGTCCATAGTTCGGTTCCCAAAATCTTAGAATGTCGTCAAAACGCACCCCAAAGTAAAATCTCGAAACACCACGTCAAAAGTCAAGTTTTCTAAAACTTCTAAAACGTCGTTCGATCATCATCCAATCCACGTGAACCACGTCATTTCCAAAAGCACATTTTTTACACTCAATATTGCTAAGAGTCGCCCCCCTCGATCCTCGCAACCTCTAAAGTGTTAAGACAAATAGCCTAGCCGCCGCAAATATCCGACAACTACTTCATTCCTAAGAAATCATTCTTATCAGACCCAAAAGATCGTTAAGGTCATGCTTTGCCCTTTCAAAGTCCAAACACTTCAAGTTCAAAATGGTCGAGTCATCATCTAATACTCGTTGACCGTGACATCCTCAAAGATCATTCTCACATACAAAGATTACCAAAGTCGCACAAAAATCAGTCGAATGGGCAAAATCCTATCCATCCGGGTCATCTCCAAAAGTCTCTGTGTGAGCCAAAGTTTGGACAAGATGTTTCAAGTAAAACAGATGTTACATGTCTTATTATGATCAAAGAACTAACACGTTTACCTCTTGAGTTTATCTTCTCTTTTGATTGACTCGTGGGGGCCACCGAGAGGTTTCGGTAATGAAACTTAAATCGTGATCCGTTTTAGCCCATCCATGAGCTACGCTATCGTGATCTTACAAAATTCAAATCACAACTTTTTTTAGCTTGCCCATGCGCTACACTATCATGATATTACAAAATCCAAATCACAACTCCTTAAAAAATTCAAGATTACGACCTTTTCTAGAACACCCATGCGCTACGCTAAAACGTCCGACATCCAAAAATGACAAGCCTGCGCTTATTCAGATAGACAAGCCAAATACATCAGTTTCGAGTTCTGAACTAAGTCAGACTTGATTCTTGTTCCAGCAAGATACGTAGGCAATCCTATATAAGGGTGGGGTCTCCCCGCTGTTTCAAACCACAAACCCCGATAAGGAATCGGGGTACGTCTTTGATCCAGTCTTGAAAAACTTCATTCTTCCACTCTTTCAAAATATGGACTCTTCGAGCAGATCTGAGGTATGTCTTTGAATCAGTCAAGCTATTCAAATTTGCAAGTGCAAACATCTTGAACTAAGTGCCCTAGGACTGGAAGCCGGGGCGACTGGTTTAAAACAGTTCGACAATTCTGATATCTTTATTCATTAGAGTTTCCCAATCAAACGAACAACTCCTTCCCTTATGAGAATCCAAAATAAGAACATAAGTGGCTTCTTTCGAACGAACGATTCATCCTTTTATAGAAATAAAAAAAATGGAACGTGTCTTACATGACGTCTTATATCGGTTATTTAGCCTTCGACTCACTCAATACGTTTCCCGGGGATCACATTCCTATTTCCTTCAGTCTATCATGACATGCTCGGTGATGTCAACACGAGTCAATCACTTTTACTCTAAAGAAATTTTCTTTGACCATAGGGACAAGGAAGCTACAAAAAAATGAGCCTCAAGTCGATTTCAAGTCCAACCAAAGGCGTTATTGAGCCTACCATCACCTCAACTCTATAAGCTAAAAAGGGCTTCATTTCTAACTCAACCTTCAAATTGGATTCCTTTCACTTTGTTATGTCCACTGAAACTTGCTCTTAGAATATTGCAGGTTATGACATTATGCAAAGTTGAACTTGGGAATTAATATTATGAGACATTGGCTGGATCCTTACCAATCCACATAAGCCAAGACGGCTTCGTCACTAACCTTTTGCGTTGTCCTTATCAAAACAATACTATGATTCTACTGACAATAAAGTCGAATTTTGCAGGGATCATACATTAACACTGCCAAAGATTAGCACATCAAGACTAAAGGATCAACAACGTCACTTGCCCGAGCATAATCATCACAAACAAGCAAAACAAACATCAAGCCTTCAAAGACGGCCGAAAATCTCAAAAGCCTATTTCATGGCCCAGGCCTAACAGTGGCATCTCTAACTCTTCTCCCAATTTTTAAAGGCTACTTTTAACGACTTTGTTTTAAAATTTTGCAGAGTCAACTTCAAGTCATCAATGACTCTCATCGACCCTAAAACGGGAGAACTTGCTTAGGAGGAATGCCGAATCTTCCCGAAAAATAGGAGCTCCACATCAGGCTACAAAGTACGGTCGAAGATCGAAAAAGCCGACAGAGAGCAAGGCCTACCCCTACAAAAGCAAGCAATTGCTCAATGGTTTCGTATATCTTTCTAAAGTCCTTTTTAGATTATCTTGACTAAAGTCACTAGTAAAGCGACCACGTAGCTACTAATCATCTTCTTTATGTACAGGTGATTGCTATAAGATTAAGAGGCATCAAAGTAGTGATCGTCCTCAATGTCAAAGAAAATGAGTCAATTGAGCCAAAGGGGCTATAAAAGGACAAAACGCCGCAAGGGCGACACAATTAAGCCGAAAGGGCTATAAACAAAGTCTAGCAAAAGAAGCTACAAATAGACGAAGCGCCACAAGGGCGATGCCATCAAGAAGGGCTATAAGATAGACATAGTGTCGTAAAGACGACATAAAAGAGCCAAAAAGGGAAAAGCAACCATCTAACCCAGAGAACCACAGTCCTCGGGGGTTGAAAGGAAAAATAAGTCAAGAAGGCTATGAAGAACGTCGAGAAAACCGTTCTCAAGCGATACCAATAATGTTATAACTATAAATCAAAACCGAGGGTTTATAACCACGCGAGAATGGTAGAAAATAAAAAAAACTTATCTTCGCGACAAAGTCGGGTTGTCCGCCCTAAAAATGTGACAAGCAGGGTCGTCTGCCCTAAAAATGAGACAAACAAGGTCGTCCGCCCTAAAAACGTGACACTTACCGCTTAACTAGACATTGCCTATCTCAAAAGTGGATTGTCATAGGACGATAAGCTGGTCTCGAAAATTTGAGATGACGTCATAAAAACATTACCACCAATTATGTTATGACATAATTCCCAAAGTGGGATTACATAGGCGTTTTTCGAGTTTGGTCGCACCAAACGAAAATCGTAGATATCCCTAGATAGAAATTGGGGCAGAAATTTTGAGATCTTTTTGGGAGATCTCAAAACTTGCTCAAAACTCGACATGATAGGTCGCCAACGCAGCTTTAACTGGGGCAGAATTTTTGAGAAGATCTCAAAAATTCTTTCGGTACGGAAAGTTTAAGAATAACGAATATACTTCTACACTGGGGCAGACAAGAGTCGCCACATCAAACTGTTTCATATCCAACTTTATCTGTCATACCTTACTAACTTTAGTATAAGGGTTTTGCGGGTAACGCCGTCAAATATTGATGACATGCCCAAAAATGACGGACAAAAGTGGACATCAAATCCGCAACGACGATAAGAAAAATCAAATAAAGCCTCTCGAATGGCGAAAGCCGAACGACTATACTCTGAACTCTCTTCTTCTCCTTTATGAATACATTTTCGTTTCTTTTGACTAGTTTAACGCCTTGTTGCTTCAAGTTTTGCAGAAAGTCACCATCTAGTCATTAACGACTTCCCTTGACCGCAAATAGGAGCAATTTGTTAAAAAGGAATACCAAACTCTTCGGGAAAAGCAGAGATCCTACAAAGTGCGTCAAAGACCACCACGAAGAAAAAGCGTGGAAAGCACGACCTACCTCTACAATGAGCAAAAGATGCTCGGTGGTTCGCATATACCATTAGCCCTTTCCCCAAGTTTCTTTCTTAAGAATTGTTTTAACTACGATCGCTAGCAAAGCGACAACCTATCTACTAATCATTTGCTTTGAGTACAGGTGGCAGGACCATCAAAACAGACTTTGGCAATACAATTCAAAATTCAGAAAGGCATCAAGATGATTGCCACATAACAAAGGCTTCAAAGAAAGAAAAGAAGAGCATTTTGGTCACCCACATCGACAATGAGACATAAACCATGTCAAACACATAGTTCTCGGTATCTCAATTTATTTTTACCAAGACAATATTTTCTTGTCCAACTTAGAAAGGGACAATATTTGCTTGTCCACCTTAGAAAGGGACAATACTCGCTCGTCCACCTTAGAAAGGGACGTATAACTGTTTGTCCACCTCAGAAAAAGACGTATAATTTGTCCACCTTAGAAAGGGACATACTTATTCATCCACCTTAGGTGAATGTTTATACCGCATTATCTACTGATAAGGTTTCTGAGGTTTTGCCGTTTAAACATGCTAAGGAGATGACACATACAGCCAAGAGGGTCATTTATTCAAATTACTAAGAGGGTCATTCATTCAAACAAAATGCCGAGAGGATCATACATTTAAGACAAAATTCAACGAAGAACAACAGAAGCTGCAGTTCAACAAAGGAACACTCGGAAATGGTAACAAAGCTATTTAAATAGAGTTTTTTCCGCTAACTTGTTTGTTCAGTGATTGAGATAGGAAATGGCTCTAGCGGAAAAAAACAAAACAAAACAAAAACCAAAGGCGAAACAACAAAAGAGAATAAGGTTTCTTTCAAAGACAAAGAAATAAAAGAGAGAAGCATCCGAAAAGGGAATAATGATGACGAAGCAAAATGAAGACAAAAACTTGAAGAGATGTTATAAAGAAAAAGCATCTGAGAAAGGGTAACGAAATCCTCCCTAAGTAAAGTTTGTTTTACACTAACAAGTTTGTTCGTGTTGCAGAGCACGATGATTTTAACAGAAGAAAATTTTTAAGATTACAAAAAGATATAATAACGATTTACCGAAGTCTGGTCTCCACTAAACAGTATTGTATCAAGGTATTGAGACCCCGACTAGACATTGCATGGCTTGCCTTGATACATTGACTGATTAGACGTCTTAAATTTGGTAAGCACAGTCCTCACCTGAATTAGGTGACATAATTGTGACATCAAATTTAAGATCGTCGACACAGAATGTCGGCAAAGATGGATTAATTTTGACCTGAAGGGTGGTCACAAGTTTTATCCCGACAATCTGTGATTTGAAGACGACGCGTTGATATCGGCATTGAAATGTCATATTCATAATAGAGTCTAGTCCTTTCGAAATATGTGAACCCTGTCGACAGGCGAGTATTCTTCTTCGGAGTCAAAAAAGGAAGGTGTCAGTCTTGCTACCGAGGTAAGCTTCATTCCTCAAGATGACGTTATGGATTAAACGACTACATGCCGAAGGGGCTGAGTCGTCATCCATATATATAGCCAAAAATAGGTAGCATAATTTCGCTGTTGATGTCCACAATCGTTGAAATACGAATGTGATTCCTACATCAAGATTTGTGGTCGCTGCTGCAGTTTATTTCAAGTTAGCGTAATCCTGGTTCAGGAATAGCGGTAGTCATGAGAAAAGTCTCCGCACTTGAGTATGCAGTAGTTAACTTGGATATTCTGACTAAATGTTGTAATTCTGGACACAGAGGTTAGTAGTCATCATGAAAGAAATATGATATCGTACTCTGATGTGCAGTCTATATTTAGGTATTTTTTACTACAAGTGGTGTAGTCCCGAACTGGTATACCGCAGACTTCGTATGAGGATAACGATGCAATCGACACCATATTTGCGACAGTTACCGCAGTGTGTGAAAATAATGTGAGTCCAAATTTTCAAGGGTGACGGATGTCATAATAAACAAAAATGACCCCGCATTTGAAAACATGATTTTCATTAGTAGCATCCTGCTTACTAAAATGACAACCAGACTGGGGTGTGAAGGTTTCACAAAATGCAGTATAGCCCAATCCAGATCCCAACGAAAGTTATCATTGAAAAATGAGAATATCTGAAAATAACGAGAAAAGAGCCAACTAAAGTATCATGATTATTATTCAAAGTTATTTCAAAAATATACATGCACAAAAGCATACACTTACAGGAAAAGAAGAAAAGACGGATGAACGTTCATCGAGAGTTGGATAAATGACAGAAACTGACGGAGTTAACCTTTAAAGCAGATGGAAAAAATGCCGCACAAGTATGACATTTACGATAAAGATAAAAAATTTCAAATGACTAACACGCAGGACTCAGCACTTGGAGATGGCTAAAAACTACCGAGATAGGAGCAACAGATCCAGACTCAAGACATGCGGAGCAAACATGGAACTTTTCTTGGGCAACCGGTCAAAAAACGTGTATGAGAGTCAAGCTTTCTACACCAGGGATTGAAAAATCACTTCAAACATCAACACTAATAAATCTTTTTCAAAAAACCGCCTCCGGTTCGGAGTTCCAACCGGAAATAGTCAAAGGGATTCCCTCATAAAGGGATATTCCTTTTCAGGCTATGGAGTCGAACTACAGTTGGCCTGATTCCCAAAACTAGGAATATGTAGGCTATTCAAATTTCGAGGATCGGCCATATTCCTATGATTATTTTAGGACACCTTGAGATAGTTTAAAAGTTTCTTTATGTGTTAATCCTCCTAGACTCAGAACTACAAACAGCCTGAATTCTCGTGTAACCTGAGATATGTAGGAAGCCCAGAAACCGAGGTCCGTCCATACTTTCGAAATTTTCTGCAAAGAAAGCTGTAATTTCTATTATTCGGTAAAAATTAGGTTTGGTCTACTTACTTCACATGATATTTTAAGGCCCATGTTAATATGTCCAAGCCCATGTCTTTAAGTCTTTTAACTCTTTAAGTTTTAAGTGTAAACCTACTAACAGAAGTTCACGTTAGTGTCTAATGTCTTTTACTTAAATTGTTAGCCTTTCTTTATCAGCCATTTGATTTTAGGTTGTTTTTTTTTTTCGAATTTATACCTTTCTTTTTTTCTTGTCAGAATGGGTCTTAAACTTCTAATATTTTTCATATGAAAAGGACAGAGGTTGTAGATTTGGAGGTTCCTGTAGAAGATACTTCAATAACACCAGCATTTGCTGCAACTCAAGCACATGGTAATGCCCTAATACTTCTTCCGTGGGTAATCCTCCTAAAATGTAGAAAAGAACAACTCCTTTTAGTCGAGACCTTAGCTTTGGGGATAATGATAGAAAAACATTTGAAGTTTGGGATCAGTACACAAAGTTTTTTTAATAAAATGAGAGAATTGAGGGCAAAATGCAAGTACTGTCCCAAAGTTTGGGAGCATTACACAAAGTATTTTTATTTCATATATTTTCATTTTAATTTTAGGTAGTCTTTATGTTTAATTAATATGTATGTTTGTAACAACAACTAAAAGCTCCTATGCTCTACTTTATTTCCAGGTATGTGTATTAGATAAAAAAAAATGGTGCAGCCACTACTAAGTTAGTTTTTAGCTCTATATGTAATAGTTTAGCAACTTTGGGTAACTTGAGTACTACACTATCACTAATAGTGAAACTGTTTCTATGATGTATGTTCCACCTTAAACTATAAATAACAGTTATCGTTTGAACCAAAAAAGAGACATGTCTTTTTCAACTTTTTAATGTTTTACTGATAAGTCTCATAGCTGTTAGTCATAAATCGAAAAATCGAACCAAACCGACAATAACTAAACCGGTGGTTATTATTTTATTTGGTTTAGTTATGGTTTTGGACATTTAAAAACCGAATAAATTGGTTTGGTTATGATTTTAATCAATAACCGACCCAAACCGAACCATGAACACCCCTACTTTCCATCCATCCTCGAACTCCGATGGGGCAGCTGTTGACACCTAAATTTCACCTCATAAAACCCGTATTTTAATTTTTAAATTTTTCGAGTCCAAGAAGGAGTAAGGAAGCCCTTTAAAAAAAAAAATTAAAATCCCTAGAAAATTGCAAAAGTTGACGTATAATTATTATTCCATAAAAATTAATTATTACAAGAAATTATGAGTTATTTACTTTCACAAACATGATTTGAAAAGAAGATACACATCCCGCTCTGTCTAACTCGGGAAAATTGTTAATTAAAACGACGTATGAATTACGGCTCATTATTGACCGCATTTTTCATATTTTAAATATTACTCGGAAGTATATCAATATTAGGCTCGTTTTGAAGCTCGTGTTTTAAAACAACGCATTATGATTTTTATTTCGTCGAAATATTATTTTACGAGAGACGTATTAAACTAATTAACCTAAAACTATGTAAAAACTATGCTACATTTTTATAAAAAATAAGGAGGGGATTTTATCCATTTGTACCTTTGTTGGTACTATTTGGATAAGGTCTTTTTGGGTGGAAAAGTACTGCCAAGTGACCTATCTTTGTTCGTAGAATTCTAAATGCTTAGTTGGATGATTTTTAAAAATTTGAATAAGGATTTTGGGGGGAAAAGCTATGGCCACATAGCCTATTTTTGTCCATAAAATTCTAAATTAGCTTGCCTACAAATAGAATGGATGGACATTAAAAAAAGGGAGGTCACACTTTTTTTTAGAGAGAAAAAAGGAGGAACTTTTATCTTTCTATTTTAGGGGATGGGGACCACATAATAGAAAAAAATAAAAAATATCCATCATCATCTTCCTAGAAAATGGTCACGGATGAAAAAAAAAAAAAAAGGAGGGACCCATAGCAATAAAAAAACATATCACTACATTCTTTCACTTCATTTTTTTACCTTCACTATTTTCACCACCTAAAAACCCATTATTGAAACCACACACAAGAGAGGAAAAAAGAAAACAAAGATAGGGAGTTCGAAAATTAGCAACAAAAAAAAAAAAAAGCTAAGGTTTGATTTATATATTAAAAAATTTAATAGCCTATACACACTCTTACTAAAAATACACAAAATATAAATACAATAGATATATACATAGAAGAGTACGGATATCATCCAAAATATATAAAAAGACAAAGGGGTTTTCAAGGATTTGTGAAGTTTTGATGCTTGAATTGGTGGACTCAATCCATCCTTTTGATCTTTAGGTTGCCCCATCAAAAGGTAACCTCTTATTCCATCCTTTATTTCATTTTTAGTTATGATTATATGTTATTTATGATCCTTGTGTAATTGAAAAGGATTATGTGCTAGCCTAACTTTATTTACATGATTAAGTGAGTATCCTATGGATTTATTACTATTTGAAAAATGAAAATAAATTAGAAGTTTGATTTAGACAATGTTAAGTGATTTTAGGTTAGTTAAATTGATAAAAAAAAATAAGAAAAAGAGTAGCTTAAGTTAGAATTTTTTGACATTGTGTTGGTAGGTTTAGTATGATTTATTCAATATTGTTAGCTTTTGATATAAAAAAGAAGAAGAGAATTTTACGTTGCTATTCATTTTATACAAGTAATTTGCATTAATTAAACATGAGTAATGTCCCAACTGAAGGGATGAATTTTACTCTTTTTCTCCCACTAAATTAGGGGTTGGATGATATAACATCATAAAAAGCATGTTTTTTTTAATTTTGATGGTATAAGTACAATATAAGTAAGATCTTTGAGAATATGCATGATTATGCTTAATTAATACACAAAATTATTGACAAAACTTATGGTATATTCCTCGTATTTTTATGATATTAAACATTTATACCAGAAAATATGTCATAATTATGAAAAGCTTAAAAAAAATTATATGCTCATATATAACATATTTGTGATACATTCACCACTTAAAATTTAATTACAGCAATATGTACTTGGGATATAAAAAACATGTCATATATTTTCTAGATATATATATACATAAAATACACGGTTACTAATTTAACATACATCTAATATATTTTTAAAAAGATGCGTACATTCTTTTTCTGAACATAGATTGTTTGTATACTTGTGTGTGTGTGTGTATATATAGGAAGTTTTTTTTTTTTTTTTTTGATGAACTATATAAGGAAGTTATCCTCTCTGCATTTGTCTTTTTTGCTTATTTATAGGGATTATTAATTAGTGGCCTTATTAAATGGAATGTAATAAGTTGTTTTAATTATGTAATAAATCTTTAAATCTATTAAGTTACATTAATTCAGCCAAGACACGGGTTACCTTTTTTTTTTGGGGGGGGGGGGGGGGGGGAGGGGGGGGGGGTCAGATATTATTTGGCTAAAACTAATATGTTTAATTTTGTGCTAAAATTATGTAATGTGAAATTTAACATTTTCTAGTTATGAAAAAAAAAACCTTAGTTCTTGTGAGTTTTTTACTAATTCATAGCAACTATTGAGCCTTTTGCATAAATTGTCCTTTTATTTATAAGTATGATAATTATGGGCTTGGTTTAAAAGCATTGTAATTCATTTTGGCTTTGTAAATTAGATAATTGGCCTCGGCCTGTTACTAATGTTTTGTACACCTATCTTTTGTGACCTCCCAAATTTGTTGGTTGGTCTTTCGACGCCCACTAACATTTCTAGATCGAGTCAACCCCTATCATGGAAGGACTAAGGCATTGGAGTATAATTTGGAGCGGAAATATTTACTTATGCATTTTTCTGTTGGGTTTGGTCGGCCCAACTCCCTATCTCTTCACTATTTATTTGTCAAAATTAATTAAATGTGATTTATTGGAACCCTTAAAAATTGTCATGTATTAGAGTTGCAAAAAAACCGTTTTCTAAATATAAAAATGATTTTTGGGACAAAATAATAGACTTGATTAATTTTGCGGAACTAGAGACAAAAATGATTGTGGACCGTGCATATGGACATTTTGGACAAAATTGGACTTACACTATTTTTTGGATTAACTTGGACTAAAAGGATAAAAATATAAAAAATATAAAATATGGTTAAAATATGGATAATAATAGTATGCCAAAAAATGATTTTTTTTTTATAAAACTTAAAACTAAAAAAACTTTTTCTAAACTCGGGTGGGCTTACGTAGTGTTCTACTTAGGTTAACGCCTTCGGGTTTTAACCTAGTTGTTCTAGTCCGAAACCCAAAATGCCAATTTTGGGCAAACCTCTACCATTTTCATTTCTTGAAAAGTGAGTATTTTTGCATAAATGACACATCTTGATTTGCGAAAATATAAACAAAAGAAGTTTTTTATCACAAACAATTTATGTCTACAAAGGCATACTATTAAAACCAGGTCAATCATATTTTACGGATCGTTAATACCGAGGTGCCTAACACCTTCCCCGGGGGATCACCAGAACCTTTACCCGAACTTTAGTTAGATTAGGATTCTTTTAAAATTTAATCATTTTGAATGAATCATTTTTGAACTGGTTTTCCTAATTTCCTAAAAATTAGGTGGCGACTCTAAAATAAAGTCCATTTAGAGTACCATCTAGGTAAAAGTATATTTTTATTTTTCTCGGTACGAATGATAACCGTACTTCCCCGGGACACTTTTCCTTTTAAATGAGGCAAGTGCAAATACGAATCGGAAAAAATAGAACTGCTACAGTCACTGGATGGCTTCTATATTGTTCGATCCGTGGTCTACATTCTCTTATGTGCCTACATATTTCTCTATGGGTTTTGATATGGTCTATGAATTGCTTAATTCCCCTATACATATATCTACTCCAGTTGGAGACTCCGTAATTGTAGGTAGAGTTTATCGATCTTGTACTGTCACATTTATGGGGTATGACACCTGGGTTGACTTAGTGATTCTAGACATGGTAGATTTAATGTCATCCTGGGTATGAGTTGGTTAGCACCTTATTATGCAATTCTGGACTGTCATGCCAAGACAGTCACCCTAGCTATGCTCGGGGTGCCTAAACTTGAGTGGAAGGGTAACCTTAGTCCCTTCACAAATAAATTATTTCCTTTATTCATGCAAAGACGCTAGTTGATATAGGGTATTTGGCTTATTTGGCGCATATCCGTGATACTAGTGCAGAAGGCCCATCTATTGAGTCAGTCCTAGTAGTGTGTGAGTTTGCGGAGGTGTTTCCCGCGGACTTTCCAAGCATGTTGCCAGACCGTGATGTTGATTTCTGTATTGACCTAGAGCCAATGATTCTCCCCATTTCTATTCCGCCATATCGGATGGCACCAGTATAGTTGAGAGAATTGAAAGAACAACTTCAGGATCTTTTTAGTAAGGGCTTCATTCGTCCGAGTGTCTGCCCGTGGGGCACTCCTGTGCTTTTCGTGAAAAAGAAAGATGGGACTATACGGATGTGCATTGATTACCGCCAGTTAAATAAAGTCACCATCTGAAATAAGTACCCTCATCCCTCGTATTGATGATCTATTTGACCAGCTTCAGGTGGCTTCTGTGTTTTCTGAAATTGATTTGAGATCGGGTTATCACCAGTTGAAAATTCTAGCTAAAGATATTCCTAAGACAACTTTTCGGACTCGGTATGGGCACTATGAGTTCCTTGTTATGTCTTTTGGGCTTACTAATGCCCCTGTTGCTTTTATGGATTTGATGAATGGCATTTTTAAACCATACTTAGACTCTTTTTTTATAGTGTTTATTGATGACATTCTAGTTTATTTGAAGAGTAAAGAAGATCATGAAAAACACTTGAGGGTTGTTCTTGGGTTACTGAGAGACAATAAGTTGTATGCCAGGTTCTCTAAGTGTGAGTTTTTGCTTTAGTCTGTATCATTCTTGGGCCATGTGGTGTCGAAAGAGGGAATATGATTGATCCTAAGATGATTGAGGTAGTGAGAGATTGGGCTAGGCCTACATCAGTGATAGAGTTTAGCAACTTTGTGGGATTAGATAGTTACTACCGTCGGTTCGTGAAGGGGTTTGCTTCTATTATTTCACATTTGACCCGTTTGACTCAAAAAGAGGTATCTTTTCAGTGGTTCGATGAGTGTGAGGAGAGCATCCAGAAGCTCAAGACTTTATTAACTACAACTCCTATTCTATCTTTGCCCGTGGAGGGCAAGGACTTTATGGTTTATTGTGATGCTTCTCGTTCTGGTTTGGGTGCTGTTTTGATGCAAGAAAAGAAGGTGATTGCTTATGCTTCCAGACTGTTGAAGATTCATGAGAAGAACTACCCCATATATATATATATATATATATATATATATATATATATATATATATATATGTGTGTGTGTGTGTGTGTGTGTGTGTGTGTGTGTGTGTGTGTGTGTGTGTGTGTGTGTGTGTTGGCAGCGGTGGTTTTCGCTTTGAAGATTTGGAGGCACTATCTCTATGGTGTCCATTGTGAGGTTTTCACTGATCATCGCAGTCTTTAGCATGTGTTTACTCAAAGGGATATTAATTCTAGGTAGCGGAGATGGATGGAGTTGCTTAAGGATTACGATATCACTATTTTGTATCATCCTAGCAAGGTAAACGTCGTAGCAGATGCGTTGAGCAGGAAATCTGCTAGTATGGGTAGCTTGGATCGGTTGATTGTTTCGGAGCGTCCGTTGGCCAGAGAGGTTCAGACTCTGGCTGACAGTTTCATAAGGCTTGATATGTCCAATCCAGGTAGAGTTTTGGCTTGTATTGAGGCAAGATCATCATTTTTGGAGCAGATTAAGGCAAAGCAGTTCGAGGGTACGAGTTTGTGCAAGATTCGCGATGAGGTTTTGAATGGTAAGGCCAAGGAGTCCATGATTGATAGTGAGGGAGTTTTGAGGATTAAGGGGCGTGTCTGTGTCCCTCGTGTTGTTGACTTGATTAGGACGATTTTAGAGGAGGCTCACAATTCTAGATATTCTATTCATCCTGGTGCTACCAAGATATATCGGGATTTGAGGCAACACTATTGGTGGGCTACGATGAAGCGTGATATCGTTGAGTTCATTTTTCAATGTCTAAATTGCCAGCAGGTTAAGTATGAGCACTAGAGACCTGGAGGTACACTCCAGAGGATTCCTAATTTTGAGTGGAAGTGAGAGAGAATAGCTATGGATTTCGTCGTTGGTCTTCCAAAGACCTAGGGTAAGTTTGATTCGATTTAGGTCATTGTTGATAGATTGACCAAGTCTGCTCATTTGATACCGGTTCAAATCACCTATATTGCTCAGAAGTTGGCCCAGATTTATATCCGTGATATTATTCGTTTGCATAGGGTCCCTATTTCCATCGTATCTAATAGAGGTATGCAATTTACATCCCGATTTTGGAGGACTTTGCAGTTTGAGTTGGGCACTAGGTTGGATCTTAGCACAGCTTTTTATCCTCTGATAGATAGTCAGTCTGAGCAGACGATTAAGGTTCTAGAGGATATGCTCCGAGCTTGTGTGATTGACTTCGGTGGTTATTGAGATCAGTTCTTACTATTGGCAGAATTTGCGTATAATAATAGTTATCATTCGAGCATTGATATGGCCCCATTTGAGGCTCTTTATAGGAGGAGATGTAGGTCTCCTATTGGGTGATTTTACGCATTTAAGGTAAGGCCATTGGGTACTGATCTTTTGAGAGAGTCATTAGACAAAGTTAAGGTGATTAAGGAAAAGCTCTTGGCGGCTCAGAGTAGACAGAAGGAGTATGCGAACCGGAAAGTCCGAGATCTTGAGTTCATGGTTAGGGAGCAGGTTTTTTTTTAAAGTCTCACCCATGAAAGGTGTGATGAGGTTTGGGAAGAAGGGAAAGCTCAGTCCTAGGTTCATCAGTCCCTTCGAGATTTTTAGCCGTGTGGGGAAGGTAGCCTATGAGTTGGATTTGCCTCCAGGTTTGTCTGGCGTTCATCCAGTGTTTCATGTCTCTATGTTGAAAAGATATCATGGCGATGCTTCTTTTATCATTCGTTGGGATTCAGTTTTGTTGGATGAGAACTTGTCTTATGAGGAAGGGCTTATTGCTATTCTAGATAGAGAGGTTCGTAAGTTGAGGTCTAAGGAGATTGCGTCAGTGAAGGTTCAGTGGAAGAACCGCTCTGTTGAGGAAGCTACTTGGGGGGTTGAATCAGATATGCATAATAAATATCCCCAGCTTTTCACTGAGTCATGTTCCTTTCCCCTTGTTTCCCTTCCTTGCCCGTTTGGGGACGAACGATTATTTAATTGGTGTCTGATTTAACGACCCGCTAGGTCGTTATGGGAATTTTGACCATTTTTACCTCTGCTAGTTCCTTTACGAGACTAGGAGCGAGTCTAGTGATAACTTAAGGAGTTAGAATTCTGAAATAAAGGCCTTTGATTGTATTTGTACACTTGTTTCAAAACTTGACTTAAGGTTTGGGCTTAGGCCCAAACGGTTTAAAAAATGACCTTAAGTTTTGAGGTTTCAGATTTTGCAACAAGTATACTCTTTCCCCCTTTTCTTTAAGATCAACCTTATTTTTCTTTCAAATGCAGATTCAGTTCCAGTCCAAAACCGTGTGAAAGAAAAAAGTTATATTTTTAAAATCAGCATAGTTATATACATTTGCGTCCCACATCGTTTCCAGTTTTTCTCAAAGGTTTTGTCAATGCTATTTACCAATTTCATGCATCATTTTTCCCAATTGCCGTTTTTAACTTGAAAATCTTTTCCTGACTAAATTCCTAAGTTCTAACCGTTTGGGGTTCCAATTTTTATTCAAGCATTCTTTACATATAGATACACAACAATATGAAATAAAGAGGAGATTTAGGCTGGTGGGCCTATCAAGCCCACCAGTTACCATTTTCACCCATGGATGGCCTTCATTTAGCACGGAATCAATCAAAAAGGGGTATTGGGCCTCTAGCCCAACAGTGGCTCGCGGAGAAATTGATCTGAGTGGCCCATGTTATGAAATCACATGCAAAGAGGAGAGGGGAAAAGGAGAAAAGTGGTAAGAGGGTATATATACTTAACAATTACTTGACATGAAATTAAAGCACTTTTCACATAGTTATGTATACCAACATATGTCCAATGTACGGATATTCTATGTATATGCAATGAATCAGACCCATGCGAAGTAAACAGAAGATAAGCCTGCTGTGGGAGTAGAAATGCTATTTGACAAGTAGGGAGGGCCCTGTTATACCCTATTTTAACCGGAGTCAAAATAGTTTATAACATCCCGGTAATTCCGGGGTTAATTAAAGTTGGGAGTCGCCACCTAATTATTTACGGTGAATTAGGACACCTAAAGTTAATTAAAGTTATCTTTAAAGTTAACTCCGTTTTAAGTTTACGAAACCAAAAATCTAGGTAAGGGTTCAACTAACTTAAAGGGAAGGTATTAGGCACCCTTTAAGATCTATTAACAATGGTTAACCTACCGGACTTAAAGCGAATTAATTAGGCTAAAAGAATACAAATATAATATTTTAAATATTTGGAAGATAGTTTTGTAAATGTTGCTAAAGTTATAAATAGAAATATAATAATGTTGTTTAAAGTAGGATTTGTAGGAAAATAGTTATATATCTCAAAGGGAAGTAATTGACTTTTGGTGTAAAGACTTAGGAAAGTTTGGTAATATTTCATTAAATTCTAACAACTTTAGATCCTAATGAAATCCGAGTGTAAGCTGGTCTGAAATCTTTTTTTTTTGTACTTTAACTCATGCAAGCTTTATCCTTGACTTTTAATGATTCCAATTCCAATTGTTTAACATGATTTTAAACGTTCAAGTTACTGTTATTGGAGATGTGTACTGCTATAGGTGCTAAAATTACTCCCTTAATTACTAGTTATAGATGGAATTTTAACATGACTAAATAAAACCAATCATTAATCTTTTGTTTGACAAATATCACACAAGCAAATAGAGGCAAACAAAACAAATAGAGTACTAGTTGCACAATATGAATTAAAGGACGTAAATAAAATAGAAGAATAAATTTAATTTAAATGGGCTCAGCCCATTTCAGAATTGCTGTTGTCCGCTACTGTTGGGCTTCGGCCCAACAGAATTAATATGGTGCTGCGAGTTGGCTGACAGAAGAAGAGAAATTGCGTTGGGCTTTTAGCCTAACACCGAATGCGGGAGGTGTGAATGATGGAGTAGGTGCGCATTCCAAGCCTTGGCAGGATGACGTCGAGTCTTAAAGTAAGACTCTTCGACTCCGGTGTACATGCAAACAAAGAAAAGTTACATGAGAAGCAACACAAGATAATAGTAGAGAGAACAGCAACCACAAACAACAATCTTTCCTCAAATAGTCAACAAAACAAAGAGTCGGTTCAGCCGAGTATGGCAAATACTTGCTGTGAATTTGTAGCAGCCTAGTTAATTCAAAATCAATATTTTCAGCCGATGATACAATGACTCAGTTCAGAATGAAAGCTAAAATTTAACTCAAGTTGTGACAGGATCTCAGTTCAAAATGGGTTGTAGCTCACAGCCCCAAAAAAATACAGAAAAAAAGTGGCTAAAATCTCAACAATTCATGACTGTAATTAAAGCAGAAAACGAGTAAAATGTAATACTTCACGATGTTCAAATATAAAGGTAGAGGAGTGCAGGGCAGATATGTAGTATATACATGATTTAAGCCCTTGGCTTCTTTTAGAGTGCAACAGAACCAAAATTAAGCATCAAAGATGTGCCCACAAGATTTCACACCCTAAAACAAGCGAACACATCTTGCCTACAAACTATAGAAGAGAACGTATGTTGTCATGGTTGAAATGAACTGAAAAGGATCAAGCTTGATTATTATCAAACATGGTATCCTGAATTACATATAGGTACATGTTGACATACAAAATAAAGGCACACAAGGGTACGAGCAACCGTTCTCTGCAAATGAAGACGTGTATTTACTTAAGATGAGTTACAAACCAAACTCATAAATGTAAGTCAGCCAAGACCAGCACATATGACCAACACTTAAATATTTTAGACCTTTACTAATGTATTATGACTCACAGTATAATAAATTAAACATGAGAAGACAAAGAGCAAGTTTACTTGGAGGATTGAGATTTGTTTACTTAGTTAAAATAGCTTTTAAGAGGGATACTAAACTGTTTCTTACACGAAAACAAGAAGAGAAGAGTCGGGATGTTATCAAATACCTAACTCTCTAATCCGAACCGAAAGCATCGAGTGATTCTTATTAACTTATAACTAAACTAAATCTCAAAGCAAACAAGCCAAACTCAATCTTAGGCAAGAACGCATTCTTGCGCTTCAAATAAATTTACCAATCAACAGACTAATAATTTTGCGGACTAGTAACAATGACGATCTGAAAAACAGGGCTAAAAAGAATGCGGGAAAAGATTTGAAGATATTATTCAAACAGAACCTAGTCTATACTGTGAATAAGTCCTCTTAAACTAGTTCATTTTTTGAATAGACAGCGTAACATAGCTGTAAGTGGTTCATACTTCGCAAGTTCGATGAAAAGGGAAATAAACTCAATAAAGGCGCACAAGATATATGCATTCATATAAAATCGAAACGATAACTACGACTAGCTCGTATTCCTATTGAAATTAGAAAACTAAACCTTAACTAACATTCTGGAATCTACATAAAACAAACTAACCAATCAAACGCAACGAAAAGAACTGAAGCCAAAAGGAGAAGGAGAGTTATTGACCTGTTTTGTGTAAAGTGAAATGGGGCGTCGGGTCTCAAATCTACGCTCGATTTTTAAAGTAACAAGCCGGAAAAAAAAAAGTAAAACCACTTCATCTTTCAAGTGGGTGTTCCAAATATAGTGATTAAAAAAAATGTAAATGTTTCGGAATCGTTAAGGTCATCGAACAGAACTCTAACAGGACGGAATTCGAACAAATCTAGATTTAGAGTAATAACGAAAAATAGAAAAAATGTTGAGTGTCGTGAAAAATCCCCCAATCCCTGTTGAATCTCTCTTTTTTCGGTTGAAGACATAACGATGTATATATAGGAAAAGGTCAGGGTTTCGATTTGGGCGGGATAATGAAATTGATTCAAAGTTGAATCAAATGGACCGTTCAAAGCAGATGGTCACGTGATTCGATTCGGGTATTACCCGAAGTGGTTCGATTTTTCTATTCTTTTTGAATCTGTTGTGTTTGAAAGAAAAAAATGAGAAGGCTCTCCTTTTCAACGACAGACTAAGTACGTAAAGCCAAAGAAGAGGACGATTTTGTGTGGAAATGGGGTAGACATGGACTGCTTTCGCTAAAAGGGGTCTGTGTTTTGCTAAAGTGGGAGAGGGGAGAGAGAAAGGGACGAAGGAGTTGTGCGTATTGCACGAAAATAAAGGGCACGGATCTGCCATGGTTGAAAGGAAGCATGGCAGTTTGTCTGAAAATGGAAAGAGGAGAAGATGACCATGTGCGGCTAGGGTTGTTGTTTTAGGAGATGATGAATAAGTGAAGGGAATGGGTTGGTCGGGTCGGGTAATGAAGTTGGCTGGATCGGGTAAATAAGGTAATGGGCTGGTCTGTTGAGTAATGAAACGGGTGTGGGAATTCGGCTGTCATTAGGACGTGGGCTGGTACCGAATGGAAATGGTAGTGGACTGATTTGGGCTCAAATGTTGGTCCAAAATATTGATCATTTCTCCTCTATTTAATTATTCTTGGGCTTTTAACTTAATAACTAGTACAAAATATATTATGTGAAGGCAAATAGTAATTAGTGTATATAAAGTAAAAATTAGTTTAACGAGTACGAATCCTAAAATGAAACGATGGCGAACCGTTTAAAATTTGTGATAGAGTAATACTAGTAAAAATAGTGAAAATGAAGGTAACGGTATTAATAGTAGTAGAAATAAAAAATAGTAGTGAAAATAAAATATTTAGCTCGTTAATAAATTTAGAAGCTCCAGAAAATAAATTGAAATAAAGGAGGGACAAAATTGGGTGTCAACAGGCGCAAATACCAAACTGACAGTAACAGGCCCAATCTAGCAAATGAGAGTTTTTACTTCTAAAGCAGTAGCGTGATATACCACAGGTATACGCAATATATAACTCAATATACACCAGGGAATATATTACGTATACTTGGGGTATACTTAATGATATTTTTATCCAACAGAATGGTAAAGGAAGAGAGAAAACAGTACAGGCAAGCAAAACTAGACATTCAACTTGACTCAAACTCAAAAAACAAACATGTACTTATTTATATGTAAAGGATATGCATCAACATCCAATCTATTCATGTACCTTAACATTCATGGAGTAAGTAGTAACACATACATTGGCAATTCAGGCTTCTCATTTAGCTTTCAAATAAAACAAGGGAAGGGGAAATAAAGACCTCATGGACCATAACAATTATTGGCATACATTTTTTTCTTTGGCATGACATTTCAAACATAACATGTAACAAAATGAAGCATTAGATTTTAATAATTCAGGATACAGAGAGACTAGATGGGCACTCATGTTAATTGAAGATAGGCACAAAACAAAATAGCCTCTCTTGTTTCATATTTGGATAAAATCACAAGCAAATTCAGATGACTTTGGGAGTATATCAAGCAATAAAATAGGCCAGTGTGCATTAAACTGTTCCAGAAGAGGAACAACACTTTAGTCCACCAATCACATAGCATTTTCAGAGAAACAACAAGGGCAGGGTACAAACTACCAAGAAGGATACAAAACTACCTATGTACAAGTGTTATCTTTACTCACAGATCCTATCTTTCCATTTTATCAAATTACTCTTACACTTAGGTGATTCAAAAAAATCCTCTTTTATCTTAAGTGAAACGGTCCATTAAAGCACATAAGGAACTCAACACTTTTTCCCTTTTAAAAGACTCTCAACCACTAATCAAATTTCCAGTCCTCTCAAGAACTCAAAAACACCATAACATGCTGTTACACCCCGAAAGAATTTCGTGTTACCAAGACTAGAGACGACTTAGTATGGGCTCAGGGGAGAGTAAAGATATACAAAGATTAGGGATAAATATTATGTTATATATGTATAAGAATAACATATAGATGACATTGGAGGCCATATGGTGTAAGTTGGTTAATACGTTACTTGATAAATAGCCCTCGTAACCGTAAGTTAAGGTGGGGCCCACATGTCGGGATTTTATCAAGGGCATATAACAAGTTATATGAATAGTACATGGGAAGTTGATCAATTCTTAAGAAGGACACTTAAGCTAAATATGAGCATAAGCATTCCAAAAAGATGATTTAAGGATACGTTTTCGGGTGATCTAGCTTTACAAGGCCAACACGCCATTATAAGTTTAGAATTTGGGAAAACACAAACAATGAAAGTTATAGATAATTGAAATACCTTTCCAACCATCGGTTGTGGGCCTTCATACAACATAGGGATAAAAAGTTATGGACGTTTTAAGGCGGAAAGGTCAAACTGGGCAGTGGGCTCGGCCCAATCCGACTCCAAGTCGGGTCAGGCCCACTTCCCTTGCTATTTAAAGAGAGTTTTCAACCTTATCTTCCTCATTTCATACCAAAAGATCCAGAACATTTTAGAGAGAGTGTGAAGAGAGTTAGAGAGATAAAGCAAGGGTTCGATCAAGTTCGAGGCCCTGAATCCTGAGACTCGTGAAGGATAAAGTGTAGTACGAGTTGTCGTCGTCGTTTTAAGCTAAATATTGAGCTTGGGGGATGATATTTTCGTGGTTGAGCTGCTGCTAAGGTATGTATTATCTTTTCATCTTTATTATTGAGATGATTACGTAGATATTTAATGGATTAAAGTGTTAGAAATATAGTTATAATTATCGTATACCGAATATTAAGGCGTTGTGGTTTAGGGGCTGTTTTGGATGGAATTGTAAGATGAGTTTAGTTATATTATTGTTGTAAATTGTTAGATTTGTTGTTGTTGTTGATTATTAGCTGAATTTGGAATTATTGGGTTGGTAGGATTATAGAGGAGATGCTCTCCAAATCCCGTTAAGCGAAAGAATAAATGATTAGTTAGAATAATCTTATTGGCCTAGTCTTGATCCCTATATTGTTGATTGTATTCTAGTTGACTAAGCTCGGGAGGAGACTCGAGGATTAGCTTGAGACGTAAATAAGGTATGTGACTAATATCTGGAGGGGACTCGAGGATTAGCTTGAGGCGTAAATAAGGTATGTAAGGCAAACCTTTCTTCCATTGGCATGATTCTTGTTGTTATTCATTCTATATGTACTCCATAGGATTCCATTCCTAAACGAGTAATGTCTAAATGTTTCTTGTGATGGCTTATTGATATTGTACTCCTATTTTGTTCCGAAGGGAACACCCATAGGGTGCCAAGTTGAGTTGTGTATATGTTTTTACTAATGATTTCGAGGAAATGAGTTTTATTCTAAAGAAAACATAAAGTTTGATTTTCAAAACCACTCCAAAGGGGGTGCGAGATTTTACTACTTCATTTCATTTACGATTTCTGTTTACATTCCATAGTATCATCCCTTTGTATTGATATTTCATTTGTTCTTTGGGTAGGGCAATAAGATGAAATTGAGTAGAATATAAGTAGTAAGAATTTCATAACAATTCTACCCTCAAACCTGGAAGTATGTCCTCCTAAGTCTAGTGAGATACAAATTTGATAATTTCTTATGAAAGACTAAGTCTAATAACTGGATTGTGATGAATTGATTAGTGACTTATGATATGAATTGAAATTGATATTTGTGGATTGAGTTTGTGTTGATATGATGGTGATATTAAGTCGGAAGCGGCTGCCCGAAGGGGCCATCATTATTATGCCGGAAGCGACCGTCCGAAGGGACTATTATGATATTAGCCGGAAGCAGCTGTCCGAAAGGACCATTCTGTTAACATGTTGGATGTGGCATGTGTGTTGGATTGTATTATTTACCTAAAGATTATTTTGAGACTTCGTGTGCACATTTATGTTTCTTCCAGCGAAGGCTGCAGGTATTGAGTTAGATTGCGATTTATTCTCTCCTGAGTCAAACTATGATTATGATTTGTTACCACCTTACGTACTCAGTACATTGTCCGTACTGACGTCCTTTTTTCTAGGGACGTTAGGTTCATGCCCGCAGCCCCAGATTGTTTGGCAGGTTAAGTGGATAGCTAGGATGCTTGGACGTCAGCTGGGATTAGCAAGTTCCGCCTTATTCTGGAGTTGTGCTGAGTCATGTATATATATGTATGATTATGGGGTGTCAGGGCCCTGTCCTGGCTCATAATGTTCAATTTACTTCTTAGAGATTTCTGCAGACAGTATCCTGTGGTATGTTTGTCCAGCTATCGACAAAGTGATGTCAGTTGAGTTATTTGTGGATTTTAAAAGAGTACGTATTTTAGATGATTTTAATTGGTTTAAAGTGCTTATTTGATTGAATGTTTTCATAATTGTTATAAAGATAATGATTTCTATTTGGAAAAGTTTTTGAAATGACAGGTTTTGATAGAGCGAATGTCTAAGGGTTCGCTCGACTCTGATGAGAGTCGGGTGTCCGTCATGCCGTACCAGTTTTAGGGTGTGACAAAGTGGTATCGGAGCAGTTCGTTCTAGGGTATTCTGCAAAGTCGTGTCAGGTAGAGTCTTGTTCATAGGTGTTTTGTCGACCACACTTATGAACAGGAGGCTACAGGGCATTTAGGATGGTTTCCCTTCATTCAGATCATAGATTGTGCTATAGAGCTGTGTTATAGGCCTTGAATCCTTGCCGCTAACCTTAAGATTTGAATTTTTATTAAGTGATGGTAAAGTGCAGCTATGATTGCGAAATTGGAATTGCTTGTAAGAAAGGTAAGTTCTCTGATGATTAATGATTGCTATTTGTGGTAAATACTACAGGTTAAGGATTGCAATAAGAAAGGTATGCTTCTTATCGAATTGAGAATGCCATTGTGAAGAGCATTTGTACAGGTATGTTTAGGGTGTTGTAATATGATTGTGGCCCTATAAGGCATGTTGATATATTTTGATTGTTACCCTGTGAGGCTTGTTGGTTAGCTGTGTACAGGTGGGTAGTACAAATTACAGAGGAGGTTCTGCCAAAATTTTGTTAAAATTGATTGTGATCAGTATATATATGTGTGCTATGATCATTAAGATACACGTGTAAACTGAAGAATGAAAGGTTAATAATAGTTGTAAATCGACTGAAAGGAGGGTTATAAAATAGGTTCAGAATGAGTTTGAGAGTTAGGTTGAAATTATTCGAGGATATAGAAGCGAGACGAGGGTTAAGTTAAGTTCTCTCGGGGATTAGAAGCAAGGTTGATGAACTAAGATTAATGTGACTCAAATAATGTGATAAGATTATGAGAAGAGACTTAAGAGGGGAAGCAATGATAAGAACGGAGTCATTCGAGAGGTGAGTTAGTATAAAAAAGAGTAAGCTTAAACGAGTAAAGAATAAAACAAGGAAGAGAAAGAAACATGATTACATGTGTTTGAGGAAAGGGAGTAATGTGTCCCTCATAGAAATCAATATAACTGAAAGCATCAACGAGGTTAAGAGATGTTGAAGCTTATAGAGGAAAGATAAGTATCGAAATGGACCTTAGGAATTGTGAAGGGTTGAGTGATATTAGTAAGTGTTGGAATTGGATACGAGTATTAGTCTTCATTAAACATTCGAGGACGAATGTTTCTAAAGGGGGAAGGATGTTACACCCCGGAAAAATTTCGTGTTACCAAGACTGCAGACAACTTAGTATAGGCTCAGGGGAGAGTAAAGATGTACAAGGCTTAGGGATGAAGATTTTGTTATATATGTATAAAAATAACATATAGATGACATTGGAGGCCATATGGTGTAAGTTGGTTAATACGTTACTTGATAAATAGCTATCGTAACCGTAAGTTAAGGTGGGGCCCATATGTCGGGATTTTATAAAGGGTATATGACAAGTTATATGAATAGTACATCGGAAGTTGATCAATTCTTAAGGAGGACACTCAAGCCAAATATGAGCATAAGCACTCCAAAAGGATGATTTAAGGATACATTTTCGGGTGATCTAGACTTACGAGGCCAACATGCCATTATAAATTTAGAATTTGGGAAAACACAAACTGAAAGTTGTAGATAATTGAAATACCTTTCCAACCATAGGTTGTGGGCCTTCATGCGACATAGGGATAAAAAGTTATGGACATTTTAAGGCGGAAAGGTCAAATTGGGCAATGGGCTTGGCCCAACCCGACTCCAAGTCGGGTCAGGCCCATTTCCCTTGCTATTTAAGGAGAGTTTTCAACCTTATCATCCTCATTTCATACCAAGAGATCCAGAACATTTTAGAGAGAGAGTGAGGAGAGTTAGAGAGCTAAAGCAAGGGTTCAATCAAGTTTGAGGCCCTGAATCCCGAGGCTCGTGAAGGATAAAGTGTAGTACGAGTTGTCGTTGTCATTTTAAGCTAAATATTGAGCTTGGGGGATGATATTTTCGTGGTTGAGCTGCTGTTAAGGTATGTATTATCTTCTCATCTTTGTTATTGAGACAATTACGTAGAGATTTAACGGATTAAAGTGTTAGAAATATAGTTATAATTATCGTATACCGAATATTAAGGCGTAGTGGTTTAGGGGCTATTTTGGATAGAATTGTAATATGAGTTTAGTTATATTATTGTTTTAAATTTTTAGATTTATTGTTGTTGTTGGTTATTAGCTGAATTTGGAATTGTTGGATTGGTAGGATTATAAAGGAGATGATATCCAAATCCCATTAGGCGAAATAAGAAATGATTAGGTAGAATAATCTTGTTGGCCTAGTCTTAATCCCTATATTGTTGATTGTATTCTAGTTGAATATGCTCGAGAGGAGACTCGAGGATTATCTTGAGGCGTAAATAAGGTATGTAAGGAAAACCTTTCTTCCTTTGGCATAATTCTTGTTGTTATTCATTCTATATGTACTCCATAGGATTCCATTCTTAGACGAGTAGGGTCTAAATGTTTCTTGTGATGGCTTATTGATATTGTACTCCTATTATGTTCCGAAGGGAACACCCATAAGGTGCCAAGTTGAGTTGTGTATATGGTTTTACTACTGATTTGCCTTGCCCTGGTCGGTCACTTTTCTGGGCCGGGATCGATAAGTGGAAGTCATAAAACAAGGAAATGAGTTTTATACTAAAGGAAACATAAAGTTTGATTTTTAAAACCACTCTGAAGGGGGTGTGAGATTTTACTACTTCATTTCATTTACGATTTTTGTTTACATTCCATAGTATCATCCCTTTGTATTGATATGATCATTTGTTCTTTGGGTAGGGTAATAAGATGAAATTGAGTAGAATATAAGTAGTAAGAATTTCATAACAATTCTACCCTCAAACCTGGAAGTATGTCCTCTTAAGTCTAGTAAGATACAAATTTGATAATTTCTTATGAAAGACTAAGGCTAATAACTGGATTGTGATAAATTGATTAGTGACTTATGATATGAACTGAAATTGATATTTGTGGATTGAGTTTGTGTTGATATGACGGTGATATTAAGCAGGAAGCAGTTTCCCAAAGGGGCCATCATTATTATGTCGGAAGCAGACGTCCGAAGGGACTATTGTGATATTAGCCATAAGCGGTTGTCCGAAGGGACCACTCTGTTAACATGTCAGAAGCGGCATGTGTGTTGGATTGTATTATTTACTTAAATATTGTTTTGTGACTTCGTGTGCACATTTATGTTTCTTCTAGCGAAGGTTACAGGTATTGAGTTAGATTGTGATTTCTTCTCTCCTAAGTCAAATTATGATTATGATTTGTTACCACCTTACATGCTCAATACATTGTTCGTACTGACGTCCTTTTGTCTGGGGACGCCGCGTTCATGCCCGCAACCCCAAATTGTTTGGCAGGTTAAGTGGATAGCTAGGATGCTTGGACGTCAGCTGGGATTAGCAAGTTCCACCTCATTCTGGAGTTGTGCTGAGTTATGTATGATTATGGGGTGTCAGGGCCTTGTCCTAGCTCATAATGTTCAGTTTGCTTCTTAGAGACTTCTGCAAATAGCGTCCTGTGGTATGTTTGTCGAGATGTCGACAAAGTTATGTCAGTTAAGTCATTTGTGAATTTTAAAAGAGTATGTATTTTAGATGAGTTCAATTGGTTTAAAGTACTTATTTGATTGAAGGTTTTCATAATCGTTATAAAGATAATGATTTCTATTTGGAAAAGCTTTATGCTCTTAAAAGTTTTTGAAATGACAGGTTTTGATAGAGCGAATGTCTAAGGGTTCGCTCGACTCTGATGAGAGTCGGGTGCCCGTCATGCCCTACCAATGTTAGGGTGTGACACATGCTTTCAGATAACTCTTCTATCATGATAGACATAAATACTCATTAAAATAAATTCAAATGATCTTGAGCAGCCTCTAAGTTTTCCAAAGCACACGCAGGCTGACCATTTGAACAAGTAGAATGGGAAGGATTATACAAAGGTCTAAACACATAGTATTGTCAATTACACAAGACACTATTATAGAATTACTGATGGGCTGTTTAGCAAATGCCACCACTTAATTATCTTAAACATGATTATTCCCTTTCAACAGGGTTTAGTGATCCATATACTTACATACAAAGGGCAAATCTGACACAGATAAGACAAAAATAAACATTGGGGATCAAACATCATGATGGCTAAAGCAATGGCTAAAACACACAAAGCATATGTATTGATTCAAACTGTCTTTGAACAGAGGTACATGCAAACCAACAAAAGATTATTCTCACAAATGCAACAATAGGAACTAGACTCACTAATAGACTTCCTTAAACCTAACCGACAATAATTTAAACATGAATGGGTACAAGAAGACATTAATCACACATAGCTGACCAAAGTTAGTTGCAGATAATGTCTATACAAGCTAGGGACTAAAAAATCTTCAATAAGTACATGCTTGGATAGTTTTTCACATTAAACAGGGCTTGCAAGCATGTTAGTGATTAGACAGATTCATTTTAGCCTATATTTGGTTGAAACAATAGCTGAACTAGATAAAGCCATAATGAGCAATTAATGTTTATTATAGTTTAGCTTAAACTGGAATGAGCTCATAATGAGCAATTGATGTTTAGCTTAAACTGGAATGAGCTCATGAATCAATTAGAAACTAAACAAGAAGTTATATTACATTGAACATGAAGGTCCAGCAATGGATAAGTTAATATTAGCATACCAATAACTGGACTAGGTGATAAGATTCCTAATGGAAACTCTAGAAATTCAAAAGGGAATTAAAATGCAAGGAATTAAGATAAAATCAAGACCCAATTAGTAAAGGAATTATAGGCAAATCTAGGTATGTTAAACCTAAATCCTCCTAATTGATTTCTACTAATGAACCTATACTAATTGATAATCAACAAGAAAGATTCAATGAATCCACAAATGAGCAATTTAATGTAGAAAATCAAGGACAAGAGTTTTAGATTACCAATCAAAGATCCACACAACTAATCACTAAGATAATCTCTAATTAACTAACTAAGCAAACTATCACTCATAAGAGGTTTTCCTTCAATAATGAAGCTAAAAACTAATGAAATGACTAAGGCAACTATATATAGTCTTGCCTTTTGCAACTAAGGCCCAAAAGTGACCTTTTACAAAATTAGTCACAAGTTGGTTTAAAATAGCCAACATTGGCTCTTCTTTGGCCGATTGCACTTCTAGCTACTTTTTATGGCTTCCTTTCTTATGACTTCATCTTCAACATCCTCCCAAGCAATCATCCACACGTTATACACTCTTGAAAGGTGTTCTTCAAGCGCCTCCAATGCCCCTCTCTTCATGAATATCACTTGCAATTCTTGGAACTCCTTGGCTTGGCTACAAATGAATGGCCTTGAAGGAGTGGTTCCTATTGGTATCATATCATCCTCCCCTTCTTGGAGAAGATTCGTCCTCGAATCTAAAGGATCACCTGCAACACAAGAAGATAGATCACTTACATAACATTATGGACATTATACTCACTTGGAAAGTCAATCTTGTAGGCATTGTCATTGATCTTCTCAAGGACTTTGAAAGGGCCATATCCTCTAGGGCTTAACTTTCCCTTTCTTAATTGAGGGAATCTTTCTTTTTGGAAGTGTACCCAAACCCAATCATCGGGTTAGAATTCCACTTTATTTCTTCCATGGTTTTGCCTTTTTTCCACCTTAGTATTGACATTCTCTATGCTTGCCTTCCCTTTGGAATAAACCTTCACCATTTTGGAAGCCTTTTGTTTTTCATCTAAACTCACAACAACATCACTAGATAAGGGGGCTAAGGTTAAAGGAGCCAAGGGGTTAAAACCATAACAAACTTCAAATAGAGTCATGCTAATAGAGGAATGGAAGGATCGATTATAAGAAAATTCAATCAAAGGCAAACGATCCTCCCATAAAGTGGGTTTTCCTCTAATCATACACCTAAGCATGCTCCTAAGAGTCCTATTCACTACTTCCGTTTGACCATCCGTTTGAGGGTGGCAAGAAGCATAGTACATGAGCTTGGTACCAAGTGTACCCCATAGACTCTTCCAAAAATAGCTAAGAAACTTGGAGTCCCTATCACTAACAAGAGTGTGAGGTACTCCATGCAATTTAAGCACGTGATTCACAAACAAAGAAGGAACATGAGATGCACATCACATTTATGGCATGGTATAAACTGAGGCATTTTGGAGAACCTATCTACCACAACAAAGATGCTATCATGCCCCCTTTTGGTTCTTGGAAGACCAAATACAAAATTCATAGAAATGTCAATCCAAGGGCCAATAGGAGTGGGAAGGGGAGTATACATACCTTGAGGATGAGTCCTCAATTTTGCTGGCTTGCACTACAAGCATTGTCCACAAAGCTTCTCCACATCATGCTTCATTTTGGGCCAAAAAAATTGTTCATTGAGGATGTCAAGTGTTTTGGAAACTCCAAAGTGTCCCATCATTCCATCACTATAAGCTTCTTTAAAAAAAAGCTCTCTCCATGAACGCATCGAAACACACACTCTACTATATTTGAACAAGAACCAATCAATAAATTGGTACCGGTCAACTCTCTTCCCTTGAGTCAACTTGTCACAAAGTTCTTTGAAATCGGGATCTTGAGAATAGAACCCCTTGAGGCTTTCAAATCGTATCATTCTAGAAGTCATAGTATTTAGCAAAACATACCTTCTAGACAAAGCATCCGCCACCACATTTTCCTTACCCTTCTTGTAATGGATCACATAAGGAAATGATTCAATAAGTTCAACCCATTTTGCATGTATTCAAATGATTCAAGGACTCATGATCCGAACGAATCAAAAATTCTTTGTGGCACAAATAATGTTGCCAATGGGTTAATACCCTCACAAGTGCAAACAACTCCTTGTCATAAGTAGAGTAATTCAAAGAAGCCCTTTTTAGCTTTTCACTAAAGTAAGCCAATAGCTTGCCCTCTTGCACTAATACTCCCCCTAAACCAACCCCAGAAGCATCACACTCAACTTCAAATGTCTTCTCAAAATTGGACAATTCCAACAATGGTGACGAAATCAACATGGACTTCAACCCTTGAAAAGCCTTCTCTTGCTCATCTCCCCAAACAAAGGAACTTCCTTTTTGATCAATTCGGTCAAAGGAGCGGCAATAGTACTAAATCCCTTCACAAATCGCCTATAGAAACTTGCAAACCCATGGAAACTCCTTACATCGGTTGCATTTTTAGGAGTTGGCCAAGTTCTAATGCACTCCACCTTTTCTTCATTAACCTCCACACCATTCGCACTCACAACAAAACCTAAGAATACCACTTTATCAACCCTAAAGGAACACTTCTTGAGATTAGCAAACAACTTTTCACGCAATAAGACACATCAAACACTTGTCTCAAATGGACTACATGCTCCTCCATTGTTTTACTATACACAAGAATTTCATCAAAATAGACAACTACAAATTTATTGATAAATGGCTTCAAGACATGATTCATCAACCTCATAAAAGTGTTAGGTTAATTGGTTAGGCCGAATGGCATAACAAGCCACTCATAGAGACCAAAATTGATTTTGAAGACCATTTTCCACTGATCACCCGGATTCATACGAATTTAGTGATAGCCACTTCAACGATCAACCTTCGAAAACACACTTGAGCCACATAGCTTATCCAATATACCATTAAGTCTAGGAATAGGATGTTGATACTTTATCGTGATTTTGTTGACGGCTCTACAATCAATGCACATTCTCCAAGTGCCATCTTTCTTTGGAACAAAAATCATCGGTATGGCACATGGACTAAGATTTTTTTTTTAAAAGACCCTTCTCAAGGAGCTCTTCAACTTGTCTTTGCAACTCCTTAGTTTCCTCCGGATTGCTCCTATATTCCAGTTTGTTGGGAATTTGGGATCTCGACACAAAATCAATTTGATGTTCGATACCAGTCAATAGAGGCAATCCTTTGGGCATATCCTCTGAAAATAGCTCATCATATTCCTGCAAAAGAGAAGAAACAATACTAGGCAAAGTGCTAGTATCTTGGTTAGTATGCAATAAGAGATCCTTGTTGCCAAGGCACACCATGAAGTGCCCCTCTTCAACACCTTTCAAGCAATTGCTTGGTTTGGCAAGTGTACACATCTTGACTTTCCCTTTTGTTATCCCTTGATCCTCTTTGCTAAGTAAAGACTCTTTCTAAACCTCTTCCCTTTGCACTCTCTCCCGGAGCTCCTTCATGATTCAATAGTATGCACTCACTTGATAGGGTGTCAATGGGGTAAGAGTATGCTTTCTACCTCTAAAGACGAAGGAATACTTATTAGATATCCCACTATGTTGAGCATCCCTATCAAATTTCCATGATCTCCCAAGTAACATATGACATGCTTACATTGGCACCACATCACATAAGACTTCATCTTGGTACTTGCCAATGCTAAACTTCACTACAACCCGCTTGGTGACCCTAACTTCTCCACAATCATTGGAACATTGAAGCTTGTAGAGGCTAGGATGTTTCCTTGTGGGAAATTTCATATAGTCAACCAATATCGTGCTCACCATATTTGTGCAACTACCACTATCAATTATCAAGAAGCACACCTTATCCATGCTGTTGCATCGAGCATGGAAGAGGTTTTCCCTTTGATAAAGTTCCTCTCTATTTATTGCACACATGATCCTTCGCAACACATAAGACAAATTAATATTCTCCTCTAGTTGTCGTTCATGATCCTCCTCTACAAATTCTCTTTCATGTTTAACTTTCGGTTCACTATCACTACCTCATCCACCACCCTCCTCATCTTCATTGGTTCGATAACCATCAAGCATGGGCATAATTGCCCTTCTATCAGGACTTTCACTTGCAATGTGGCCCCTACCTTGGCATTTGAAACATTGAATAGTGGAAGGACGAGGAAAGTTAGGTTTAGCATTTTTACCTCCTTTAGCCTTGTCTTCACCCTTGGCTTTGTAGTCGAACTTGGCTTGAGGAGTTAGAGTAGTGATCTTGGGCTTTTCCTATCTATCCTTGCTCCATGATGAGGATAACACATCTTATCCTTGTAGGATTTCTCCTATTTCAAATCCGCTTCAACCTTAGTTGCATCATGAAATGCTTCC
The DNA here is from genome assembly GCF_019175385.1 of Lycium barbarum. Classification (NCBI taxonomy): domain Eukaryota; kingdom Viridiplantae; phylum Streptophyta; class Magnoliopsida; order Solanales; family Solanaceae; genus Lycium; species Lycium barbarum. Next base: position 29,459,341 of record NC_083347.1, read on the forward strand.
TCAAGTGTGGTAGAGGAATGAAGCCTCATGGGTTTGGAGATATCATGGTTTAAATTGGCCACAAATCGGATCACCGTATAGTTCAAGTGTTCTTCGATCTTGGATTTCAACCTCAAGTTCTCAAACTCATCGAAGTATTCTTCCACACTCTTACTACCTTGCCTCAACATATATACTCTTTTGATAACACCTTAATAATAGTCAGGAGTTACATACCTTGCTTCCATGAGCTCAATCAACTCTTGCCAAGTTCGCACATCAAATATATGTCGTTGAGCTCTCTCACATTTCTTGGATGCCCACTAAGTGGATGCATACCCCTCAAATTGGGTGAGGGCATACTTTGCTTTCAACGCATCCGAGATGTTGTTAGTAAGGAAGATCCTCTCGCTTTGCAATTTCCATTCTAAGAATTCTTCCGGGTCACTCCCACATTTGAACTTGGGAAGTTCCACCTTGATATTATGCAAATTGTGGCCTTGACCTCCCCTATCTTCATACCCTTGCCATCTCACCTGGTCATCATGTCCTTGCCATCTAGCACGGTCAGCATGACCTTGCCGCCTACCTCGCTTCTCATAGTATTGGGTTGAAAATGATTCTGGGGTAAAGTTTTGTAGTGTTGGTGTATTTGGGTTTGTGTGGGAATCAATTGGTGGAGTGACTCTCAGGGTTATGTGTGGTGGACGTTTCTCTTAAGGGTGTTGGTATAATTGGGACTGGTTAAAGGGGTTGGTTTGCTTCACATATCCCGAGGCTTCGACATTTGGATTAGTTGGGTGTGGAATGGATGAGGAAGGATTGATGTTAGATTGGGGATAGTATAACACATGCATTTGTCTCGAGTTTATGGTTGGCGAGATGTTGGGGTTCCTACTCACGTCATCTCCAACAATCACATCCCCACCTTTTGATTGGGGAGTGCCGAACCTACTAGTTTGCTCCACATTTGCCAACCTAACATTGATACTTCCCATATCTGCCCTCATTGCACTCATCTCCGTGGTCATCCTTGCAAACTCCCTAAGTAAGAGAGCCATTGAGTCCTCTCCATCATGCGATTGTCCTTCGGAATTAATCATGGTACCTGCAAAACTCAACAAACAATATTAGTAGTAAAGTTCCTCACATCGCTCGTATTTAACTCTCAAAGTTTACCACTCAACCTGGTGCTTCGTACAAGGTTGGGATGAAAACCACTTGTCCAATCAAGCCTCACGATTGCTAAGCTTTGTGGAAGAATGGATTCTTGTGTCAGGAATGATGGACGACTCAAAAGAAACGGACAAGAGCCAGTAAATGTTCAACGAAATAAAACAAGAAAAGCTTGAAGAAATTGGAACGAAAAATAATTCGGACTCAAGAACTAATTTAACAATCAAGTAAGAACAATTACTAATTGTTCATTAGTTAGGAGAACCAATGAAAATAAAATTTGAAGAAGAGACAAACGTTGAAGAAGAAGAAAAAATTAATTTTGGGCTTGATCAGAAAAATAGGGGAAAAAATGGTGAACAGGGGAGAAAAAAAGGGACTGAAACAGGGCAAAACAGAGCAGAACAACCTCTGAAATTGACCTTCACGCTCACTCAGGCTACGCCTGGGTAGACGCGTGGGAGGCGGGCTAACGTCAGCAGCGCATCAGTTTTTTTTTTTTTTTTTTGGATTTTGCTAATTTGAGCGCCTACCAACTTATTATTTTGTTTTCTTTTGGCCAACAAACACTTTTTGGATTAAACACACCTTTTGGAATTTTCTTTTCTATGAAGATTTGAAGTTCTTCAAGAACACCAAGAACTTCAAATTCTCAATCACCTTCAAATCAAGTCCAAAAATTCCCAAATTTCGAACCTAGGCTCCCTTCCACTAGAAATACTAAATCCAATAATTTTCAAGCCCTAATTTTCTCTTCTTCTTCAAGACCAACTTCAAGTTCTTCCACCTTCAAACTCCATTAATGGTGGATGACTCAAAAATGATCCAATTGACTTGAAACTTTAGAATTCGACTCAAATAACACTAGGGAACAAGAATCTAGTGTCAAATCAACAAAATAAACACAAAACTTTCTTGGGCTTTTTTGAAGAATTTTGAAATTTCTAACCAAGGATGAAGAATTGATGGAACAATTCTTCTACCAAGCTCTTGATTCCAAATGATAAGATTCCTAATGGAAACTCTAGAAATTCAAAAGGTAATTAAAATACAAGGAATTAAGATAAAAGTAAGACCCAATTAGTAAAGGAATTATAGGCAAATCTAGGTATGTTAAACCTAAATGCTCCTTATTGATTCCTATTAATGAACTTATACTAATTGATAATCAACAAGGAAGACTCAATGAATCCACAAATGAGCAATTCAATGTAGAAAATCAAGGACAAGAGTTTTAGATTACTGATGTGCCGCGAATTTGTGGCACATTCGACGACTTTTTACTATGATTTTTTATTGTTTTCAAGTAAGTCTGGTTCTCGTTAATATGTTTGGCTGTGTTTTAGGAAAATAATGGCCCAAAAGCAAAAAGCAAAGAACAAAGAAAAAATTGGCCAGAAATGAAGAATCGACGTTCCGTCGATTAGCCAACGAACTGTCCTTTGAAGCGTCGATAAGCTCGATTTTCCAGTGATGAAAAAGTTGAAGACGACAAAGGACAGAGGCATCGACGAAGCATCGAACTGATTGACGCTTCGTCGTTTGTATCGTCAAGCAGGATCTCTCAACAAGAAGAGAGAAAGACGGAATACTCGACGGACCGTCGAACTGGTCGACGACACCGTCGAATGGTATACATTGCTAAAAGAAATCGGCGGTTCGTCGATCTTTCTATCGGGGGAAATTTTGTTAGTCGCTGCTGTGCGTTTTTTGGAGCCTATTTAAAGAACATTTTAGGTTTTTTTTTTAGGAGTGAGATATTATTGGAACCACATGAACAAAGTTCCATTAGTGGGTGAGCATTGAATACTCACCTTTTGGAGCTTAGTGAAGACAACAAGATTCCATTTTCCATCATCTTTATTACATTTTATAAGCTTTATGTCTCATTTATTGCTTACTACTTTTGAGACCATAATGTGTGAGTAGTTTCTTTAATCAAAGTTGTGGACCCTAATGATGGGTGCTATGTAATGGGTGTCTAACATTGTATATATATATAATGGGTTGAGATGTGTTTTATTATTTCTCGTATTCATTGTTCATTAGTGGTTGCAAACACTTGTTCATGCACAAACCCTAGTGTCACGACCCGACTCGGGGCCGCGACGAGCACCCGGTGCTAACCCACCCGAGCACCCTCTTAGCTTACTCTTATACTTACATCTAGGTGAGCCACATAATTATACATGAATTTCCATTCATTCGTCAACTAGTCCCATTTGGACAACAACCCATTTATATCATCGTAGGCATTTATGCCACATCAATGTACATGGGCCCACGTGGCCGACAAAATGATATACAAAACATAGGCCAACAAGGCCAAACACATCTACCCACATACACATACATATCTACGAGCCTCTAAGAGTATAACATATCACATTAGCGGGACAGGACCCCGCTATGCCCATAATTATATACACAAAATAATGAGTACCCAAAAGATGTGGCTCCAAAGGAAATGGAGCTCTCTATGTAATCTCCAAATAGGCAGTTATGGATCAAGTCTGTCTCCCTGTGCACCTGCGGGCATGACGCAGCGTCCACAAAAAAAGGACGTCAGTACGAAGAATGTACTGAGTATGTAAAGTGTGATTAACATCAATATAGAAGCATCATAGACAATATATGAAGTGGCACAGGAGGGAAGACAATAATATCATCATCATGGCACTTACCTGCCTTTCATAGGAACTTTCCATTTCTCATGCGTATTTCATAATAGTGCTCGTACCCTACTTGGGCTCATATTCGCATACATGTCCTTATTCGTATTCGTATACATAGTTTTTTCACATTCATATTCATATTATATACATAGCCATACACTTATATACATACATAGCGTGCCCGACCATAAGGTTCGGTGTTTCATACGTACTTAGCCAACCAAGGCTCAATGTTATTTCTACCTGGCCCTACCAAAGCTTTAGGGTTATCCGTACCATCTGCAGAGGTGTGCGTGTGTTACGTAATCGTATACATACTTTATACATAATCATATACATATATCCTACCCGGCGTTATAAGCTCGGGGTATCATTATAGCCCTTCATAGGCACATATAAGTATAATAGCCCGTAGGCACCTTTGGCATCATTATTATTATTATCGTCATCACAATCTTCGTCATTATTAGTACATCCATATCTTAGGCTTACTCGTCATATGAGGGGCGTAGTACAATCGTAGTACATGTTAAGGATCATGAGCTTATGAGCTCGGAGTGTCAATCACTTGAATACAACATACTCATATAGAGGAATTAGAAATTTGTCCAAGAACCATGCCTTATGAAAGAAGGGTTAGCCTTACATATCTTTTCGTCGGACTATTCTACAATTGCACGTTCCCTTCCAATGCTAGCGTCTATACCTTCATTAATATCATAACAATGGCCATTAGTCATTCACATTATCTAGATTTCTCAATTTGCTTCTAATTCTCCCATATTTATGGTCATGACCTCCAACTTCGTCCATTCGTCTAAAGTGTCGAGTTCATGATCTTAGTACCATTTATAATACATTCATATCGTAACACAACAACATTCATAATTCAATTCAAACTATTCCTCAAAATGTCACTATTCACCATTCATGACCTAGTTGACCACATTTCCTACAATCCATGTATTTTAATTCTCCAATACCTTAAACATCATGTAAAAATCATGAATCTTACCTTAGAAGTTGTAGGAACAAGATTTGGTTGATAATACTCCTCTTTGAGCAAAACCCTAGTTTTTCTCCATTTGGATTTCTTGACTTGGATGATCCTTGATGATTCCCTTATCCTTGATTCACTTGTCTTAATGTTATTGATGGCTTATAATCCTTGAAAACTCATATAATAAATGTAGAGAGAAGTTTTAGAGAGAAGTGGTGTAATGTTGTAATGAAATAAAACAAGTGTTGGTTCCTTTATTTAATGAATTGAAAAATCTGTGCTGGGTGAACAGTGGTCGTTCATGGAGGTTTACGGCCCATATTCCACTATACGGCTCGTCCTTCATGGGCGTATTTAACCATTTCCAGAACCAGAAGCTGGGTTGCCTTCATGGTGGTTTACGACCATGGTTTACGGGTCGTAAATCACTTTACGGTCGGTCCACCTGGTCGTGTTTTACCATTTCTTGACTAGGCAGAAAGTTGAAACCTTGCATAGCAGTTTACGACTGCCAGTTTATGGACCGTATTGCAATTTACGGTCCGTATTTTGCGATTTACGACCACTAGGCAGTTGCAATTCTGCAACTGCCCATATTTCTTAGACTTCTCATTTTAATCACCCCCATCCATGCACATGCATTGCTCACCTTGTATCTCATCTTAACTTAGCCAACTTCCTCGTCTCACATCGGATACTTTAGAAATCTCGCCTAAGGTCATCAAACGTCGTTTCTTGCTCATAGACATCGTGCACTCACATTCGTCACTAGTTCATCCACTTGCGTACCAAAGTAAAATTTTCCAAGGTGTAACACCTAGTTTATTTGGAAAGATGAACTAAGGTGTGATTTGAAATAATATAACAAGGACACGGGGCGCTAACCCTCGTTTAATGAACTCGCTTAGGGATAAGATGAGTTCTACTTAACATATTTAATCAATCTTACTTACAACTTTTCTCCATTTGGGAAAATCATGAAAAGAAATACTCTCTAACTATTGGAAAATATTAGAAAGTGCATTAGAGATTAAGTGCATACATAACCCCGACCCATTAGAAATATATCATATTGACACCCATAGCATAACATCTAATCATCGCAGGGACACAACTTTGGTTCTACAAATCTAAACAAATTCCAAACACTTCAAAATAGCGAATACAAACTAAATCTCTTTTCAAAATACTCGGAATAGGATTAAAGCCTTTAAAGACTAGTATCGCATATAATTAGTACCCTTTTCTTTCCATATTCCCTGTGGGATTCGACCCCAACCTTGTTTGGGTTACTATATTTGACAACGTCCGCTTTACGCCATTAATAGGTGTAATTTGAGCATATCAAATTTTGGCGCCGTTGCCGGGGAATACGGTTTAGAAATTACTGATTGTTGTGTACTCTTCTTCAAAACTATTTCTATTCCATCACACCTTGTTTGCTGTTATGGTCAACCAGGTGAGCATGGCAGGAAGACAGAATCGGAATCAAGAAAACCAAGGTGGACTCCTAGTGAACCCACCGGCACCAGAAGAGGATGAGGATGAGAATATATTTGCGGAATTTATCAATGAAGCTGATTATGCTTCTGCTGTGATTCCTCCTAGAACTGGAAATGCTACTTTCAAAATTGATAGTTCTATCTATCAGCTGCTGAAACTTGAAGGTTATTTCCAAAATTCTTCGAAGGATTGTCCACTCCTCCATTTGAAGAACTTCTTGCATGTGTGTGCTCAACAATCCCAAGGTGTTGTTTCTGCTGATGCACTTCGGTTACGGGTCTTTAAATATTCCTTGGCTGGCCAAGCAAGGGAATGGTATGAAAAGCTCCCCAGCAATTCTATTCATACCTGGAGCGAGTTAGCCAATACATTTTTGAAGAAGTGGTTCTCACCAAGCAAAAAGGCTGAGCTTCGGGATAAGATCTTTGAGTTCAAACAACTTTCGGGGGAATAATTATATTCGGCATGGGAGCGTTTAAATTACTATCTAGCTTAATCTCCAACTCATGGGTTTCCGGATGCTATTCTCACCGAGAAGTTCTACAAGGGGTTAGATACAATGAATCAAATTGCTTTCAACACTGCAGCTAGGGGATGCTTCATGGACAAATCATTTGTCAGCATCACCAGGTTGCTCGATAAGCTCACCACCCACAATCAAGCTTGGCACTGAAGTGATAGTGAAATCCTGTCATATGGTAGTCCCTATGCTGCCGCGGTGGCCAAAGAAAATCATGAGCGAGATCATGTTTTTGGTCAATTGCAAACCATCGTGGATTTGTTGTCAAAGAGGCTTACGGATAAAGAAGCTAAAAGTGCAAATGTTGTCGAAGAGATGCCATCTCATGCTCCCGGAATGTACCAAGTCTCGGAAGAAGCTTATCTAGAGAGGCAGCCACAACGTGAGGAGGCTAATTATATCGATCACACACCAGGGGGTTATCAAAAGAAATGGAGACCCCAACAGCAAAGCAATCAATATGGCCGAAATGAATATGGTGGTTCTGACAAGAGGGATTATAACAACAATAATTATGGTAATCGAAACTCCAATTCCTATGTTCCACCAAAGGGCCATACTTCTAACTCTCAAAATTGGCGAGAAGGTCCTTCCAATGATCAAGGGACCTCTCGAATGGAATCTATGCTTGAAAAGATATTGGACAACCAGCATAAGAGTGACAAGAAAATGGAAAATTTAACCGAAGTGGTAGGCTCTCACACCGCTTCGATTCATAAACTTGAGTCACAAATGCGAGATCTTTCTCGTGACCAACATCCACCACAAAGAGGGGGTCTTCCTAGCGACACAATTCCGAACCCAATGGGTAGTGGAGGTGATCACATTGCCTCATGCAAAGCTATTTCTACTAAAAGTGGAAAGATCCTTAATGCGGTAAATCAGAGAGTGGTTGAACCTATCATTGTCAAGCCGATTGTTGATGAGGTTATTGAAGAAGAAGTTGAAAAAGAAATAGAGGCACCAATTGAAGTGCCTATTATTGTTAAGAAAGAGAATGAAGCACGCCCTAGTGTTCTAAAGGGTGACGAGGAGCCAAGTGTTGAAAAAGCTACCGGTGGTAGCACCCAAAAGAGCAAGGTCACGGGGGCAATTGAACCCTTGACTCGAACATATAAATCTCCTCCCCCATTCCCACAAAGATTGATGAAAAGAACGGAGGATGACAAGTGCCAACGCTTCTACGACCAATTGAAAGGGCTGTCAATGAATATCCCATTTCTTGATGCATTCCAAGAAATTCTAGGATTTGCTAAATACTTAAAGATTTTTTGATGAAGAAAAGACCAATAAATAATGATACGGTAGGAGTCACCCACCGTGTGAGCGCTATTATTTCGTCATCAAATGTTGAGAAGAAGGGAGATCCCGGGGCTTTCACTATCCCTTGCACCATCGGTCATCATGATTTTGCTCGTGCTTTATGTGACAATGGGGCTAGTATTAATTTGATGCCACTAGCCATATATAAGCAAGACGGTTTGGGAACACCTAGACCAACGAGCATGCGTCTCTAAATGGCCGATAGAACCATCAAAAGACCTGTAAGGGTTGTTGATGACATCCTTGTTAAAGTTGGGGAATTCTTATTACCGGCAGATTTTGTCATCCTTGATTGTGCGGTTGACAAAGAAGTCCCAATTATCTCGGGAAGGCCATTTCTTGCCACCGGGAGAACTCTAATAGACTCTAAAAAGAATGAAATAAAATTCTGGGTCAATGATGAAGAGGTAACTTTCCAAGCTAGCAAGGGGTTAAAATTGCCTAGTGCTTATAAGAGCATTTAGGTCATTGATTTTTTTGATGTGGTAGACGAAGCGGTGGATCATAAGTTAGAGGAGGAGCACTTTGACGAAACACTTTCGGCTATTTTGCTGAACTTCAAGGCGGATGACATGAAGGGGTATATTGAAACAGTCAATTCTCTCATTGGCCGGAGTTCATACTCTTATGAGCCGAAGAAATTATCTCTTGATCTTGATAAAAGAACCACTCCTCCGGCTAAGACTTCGATTATTGAGCCTCCAAAACTTGAGCTCAAGCTACTTCCCTCTCATTTGAAGTATGCTTTTCTTGACCCAGATAATGTTTTACCGGTTATTCTCTCATCTTTGTTAAATGAGGAACAAACTCAAAAGGTGCTCGAAGTGTTGCGGGCTTATCGAAGATCTATTAGATGGACTATTGCGAATATTAGGGGAATTTCCTCCGGTATTTATGAACATAGAATCGAACTTGAGGAGGATAGTTCATTAAGTGTAGAGCATCAAAGGAGGCTAAACCCTCCTATCCAAGAAGTGATCAAGAAAGAGATAATCAAATGGTTGGATGCGGGTATTGTATACCCAATTGCAAATATTCCATGGGTTAGTCCGGTGCAATCTGTGCCAAAGAAAGGGGGCATCACTGTTGTCCCTAACTCCAAGAATGAGTTGATTCCTACAAGGACAGTCACCAGATGCAGAGTGTGTATGGACTATCGAAAGCTAAACACCGCGACTTGTAAAGACCACTTCCCTATGCCTTTTATTGATCAAATGCTTGATCGGCTAGCCGAAAGAGCTTATTATTGCTTTTTTGATGGGTACTCGGGGTACAACCAAATTAACATTGCATTAGAGGACCAGGAGAAAACCACTCTCACTTATCCTCATGGCACTTTTGGTTTCAGCCGCAAGCCTTTTGGCTTGTGCAATGCCCCGACTACTTTCCAACGGTATATGATGTCTATTTTCTCGGATATGGTGGAAGATTTCTTGGAAGTCTTCATGGATGATTTTTCTGTTGTTGGTGACTCTTTTGACGAAGGTCTAGCCAATCTCGGTAAGGTATTGAAGTGGTGTGAAGAAACCAACCTTGTACTTAATTGGAAGAAATGTCATTTCATGGTGAAAGAAGGGATTGTCCTTGGCCATAGGATTTTCGAGAAGAATATAAAGGTAGACCGAGCAAAAGTTGATGTTATAGCCATGCTCCCTCCACCAATCTCTGTCAAAGGGGTTCGTAGCTTCTTGGGACATGCCGGTTTCTATCAGCGGTTCATCAAATATTTCTCCAAGATCGCCAACTCGATGTGTAAGCTTTTTGAAAAAAAAGCTAAGTTTGCATTTGATGAGAAGTTCCTTAAGGCATTTAATGAGTTGAAGGAAATGCTCACCTCTACTCCAATTATTGTATCTCCGGATTGGTCAATGCCATTTGAGCTCATGTGTGATGCAAGCGAATTTGCTATTGGTGCGGTGCTTGGGCAAAGGCACAACAAAATCATGCACCCAATTTATTATGCTAGCAAGACCCTCAATGGAGCTCAAATGAATTATACCGTCACCGAGCAAGAGCTTCTAGCCATTGTCTACGCGTTTGAGAAGTTCCGAGCCTATATACTTGGATCCAAAGTGGTTGTTCATACGGATCATGCAGCCTTGAGATATTTGATGACAAAGAAAGATACAAAGTCGCGGTTGATTCGTTGGGTATTGTTGTTGCAAGAGTTTGACTTTGAGGTCAAAGATCGAAAAGGTTGTGAAAACCAAGTTGTGGATCATCTATCTAGACTTAAGGAAGCTGCGAGACTGAGTGGAAATCTTGAGTTAAATGATGTTTTCCCCGATGGGAGGCTCTTGGTTGTATCTTGTGAGGTTGCCCCTTGGTATGCAGATATCGCCAACTTCTTGGTGACGGGTCTTATCCCCGACGACATCAAGGCTTATCAAAAGAAGAAATTCTTGAGAGATAGTCGCCAATACTATTGGGATGAGCCCTATTTATTCCGAACTTGTGCCGACAATATCATTCGGAGATGTGTGACCGAATCCGAGGCCATGGAAATCTTGAAAGCTTGTCATGACTCTCCTGTAGGGGGTCATCACAGTGGGAACCGCACTGCAGCTAAAGTGCTTGAATGTGGCTATTATTGGCCCGCCCTTTATCATGATGCAAATTTGATGGTAAAATCTTGTAACCAATGTCAACGCCAAGGGTCAATTGGGAGGAAGCACGAAATGCCAATGAATTTTGTCATGGAGGTTGAGCTATTTGATGTGTGAGGCATCGACTTTATGGGCCCATTTGTGAGTTCTCGTGGTATGCGATACATCCTTGTTGCGGTTGACTATGGGTCCAAGTGGGTTGAAGCCGTAGAATTGCCCAACAATGATGGCAAGAGTGTCACCAAATTTCTCAAAAGAAACATATTCACAAGGTTTGGCACTCCAAGGGCAATCATTAGTGATGGTGGTACTCACTTTTGCAATAAACAATTCGCTAATCTCTTGGAGAAATATGGAGTGCAGCACAGGGTGGCCACTCCCTACCACCCCCAAACTAGTAGGCAAGTCGAAGTCTCCAATCGGGAGATAAAGAGCATCTTAGCCAAGACGGTTAATGCAAACAGAACTGATTGGTCATCTAAGCTTGATGATGCTCTTTGGGCTTATAGAACAGCATTCAAGACACCCATTGGTACTTCTCCTTATCGGTTGTTGTTCGGTAAAGCTTGTTATCTACCTGTTGAACTTGAACACAAAGCTTTGTGGGCATTAAAAAAATTGAATATGAATTGGAACGAAGCAACCAAGCTACGGTTGTTTCAAATTAATAAAATGGATGAGTTTCGATATCATTCCTATGAGAGTGCGAGTTTGTACAAAGAAAGGATGAAGCACTATCATGATGTCAAACTTCTAAAACGAGATTTTCAACCGGGTGATTCAGTGTTGCTGTTCAATTCAAGGTTGAAGCTCTTTCCGAGCAAGTTGAAATCCAAGTGGTCCGGCCCTTTTACTTTGGTAAGTGTGTCACCCAATGGGTCAATGGAGTTAAATTCCGACGATGGGACGCGTACTTTCAGGGTGAATGGCCATATGGTAAAGTACTACCATTGGATGGTTGATGGAGACAAGATTGTTGATGCTCACCGGTTAAAACATGGCACCGGACCTTAGCATCAAAAGTGGTATTACTGTTACACCTCGGAACTTTGGGTTGCTAAGCGATGAAGGGACTAACGTAAATTTTCAGAGAAGTTAAAGGCAAGGGAGAAAAGTCCGTTAAATCAAACTTCACCGCAGTCCTGCGAAAAGGGTGCTCGACGGTCGTCCTTTGTACCGTCGAACAAGTCGACGCCCCGTCGATGGCATCGTAAAACTGAGCTGGAGCGAAGACCACTCGACAAACAGGTCGACGCTCCGTCGATCAGTTCGACGGACCGTCCTTTTCACCGTCGAATGAGAAGAAATGACAGATTGCTCACTGGAAATTTGACAACTTCGACGCCTGGATCGACGCTCCGTCGATCGCACCATACATCTCGGACGGGACTGATTTCATGAATTAATATAAGACCCCTCCTCCATTTTTATTTCATTTCATCTTCCACTCTCTTCTCTCCAAGAACTCTCTAGAACCTTCTCCACCATTCATCCACAAGAAATCAAAGGGAAACCATGGTCAACTACACCAAATCAATGAAATCAAGCTTATGAAACCCATTAAAAGTTCATCTAAGCCAAGGAAACTCAAGAAGAGTGAGTTAGAGTTTTGGTGCAAGAAAAGACGTTCCACTCAAGGTTGTTCATCCATCATCTAAGGTGAGTTTTATGACCCTTTTATATGGTTTGAATGGTTGAAAGTTGAAACACTTGAATTGTGGAAAGACATAGAAATTGGGTCATGAATGTGTGAATAGTGATTGGTGTGAATTATGAATGTTGGTATGATGTGATTGTGAATATGTTATAAGTGACATTTAGATCATGAAATAAGTATTATATATGAGAAAACGCGATAACGAGTTATAATCATAATTGTGGAGAAATCTAAGAGAAATGGTGAATTGTGGTAAATGTAGAGCAACGATGATTGTTGTTGCTATATTGTGGATGTTGTTATTAACGTTGGGAGTTGATATAGAATGTGGGAAAAGTAGTATAAACAAAGGAAGTGCTGCCCGATTCTCCCTAGAAATAGTGAACTGTTCTTATAGACGATTAACTAACGTTAGTGCGAATTCTCTCTTGAAGGAAGAAACGTGATATTGAAGGAGGACAAGCAAGCGATAGCTTAATTAAACGACAAAGGTATGTGAGGCTAGTCCTTTCCTTCTATGGCATGAATCCTATAATATGACCTTCTTTCTTCTCCATGAATCTCTTAAGTTCCGAAATGATACGAGCTGATATCCCTAATTTGCTACACAAGGTAATGAGTTAGAGTATATGAGTTCTATATGTTCATGATATGATGTCATTATTGCTTACACTCACCTCATATGTTATTTCCTTCAAGGTGAGGCAGGATTAATGAGTGCTCCATAATGGAATCGGGGGTCACGACCTTACGTCACCCCGACAAAGCATAATTAACCTTGAGCCTTTATGTATGCATTATGGTGAGTATATTATGATGATGATATAACACCGCGCCTACTTGGCCGGGCAGTCACCGCTAAGGCGAGCAGCTATACACCATGGCCAAAAGGCATGGGCAGACACCAATAGTGGGCGGTAGGAGATGATACCCCGGACGCGGGAGGCCTGGACGCAGGCTAATTATTATCACACCGATCTGATATGGACGGGCAGTTTATATATATTTATGCATATACGATATGATGATGATTATGGGTAAGCCAACATGCATCACTCCTTTTCTATTTGACAGTCAGATACAGATGTCCCTTATTGATGCTTCCATTACTTCTTTCATGTGGTATTATTGTTTATGCCTCTCATGCTCAGTACAATGTTCATACTGACGACCGTTTTCTTTGGACATTGTGTTCATGCCCACAGGTAGACAGGGAGGTGATCCTGCGCCAGACTCGTAGGAGTTGTTAGCTGTTGAGAGCACTCCATTGTTTCGGAGGTGCTTATGGTTATCCTTTTTCTGTACATGTATGTTTTGGGCACGACGGGGTCCTGTCCCGTCCATATGTCTAGTACTCTAATAGAGGCTCGTAGATACGTAGTGTGGGTGGTATGATCTCACGAGGTTGCTACTGCGTGTATATCTATATATATATATATATATATATATATATATATATATATGTATGTATGTATTATTTCAATCACCAAAAGGCTTGTGCATATAAAAATATTTATATCTTCGCAGGAAAGATGATTTTCTTGTAACTTGAGCGTAATATTGATAAAAGCATTAAATGGTAGTGATAAGCAGTAAAACGGAGGGTGCTCGGTGATTAGCCCCGAGTACCCGTCGCGGCCCTGGTCGGGTCGTGACAATTACGTCGTGCCACAACATTAAATTGTGCGCTTCTTGCGAGGCAACCCATATGCATTTTCGAAATATATTTTTTCATTCCGTTGATTTTTGTTGTTGTGTTGTTTTAATGTTTGTTGATGTATTGAGGAACCTAAGTGTTGAGCCCAGAAATTGCCAGGAAAGCAGTTACACGACACATTCGACGGAACGTCGATCTGATCGACGAGACATCGAATGCACCATCGAGTGGATCGCATGAAAGATTGGTCACTGGATATAATGGCAAATCGACGACAGGTTTGACGCTCCGTCGAACTGATCGACGGGCGTTCGTCTCTTTTTTTCATATAAAAAAAAAACTCGACGGAGGGGGGTGTTCACTCTACAGAGCGTCGAATTAATCGACGCTCCGTCCTTTTACCGCTACGGTTCAAAAACGTGGGTTTATAACCCACGTCTTTTGCACTGATTCTTTTTTTTTATAACGTCTCTCTCCCTCCCTCCCTCTCTCTCTCTCTCTCTCTCCACCTCTCCCCCTTTCCATAACTGTTACCCCACCCACTTCCCCCTTTCTTCACCACCCCACAATCGCCACTCCCCCTCTGCCCTACTACTCTGTCCCTCTGTGTGTGTGATACTTCAGGTTTTTTTTTCCTTCCATAAGGGCTGAAATCAAATTTTTTCCATTTTAAGGTATGTGAATTAGTGAATTGTGTGCTCCCTTGTGTTGATTGTTTTTGCATTCCATGGCTTGTTTTGATTATTTTTGCTTGTTTTGATTGTTTTTGCATTATTTTATTATTTCGCCTGGGATGCTCATTTTTTTTGTTGGGGGTGGTTTGTTGGTTTGTTTGTGGTTGTTGGGTCATTGATATTTATCCGAGTCAGAGAGCATTACAACAAACACACCTCATTCATGAGATTGTTGTTATTTTGCCCACTAACTGTTCGATGAAATGCCAAAGTATGGCATTGTGTGGCACGATGGCTTTGAGGGCATTACGACCATCGAGTTGTTTTGCCCGCCAAGTGTTCTCCCTAGTCTAACCCAAGCCAACATGGGGTGAAGTCTTAGTAACCCCAAAATACGTGACGATTGACACCTTGGCCAAAGAAGTGTGTGGGATCTATAGTTTTAACATGCGAAAGCATTCGACGCCCAGTTCGACGGCCTGTCGATTCAATCGACGGACCGTCCTAATCAACGTCGAATGAGCCTTCTCAGAATTTTTAGACAAAACAACATCGACGGTGGATTCGACGGCCCGTCGAATCGATCGACGGGGCGTCTTCCCAATCGTCTTTCAGTTGAAATTTTCAGTGGCTAGCGTGAGATCGACGACGAGATCGACGGGGCATCTTTCCAACCGTCTTTCAGTCAAAATTTCCAATAGCTAACAAGAGATCGACGATGAGATTGACTGCTCATCGATCAATTTGACGACCACTTCGACGCTCCATCGATCTTTTCGATGACTCTTGTAGCACATCGATGGACCGCTGGCAGCTTTAACATTATCGCATGTCTTGCACTTTTGTCTGATTCAGTTATATTTCTATCGTTGTCTTAACAACGAAGGGTGCTCTTTTCTCAGGTATGCCTCCAAAGAATCCAGTCAAGCGGGGTGGTGGTCCCAGAAAAGGTCGAGGTCGGGGTCAAACAACCCTTACTCTTAGGGATGAACCCTCTGACTCTGAACGTCAAGCGGTAGTCCCAACGACTAGATCGAGGACACAGACCACCACTTCCCAAGAAGAATCACCCACTTTACTCTTCTCTCAGTCTGCAGAAGAGACTTTATCCTCCATATCCGCTGATTCTAGCGATACAGCAACAGAACAACCAGCCGCTCCTGCGAAATCCAGATGAGGAGCAAGAGCGGCTGCGGCTGCAAAAGATGGAGATAGCTGCAATTCGCTTCCCTTATGAAGGGTGCCAAAAGTACTATGTAAAAGGGGCCACTACAGTCAGCGGGGGTAATCCGAGGAGAAATATTCAAGAAGAAGAACAAATCAGTATGAGCGGCTTAGAGAGCTACCCTCGGATTACTGATCTCATCCAGCACTATCATCTTGAGGCATTCACACAGCCTCCAGGGGATTATTGCCCGATCATGGTTCAGGAATTCTATGCTACCTACAGAGTAATGCTCGAGCAGCGGCACAAGAACAAGAAAGCTTTGAAAGCCGCCCCTCCATTAGACACGGTGTATGTTCGGGGTGTCCATGTTGACATCTCAGCCCGCACAATCAACAGATTTAATTTTGGTGATGACTTCGTGGCACCGACCACAGTGGAATATGATGATAAGTTTGAAAGAAGGGCTGAGCAATCTGTACGGGAATGGTTTGCGACGGTGATGGCTAGAGGGTCGGCTGACCAGGCCTCATAGGTGAGACACTTGGCTGCCAAAATCCATAAGGAGGATATCAGCTTGGAAGCTAAATTTTGGTGGAATTTCATCATATATCGGGTTCTGCCCACGGGAGCAGATAACATAGTCACGCCAGACAGAGCAGTGGTTGTGGCTGCCATGCTATCCAGGTACCCAATGAACTTGGGTGATATGATCAGAAGAGCCATTCGGGCAAGCGTACCACAGGAGGTGACAGCCTTGATATTCCCGTGCCTTATCACGCAGTTGTGTAGGTTGGCCCAGGTAAGGCACATTGATACATTTGTAGCTACTCTCCCCACAACAAAGGTGTGTGACATCACACAGAGTAGGGGTGAGACCCTCCGTACATCTCAAGCAACAAGTACTTCATTTCTAGATCTCATGGGTGAGCAGGACGAGCATGTCATGGATTCAGTACCTCAGGGCACAGTTGATATAGGCACGGAAGGACTGTCCACAACAGAGGCCTCCACACCATCTGTAGCTGATGCTTCCCCTTCGTCAGAGGCACCACCTCGGCCTGTTGTTCCATCTGTATCTCTTATTCCTCAGTCAGCCGCAACATCAGCTTCCGACGATCTCTTTGTCCTCAACAGAGCCAACTTCAGAGAGTTTGCAATCAAGGCAGAGCGTGCTGATCAGCAGGTGACCCGGATATTACAGTAGTTGGGTAGGTTTGTCCAGAAATAGATTGCACCGAAGTTGGAGCCTCTTCAGGAGGCTATGGAGAGGCATCATGCTAGGGTCAATGCACGACTTGACAGTTTAGATATGCGGATACTCACTATTGAGAAGAAGAGCGAGTCTAGTACTTCGGGAGATTTGAAGACCGAGCTTCACCAGCTCTGAGCTGAGATTGCGGCCCTGCGGACAAGAGAGTAGGTTATTGTGGATGACCCGACACCACTTGCACCAGTTGTCAGCATTTCCGATTTGATCCGAGTAGTTGACTTGGTGACTGAGGATGAGCCTAGGGAAAGTCGCAAAAGAAAGAGGCCTGTCACATTGGCTAATGATGAGGATGAGGAGGAGGATAATGAGGATGAAGACCCCGAGCTTCAGGAGGGTATTCGGCGGTTACGCCTGGACACGAGGTTCACCGGCGCATCTTCCAGCACTAGTGCTATCCCAGCACCCGTCAGGCCGATTACGATAGCTCCTCAGGACCTGCAGCCATAGAGCCAGTCAGCACCACCACCTCAGTCCACTGAGCCAACAGTAGAGAGGGCTCCCATTCACACTGCTGCGGAGGAGACACCTCAGCAGCAACAGCAAGATTAGAGCATTTCAGGTCGGCCCCTCTACCATGGGGTAATGATATGATTTTGTTTATGCATTGGGGACAATACAACCTCTTTTTGCTGGGGGTGGGGTAACCTGATGTACCTTGTAGTATATATTTGTTAAATTTTATTTAAATTAATTGTGACTTTCATGGTTGTTGCATTTTGAACTTTTGGCATGAATTTTGAATGAAAAAGGATATTTGTGAACTTGAAAATGGATTGATTTGAAATTGACCCCTCCGAAAGTAAATTTGAGTATCTCAGGTTGTAATGAATTGACATGTATGGTTCTTTTTGTGACATCATAGATATTAGAGTGTATATGAATTGAGTGCTCAAATCCTTATGCCATTGTGAGTGTGAGAACTTCTTGTGTTCATTGTTAGCATATGTGGATCAGAACTTGCCTGGTAGGTCGTGCTATATCGCTTAGGCTAGTTGGTTGTGAATTGATCATAGGCTTTCCTTCTAAATAGTCACGTCAGCCTTAAAAAGCCCAAAACCTGTTCTATATGAATATCACTAGTTCCCACGTTGAGCCTTTGACTTTTTCTCTTGATTAGCCGTAACAAACCTTGTCCACACTTCATGAATTTATTCCATCTTCGCACCCGTTCCCTCCTTGACACTACTAGACAAAAGAGGCAAATCGCCTAAAGCTGGGGGTGGTATAGGTGTGAAGTAAAGGCCATGAGCCTAAAGCTGGGGGTGTGTGAGTTGCATAGTCGAGAACTGGATGTGATAGCGGATTAAATTTGAGAAAAGTTAAAAAAAATGTGTGTGTGTGTGTGTATATATATATATATATATATATATATATAATAATGTCTCATAAAAAGATTGTAAATTCTAGTAAGAGTAAAATCACATCTTAGTCATGAGTTGAAGAATGAATAGATTGGGCATGAGAAGAAAGGTCAAAATTTGTAGTGTCGAGGAGGATGAGTCACTAATTCCCAAATGAGTATCCTACCCGTCCCCGAGCCTACATTACAACCCAAGAACAAGTCCTATAGTGATCACAACTGAACTATCCGAAAGTGTTAGCCATTGAAATTAAAGGCAAGCATATGGTATCTGCACTTCTAAATCATGAACTTCTTTGTGAGCGCGAGTGCTTTCTATTCTCATCCATCCTTGTCCCGATTCTTATTGTAAAATTGTGTGTGGGACATTCTCTAATCTAAGTGAGGGCGTAATGGGGAATACTCGCACGCATAAATGCTTCTAATAATGTGATGTCATCAATTGAAGCGTCATGGTCAATTCTAATAAGTTTGTTTTGAAAGAACCCTGTTTGGGAATGAGGAAAGAGGGAGTTGATTTGAAAAATGCACATGCCGGTAGCGATGAGCAAGCACCATTGTAGTCACTTTTACTTTATTTTTAACATAGTTGTAATTTTATTTTGTGGTTGTTTTATCTAGCTTGCTTGAGGACAAGCTAAGATCCTAAGTTGAGGGTGTTGATGTGCCGCGGATTTGTGGCACATTCGACGCCTTTTTACTGTGAATTTTGATTGTTTTCAAGTAAGTCAGGTTCTCGTTAATATGTTTTGCTGTGTTTTAGGAAAATAATGGCCCAAAAGCAAAAAGCAAAGAACAAAGGAAAAATTGGCCAGAAATGAAGAATCGACGTTCCGTCGATCAGCCGACGAACCATCCTTTGAAGCGACGATAAGCTCGATTTTCCAGTGATGACAAAGTTGAAGACGACAAAGGACGGAGGCATCGACGAAGCGTCGAACTGATCGACGCTTCGTCGTTTGTATCGTCAAGCAGGATCTCTCAACAAGAAGAGAGAAAGACGGAATACTCGACGGACCGTCAAACTGGACGACGGCACTGTCGAATGGTATACATTGCTGAAGGTACAAAGGACGGAGAAATCGACGGTCCGTCGATCTTGCTATCGGGGGCAATTTTGTCAGTCGCTGCTGTGCATTTTTTGGATCCTACTTAAAGAACATTTTAGGTTTTTTTTTTAGGAGTGAGATATTGTTGGAACCACGTGAACAAAGTTCCATTGGTGGGTGAGCATTGAATACTCCCCTTTTGGAGCTTAGACAAGACAACAAGATTCCATTTTCCATCATCTTTATTACACTTTGTAAGCTTTATGTCTCATTTATTGCTTACTACTTTTGAGACCATAATGTGTGAGTAGTTTCTTTAATCAAAGTTGTGGACGCAAATGATGAGTGCTATGTAATGGGTGTCTAACATTGTATATATAATGGGTTGTGATGTGTTTTATTATTTATCGTATTCATTGTTCATTAGTGGTTGCAAACACTTGTTCATGCACAAACCCTAGTTTATTTGGAAAGATGAACTAGGGTGTGATTTGGAATAATATAACAAGGACTCGGGGCGCTAACCCTCGTTTAATGAACTCGCTTAGGGATAAGATGAGTTCTACTTGGCATATTTAATCAATCTTATTTACAACTTTTCTGCGTTTGGGAAAATCATGAAAAGAAATATTCTCTAACTATTGGAAAATATTAGAAAGTGCATTAGAGATTAAGTGCATACATAACCCCGACCCATTAGAAATATATCATATTGACACTCATAGCATAACATCTAATCATTGCAGGGACACAACTTTGGTTCTCCAAATCCAAACAAATTCCAAACACTTCAAAATAGCGAATACAAACCAAATCTCTTTTCAAAATATTCGGAACAGGATTAAAGCCTTTAAAGACTAGTATCGCATACAATTAATACCTTTTTCTTTCCATATTCCCTGTGGGATTCGACCCCAACCTTGTTTGGGTTACTATATTTGACAACGTCCGCTTACGTCATTAACAGGTATAATTTGAGCGTATCAATTACCAACCAAAGATCCACACAACTAATCACTAAGATAATCTCTAATTAACTAACTAAACAAACTATCACTCATAAGAGGTTTTTCTTTAATAATCAAGCTAAAAACTAATGAAATGACCAAGGAAACTATATATAGTCTTGACTTTTACAACTAAGGCCCAAAAGTGAACTTTTGCAAAATTAGCCACAAGTTGGCCGAAAATAGCCAACATTGACTCTTCTTTGGCAGATTGCACTTTTGGCCACTTTTATGGCTTCCCTTCTTACGCCTTCATCTTCATGGTCCTCTCAAGAAATCAGCCACACATTATACACTCTTGAGAGGTGTTCTTCAAGCGCCTTCAATGCCCCTCTCTTCATGAACATCACTTGCAAGTCTTGGAGCTCCTTGGCTTGGCTACGAGTGAAAGGCCTTGAAGGAGTGGTGCCCATCGGTATCATATCACTAGGCTAAACACATGATTAAAATAATCAACTAAACATATACAAACTACTACAAACAGGCTAATGACTAATTAACACATAGTTATGCTAAATTAAACTATCAAGCACAAAAAATGAACTAGAATTTAAAGAAAATAACTAGAAGGAAGAGTATTTACCTTTTTTGTATGCAGCCTAGGTCGAGATTGGAATTTGGAGATCTTTTTGCTCTTTAGCTCCAAAGCTCAGCCAAAAACAAAAGAAAAAATTATTTTTTTCAACTAAAGAACTCAATTGAGGTTCCAGCAAATTGCTAGATCCCTAGGTATATTGAGTATATTTTTGCTCAGAATGTGAGACTTGTGTATTTTTGTGAATTTTTGTGTGTGTCTAAAATGTGAAGAGTGGGGTTCTTTATTTAAAACCCCAAACCTACAGATTGAAATCCTAATTTTTGATGTGGGATAGTGAAATTGACAACAGCCAATCAAAAACGAGTATTCAAATTCATATACAACAAAACCCATCAAGGATTTCAGTCTTTAGACAGTGAATTGCAAAAAAGATAACAAAAATGCAAAGCTAATACCTTGTTTGGGTTGTGATATGGTGGAAATGGACGAGAAGCATTAAATTCTTGCCCGAATGAGTTGTACAGACACTACAAAAGCAACGTACACCTCTAATTTTGCGTGAAATGGAACGATGATGAGGAGAGAGAAGCGGCAGCGCCTAGGGATTTCACGTAGAAACCCTTGTTCCTACGTTGAGTTTGGTACGTCTGTTTGGCGTATTTGTTTAGGGATAGGGGATTGGGCCGGGTCTCGATCCAATTGGGCTGGACTCGGCCAAATTTCCAAACGGAAAAGGGATGGCCCATCATATGTACATGTATACACGCGTATACATGTATATGTGTGCATATATACATGTATATTTGTGTATATATGTATATATTTGCAAAGGGAGGACATGCGAATTTTAACAAACAGCCAAATTTTAAAACATGACAATTAATTAATCTTTGATTATAGCCAAATTAAAGGTGGAAGCTAGTTAACTCTTCCAATATGACTAAAGGTGTAAAATGACTAATTATTGAAATTACAACCCTAATCGACTTTTAATCATGCGATTGGCTATTTCTAAATTAGCCACAATTAACACAAAAAAAATAATTTACTATTTCAAATATAACCACAATTAATCACATGGCTAATTGTAGTTAATTTGAGCATGCAAATAAAATTATGCAACTTTAAAATTGAGAGGCAAATTGATCATATATTTATTTAATCAATTTTCTTGAATTAATTGAGCAAAATATTTGTCAATATTTCATTTAGTAATTTAAACAATTAATTGAATGATTGTTTTGAGTTATTTTCTGATTAGTCTTGACTAATATTTTGATATTAATAGTAAAATATGTAAATTATTTTTAAATGATTTACAATATATATATATATATATATTTGAATTTATTTTGCCAAATGAAATGGAAAAATATTATCGGAATAATTTTGTAAAATCACTTTGACGTATAAAAATACATATTTAACTTCGTTTGAGATCCAAGAATCTCGGGTAACTAAATAAACTTATTGGAGGGCAAAAATTAGGTATCAACAGGTACAAGTCTTGAAACTTTAATTAAATTCCCAAAAAATTTAGGTACATAAAAAGACTTTTCTAACTCTAAAATGAAACCATTGCTAAGAACTAAAGTGCATGTCCCAATAGCTTCCACACGTGACTGCATCTTGTGTCCAGAATAGATGCTTCGCTCAGCTCCCACTAGCTTCCGCAGGTTTTTTAATCCCTGCAATGAATTCGCAATATGGATTGTAGAAGCACAATCAATCCACCACGTGTTATGATTAACATTAGACATATTAGCTTCATAACATACAAGAGAGATTGAAGTACCTTTCTTGTCAAGCCATTTCTGATACTTGATACAATTATTCTTTATGTGCCCCTTCTTTCTACAGAAGCGACACTTGGATTCTTTCTTGATATCAGGTTCAGGTTCAAGTGGGGCTTTTCCTTTCTACTTCTTATTGGCTTGATAGGTCTTCTTTCCATGAGTAGAAATGAATGCAGTTTCTCCTATTTCCATCAGCAATCAACCCTCCTCTTGAACACTCATGGCCATAAGTTCATTAATAGACCATTTATCTTTATGTTTGTTATAGGATATCTTAAAGGGGCCATACTGTAGAGGAATAGAGTTCAAAATATAGTGCACAAGGAAATTCTTAGACATTTCAACCTCAAGAGTCTTTAGCTGAGCCGCTAAGTCTCGCATTTTCATAATGTGCTCTCGCACACCTCTCACACTGGTAAGCCTCATTGATGAGAATTTCATTATCAGAGTGTTGGCAAGTGCCTTATCTGAAGTCTCAAATTGTTCATCAATAGCCTTCAGTAATGCCTTGACATTATTATACTGTTCGACAGAACCATGAATACCAGCGGAGATTTTGGTCTTAATGAACATAACACTCAAACGGTTCGAGCGCACCAATTGTTCATGAAGAGCAATGTTACACCCCGCACTTTCAGAGCATGAGCATGCCACGTACTTCTCCATAGTAATGGAGTATCGGAGACATCCCATGAAGTTTTGGAAGGTACAAGCCATGGAAAGTATGTAAGAACGTAGTAAAGGACGAATTACGACCTTGTAACTCATAACCGGGAAGGACAATCTTGAAAACACAAATCTTTTGTTATATCCCATAATTTTGCATATTCGGAAAAATCTGAAATAATTGCGACTTGTAAGAGATAAGGCCATATTTTGATTTTATTTAATATATATATATATATATATATATATATATAAATGTTGATGTGGAAATATGGTGGAAGGCCAAGGGCAAAATTGGGAATTTTGGAAATTAGCTTCAGGAATTACAAAATAATTAGCCACAAATAATTGGGCTAAAAAAAATATAGGAAAAGAGGCCCAAAGAGCATAGCGTGGCCGGCCATGGTCAAGACAAAATTGGCCCAAGCCCATATGAATTAAATCATGTGATAAATGAATAAAAAGAGGGGCTTATTATGGTCATCCATTAGAACATTCAAGAAAAACAAAGAAAGAAAACAAGAAGAAGGAGAAAAACATAAGGAGGCCATTCGGCCAAGGCATGGAAGAACAAGGCCATTGAAATCTTGTTCCAAAAATTATTTTCTTCTAGTATTTCTACTAATTCAAGGGCCCTCTTCAACGTGGTATAGTTGTTTGGGTCGATAAGTCACTCGTTTCGTCGTTAGCACACCTTGGTCAAGTGAAGAAGTTAGGGAGAAAAGGTAAGATTTAATCCCTTTTTATATGTTATGAAGGGTTTGTTTATGTTGTAGTATGTAGAAATGGATAGAATTCATGAAAATATGGAAGTTTACATGGTATAGCCGTGTGTATGCATGTGTTGTGTAGGCAAGATTAGTTAATTTTTATGTAGCATTCTAGTTATGGTTGTTGTGGACTCTATATTGGAAATGGAAGTTTGATGATTTTGGTTGAAGTTGTGAATGTTTGGAGGTGGCCGTGTATGTGTGTATATGGTGTGAGAAGTATGAACCAAGTTCTATGTAACAAATTTAGTTGTTATTGATATGTATTCTATGATACAAATGAAAATATGATGATTTTAATGAAGTTGTAATTGTTGGGAAATTGTTGTAGAAGTTAATGTGAATTGAATGTAGCCTTCTTGCATTGATGGAAAATAATGTTACTAGTGTATGGATTGTTGAGGTAATTCGCGAATTTGGAAGATAAAAATATGTTGGTAATGTTTTGTTGGAAATTGAGGAATTTTGGTGGAGATAGTTTTGGGGTGAAGTCGTTTGAATATTGTGTAGGTTGTTCAAAATGTTCTTGAATTATGTTTGGATGATCTTAAATTAATAAATGAATATGTAAGTGTGAATATCAACTTGAACGTACGTAGTTGAGTTGAAGGTTGAGGAATTATGTGCAAAGGAATCACTTATGTTAAAATGCATTTTGAATTGATTGTTGATGTTGTTGGTATTGTTGTTGGTGTTGTTATTGATGTTTTGGCCGAGTTAAATTCTCGGGGATGTCGAATTTATAGGGGAGATGCTGCCCAAATTTCTGTAGAAAAGTGTTACTTTAAGATTCAACTTCTAAAGGCTCTAATTAATGTTTGGTAAATGTGACCAATTGTAGATTTTGGAAAGTTTGGAACTTGAATTTGGAGTAGCGTAAGAAGCGGAAAAGGTATGTAAAGCTTTGCCTTTCTTTCTTTTGGCATGTCTTAGGTATAATAGGTTATGATTCGAGCCTCGAGGATGACTCTACTCCTAAAAATCCGAGCGTAGATTTGACTCTTATTCATTCAATATAATTGAATTAGGTACTCTATGTTTAATTGACAAAAAAATAGCTTGAACATATGAAACTTTCACAAACGGAACCGGAATGCCCCCAAAAACTTTTATGGGTAACTCCATCAAGTCTAATGTTCATAAATTTCCGCACGCCACCTCGATTTGACCCGAGGTGGGCCCACGATTTCCGTGACCTTTTGTATCACTCTTTTGGACTTATTTTCGCACGGCATTCAAAGGAAACTTTTGATCATTGTTCTGTTTATCAAATGATAAGTGTTGTAACTATTCTAATGAGTCTTATAATGTATTTTGATATGTAAAATGATTCCAGAGGCTTTGTTTTGATACAACCTATCGTGCCATCCAAACGGTATATGTATATATACATTATGACTATCGTCTGATTCCTTCGAGCCGATCTGTCGTTTGGATTGCTACATCGAGTCTAGAAAGAGATTTATATGCATATGGTTTCTCATTAATCTGCTCGTGGACACCTCAATATGTCTTTTCACTGAGCCCGGGCCAGGATATGTTATCGTGCGCATTCCACTGCATTGTTCACCGCGTCCCTCGATGTGCGGGTCGGGTTCTGTTTATGTATATGATATGATGGTATGGGGATGGCGGCCAGGATGGCATATGATCTGTCTGTCCACCGCGTCCCGTACTAAGAGGGTCGGGATCTGTTACTGCGTTCCTCGCTGGAGGGCCGGGATCTGTTACTGCGTTCCTCGCTGGAGGGCCGGGATCTGTTACTGCGTTCCTCGCTGGAGGGTCGGGATCTGTTATCTGTTATCTATTTCTGCATATGATCCTGTATGCATGATTAGCGATATAAGAGTAAGTATTTTTTTTATGTTTTGAACGAGGTAAGTATTCCCAGTACTTCCGACTCTGATTATGGTCCTGTCTGTTATGCTTCTGCACTTCCGGTTCCGATTATGGGTTTATTTGCTATATTCCCTGCTTTACATACTCAGTACATATTCCGTACTGACCCCCTGTTCTTCGGGGGCTACGTTACATGCCCGCAGGTACAGACGCTCCTTTTGACACGCCGCCAGCTTAGGATACCCGCTCTGCTGCTTGGAGTGCTCCTTTGTCCTGGAGCCTGCATTTTTGGGTACAGACCTTTTTTTTTGTACATATTTATGTATTTATGACTGTTTAGGGGTACGGCGGGGCCCTGTCCCGTCATCTGATTCTATTATCTCTGTTAGAGGCCTGTAGACATGTATGTGGGTCATGGGTCATTATCGGTCAGGTATGTCTGTGTGATTTGTCGTGTGTGCCGCCCCGTACGTTATAATAGATTTAGCAACTTATGTATATGTTTATGTATGTACATGTCTTCGTGCGATTTGCCTTATATCTGTATAAATCTATGTACGCTAAATCTGATTAGTTATTTGTATGCCAATTCTGGTAGGTGAGTGTATACGATGCCCAGCTCGGGCACTAGTCACGGCCTACGGGGTTAGGTCGTGACATCTTTAAAACACAAGAACATGACTATTATCAAGTATGATAAATGATAAATATCATGTATAGAGAGTTTCGGAAGATTTCGGGATCAAGCAAATCGAAGAAAATAAGTTTGACAAAAATTTGGAAAAAGTTGGCAGGATTTTGGGCATATTTTTAGTCAACTTTGGAGGGGTATATCTCCTAGTATATTAGGAGTTTTAAAGTGTTTCAAAAGCCTTAAAATGAAGTTTGTCGAGTCTAGTTTTCAACACAACAAACTGCCCATCGATACGATGTCGAAGTAGAGAATTATGAATGCTACACGTCAGGCTGACAGAGCAGAAACGCGTGCTACAGTACTGCTACGGTGCTACTACAGTAAAAATGCTACAGTACCCGTCCCGAATTTGAACCTTATAAAAGGACCAAAACCCCTTCAATTTCATCTAAAAATCATATGGTAAGCTTCAAATGTCCCATGATCCCTCTATGTGAATCCATAAATGTTTTCCAAGAATATTCTTATTCTCAAAAGCTAGAGATTCATGATTCATAGAGTTCTTATGATGCTAAAGATAAATATGTTTTATGATGACGATGATCCTATTTCTAGAAACTCCTATGTTATAATTCCTTACATATGTTTCATAACCTCCTTACTTCCAAAGGTTAGAGTTCATGATTCAAAGGCATGACTTCTTTCTTGATAATCCATAAGTGTTTTCCAAAATGTCCCTATTTTCCGAGTCAAAGATTTATGATTCTATAAGCTTTTATGACAAGAACAACGGACATGTTTTTACAATATGAATGACGATGCTAAAGATGAGAATGTTTCTATGAGGATTATGACGATGATGATGATTTCATGTTTAAAAGTATCAAGCTTATGATTTCAATGTGAATATGAGAATGTTGAGTTATTTTCGTGATTTTCTTGATTTTTATTCATTGTTGTTGATCTCGCCTTATAAAAAGTGTTCCTTCAAGGTGAGATAGAGCGATGATGATTATTCCATAATATAATCGGAGGTTACTGACCTTACGTCACTCCGATGTATTTATAGCTTTTATTTGACTTCATGCATGCTTTATATATATGTATGTATTTTCTCACACCGCGCCGCACTATAGTCGGCCGGGCATGGCACGTAGATGTGCACACCACTACAGTGGACATGTTATGATATTGCCCTGGACGCGGGAGGCCCGGACGCGAGCTAATGATGATAACATCGAGCCTTAATGGTCGAGCGTGATACTATATATATGACACCGAGCCTTAATGGTCAGGCATGGTACTATATATATGTATAAATTTTTTTGTTTAAAAAGGCTAAGCATGCATAACACTGCCTTATGAGGCATCCAGATGTACAGGTTATCTCTCTTATTCCATGTTACCTTTCATATCTATATTATGTTGTTATTCATACCTTGCATACTCAGTACATTATTCGTACTAATGTCCCTTCTTGTGGACGCTGCGCTCATGCCCGCAGGTAGGCAGGGAGACGGATCAGACCCGTAGGTGTTCTATCAGCGAATTCTCAGGAGCACTCCACTTACTTCGGAGCTGCAGTGTATTTGGTATTGTCCTTATGATCATTTCGTATTCTATATAGAGGCTCGTAGACGTATGTGTACAGTTAGATGTTTTATAGCTCCACCGGTTCATATTATTACATAATATATTGGTGGCCTTGTCGGCCTTATCTTGAGTCCTTGATACTTTACTGTTAGCCTTGCCGGCTTTATGATGTACGTTATGTTGTGGTGATCTTGTCGGTCCGCATATGTACATATGTGCTGAATGATCGGATATTCCTATGTTGGGCCTTTTCTGCGTGCAGGTGTTCTTTGAGTTATGGTTTATAATGTTCAAACTAACGGATAAGTCAGGTGGTTCCCAGCCTACGGATCGGAGCCCGTCATACTTCTGGTAGGAGTGTGACAAGCAATCTCAGCTTGAGTGTTGATTTCATTAATAGGTGGTTCGTCTTTCCTGATAGCATAATCAAT
The DNA here is from genome assembly GCF_019175385.1 of Lycium barbarum. Classification (NCBI taxonomy): domain Eukaryota; kingdom Viridiplantae; phylum Streptophyta; class Magnoliopsida; order Solanales; family Solanaceae; genus Lycium; species Lycium barbarum. Next base: position 29,488,232 of record NC_083347.1, read on the forward strand.
GTCCATGTACCCTACGTGAAGGAGAATTTTCTCCTTCCAGATCTTATAGTTCTCACCATGCAGTTCGGGAATATCACCAATATCAGAGAAATTTGCAGGTTGCATAACTGCAAAAAATATACATACATACATGCTTAATAAATTTGAGGCAAATAATATAAAATTGAATCTGTTGACATAAAAATTACATGTGGGTTAAATTTTTAATTCAATTAGATTCATTCTTTATGATAGAATTATCAATTTACTAGCAGAATATTCCATCTTTTGATAAAACTACTAAATTCTCATTCATAATTCCGGTGGCTAATTATGAAAAGTATTTAATAGTATATCCTAATTAATTATTCAACCCAATAATAAAGGTTCTTGAGTTATTATATCGTGCACAATTAATTACAATTCTAATGTCTAAAATTTCTTTATGTGATCCTTAACTTTAAAATTTTTATTCAATTAAATATGATGTGGCTAATCTTCAATCAAATAAAATTATAGACCGCTTAGCCATTAGTCTTATTAAATGCCTATAATTTCATTATGTGATCGTTAAAAAATATATAATTCAATCAAGCTTGATGTGGCTTAATCTTAATCAAATAAAATTATATGAATCACTAGACATTAAATATGAAAATTTCTTCAATATCTATTGCTAAATACTTTATACAATAAATTTGAGTCTCATGTGCTTAAATAGATTCCAGAACTTGTATGTAAATATAACAAATCACTAGACATTAAATATGAAAATTTATTCAATATCTAATGCTAAATACTTTATACAGTAAATTTGAGTCTCATGTGCTTAAATAGATTGCAGAACTTGTATGTAAATATAACACATGTAATTTACATTTAGCAAGTATAATTAATTAAGCACATAAATAATTACAGGAACCTCTCAAACTTTTCATCACATAATGAAAATGTAAACAGAATCTTTAAGGAACATAACAATTTTCATACACTCAATCTGTGAAACTTTTAAGAAATTAATAAGACAAACAAAGGTAAAAAATAAAGGCATAATGGATATCATATCCACAAAAGTGACCGGCAGCTTTTAATAAAGAAGGTAGTATAACTTTTGAATTAGCCTTATTTTAATTTATTTATTATTAAATAAATAAGAGACCAAAAGTAAGAGGTCTCTGGCGGCGTCACTACATACAGACAGATGCTTCAAGGGTTAAAAAGCAGAGGGTCATCTTCAACCTTAAATCGAGTAAAAGATACCCATTTAACGGACCCAGTTCATTTTCACCATAATAGATCCCGAAAATCAGATATAAAGTCACAAATGTCTTAGAAAATATGTTTTCTTACGATTTCTAACACTAATTTGCAGCAAAAGTTCAAAAATTACAGATTCGAAAATCCGAACACCATTTTTGAACAATTTTTCAAGCTTCGGAAAACAAATTGCTCTGATATAAGTTATTTACACGATCCAAAGCATGTAAATCATCTACGGAGCAAAAGCGCAGGGGAATAATAGATAGCGTACCTCCGGCCATTGTTTCGGAATCACTGTCGGCGTCGTCGGTGATCGTTTCCAACTCCAGTGAGTCTTCTAAGCACTCAGAAGATCCGAAAACCATTTTTGAACAAATTTTCAAGCTTCGGAAAACAAGGCAGAGATTAAAAAAAAAAATCCTCTGATACTAAATATATGTTATTTACATGATCCAAAGCATGTAAATCATCTACGGAGCAAAAGCGCAGCGGAATAATAGATAGCATACCTCCGGCCATTGTTTCAGAATCGTTGTCAACGTCGTCGGTGACTGTTTTCAACTCGGGTGAGTCTTCTGTGCACTTAGAATATCTCACTAGTTGGTGTAGTAATTAAAAGAAGATTTTTCTCTGACACATGTACAGAGCAAAAGCGCAGCAGAATAATAGATAGCATACCTCCGCCTATTGTTTCGGAATTGTTATCGGCGTCGGCGTTCGTCGGTGACTGTTTCCAACTCCGGTCAGAATATCTCACTAGATGGTGTAGTAATTAAGAGAAGATTTTTCTGTGCTTAGGGACCCAATCCATGTTTTCCTTTTATACTACTTGTCCATCAAGAGCAGTTATTGAAAGGTTACCATAGGACAACAGTTTACTAAGTTACGGGCAGTTACCAGACGTGGGAAAAGGTTGAGAGTTTGTCCCTTTATATACGGGACATGACAAAAGTTCAAGTTTTAAACTTTCAACTAACAGTTAGTTTATAATAATCTCTTGGTTCTATTCATATGCCTAACTATTTGTTTTTATCCATAATAAATAGGATCATTTGTGTATATTAATGTCTATGGTTATTCAATATCTTTAATATGTTCTTATGCAGTATAAAGCTGAAAATATAATGCATCTTGAACTTCCTTTTAACTTGCCTTTAGTTGGACTAATACTGCAGACCGCTGATATTAAGGAATCTAATCGGAGGTTGGAGTACTAGAGTCTGAAAAAGAATTAGAGCAAGACTTTTGCAGTTTCAAATTACTTAAATTTGCTATTGAATTGTGAATAGGAATGCAAATTGAAACAGGTTATTGGTGGGTCAAATATACCCTGTTTGCCAAGTTAACTTTCTCGCAAGAGGTGCATGGCACAAAGAGGAAATATGTCAACATTATATTATATTCTAACACTTCGTATTGTAGTTTATGTTAGCCAACGTTCCTTTTAATTCGCCATGGCTTCATGCATGTTAGCCTAAATGGATGATTGGATAGTAATAAGGATGATCTCGTTAGAAAGATCGAGCTTATATGATGTGAAACTCTATGAATATGAAGAAAAAACAAAGGAACTGATTAAGTTAGACATAAATTTTTAGGAAACTTTGCCATCGTAAATATACAAGAAACTATGTGATACTTTAATCTTTTTTGTTTTCTATTTTAATATGTATATTTTTAATAGTAGCTTCAATTTCTTCATATGTATGTCTTATATATTTACTAGATGGCGTATGCCCGTGCGCACACTTTGAATTATAGTGTATCTATGTGTATATAGTTGTATACAATTATAAAGATTTATGCATTGGATAGTGATAGTATATATATTTTACATTACTAATAAACATACATAAGTTTGCACTGTTTTTATGCATACATACATACATATATATATATATATATATATATTTGTCTATTACATTGATGATTGTACTATATGCATATCATTTTAATTTAGTACAGTAAGTAAAGAGAGATTCCAAAGAGATTTGCATTCACAATGAGACAATGTGCTACCTCAAAAGAGAACCAAAAGACGCTAACAACAGTCAATGTAATATAAATTGTAGTAATTAAATGAGTTAATTAAAATTATACAACCATTTAAAGTGACATTAATTGATTATAATAATAAATATTTGAGTATTATTCCACATAAATTTTATGTATAATAAAGCTTTTTTCAATAAAAATGTATAATCTTATTTGCCAAATATAGTGTACAAGTAAAAGTAAATAAAATAATGTATTTTAAGGAGATAAGATAATTATTTTTATTTATATAGATGTATCATATGTTAATTTTCATAATAAAATAATAAAAATGACAGAATTTTTTTTTAAGACATTACTACTATATATAAGAGCAAACTTAGGGACTATTGTAGTTCTCACAAGAATTTTCAATTTTTTTTAAACTTTTTAATTAATTACTTTTAGGTTCTAATCTTATTTATTTAAGTCAATTTTTTATTTTTTTTTTGTTTTTAAGGTCTACTTTTCAAAAGCTATCGAACCTCCTCCTCATTTTTCATGTTCTTTGGTTTTCTGTTCGGTGCTCGATATCCGCATTTGAGCCCAATTAATTCAGATAATTCGCACCATATCGCGCCCATTCGGGGGAAGCGCTCCGTTCAAAGATTTTTTCCATATCCATGTTCGAACCCCTAATCCCTAATTAAGGGAGGAACAGCTCCATCCGCTACACAAGCTAAATTATGTATTTGTCTTAAAAGTTCATTAATTATGTATAGATTATTTATTTAGAACTAAATAACTTCAAAAAATTAGGATACATAACTTATAAATGTCAAATTCTGGCTCCGCATTTGATTTGAAATAAATAATTTCATCAAAATGGAAGTTGAAATATTAAAGGAGTGGAATGAAAGTTTTGCTTTCATATATTGAAAATATACTTATAGGAAATTTAATTATTACTAACGTAATTACCCACTTGTGGGACTACAATGGGTATATGGTTGTTGTTGTACACTTGTACTAACACAAATTATATTTCTTTAATTAAAATATCTACTTTTATATCTTGAGTTTGGGCCCGGGCATAGCACGGGCCTCACATAACTAGTTTCATGAATAGGTGGAAATTATTCATGGAAGAATGGAACAAACAATATATACATTGTTAGTGTAAAGAAGTTTTTCACTATCAAATTTCATTTATTTATTGTGCGTAATCTGCGTTATTTTAATATTATAAATCTCATTTTATATTTTTAAAATGATGTGGATAGGTGAATACCTTTTAAATACTTATTAGTATCTTTTTTATTATTCTATTACAATAACTCTTTTGTATGGTAATTACATGTGCAAATAACAGTTAATTCTAACTTTTCTGTGTACATTTCGTTTCAATAAGACAAAATTGGAAATATCACTTCATTAAAAAATGGAATAGAAATGAGTATAATCAACAATGACACAAAGCATTTAAGAGGAGCACTTGCAGTGGGGGTAACTTGGGGCCACGTGAGATGTCACATCAATTGAGACACACTTGGCATTTAGAAAAAGAGGCTTGGGTTTTTTGTCATAAGGAATTAAATTATTAACTTATATGCCAAGAAATATTATATATGCCAAGAAATATTCTTCTTCCACCTTACTTTGCTATGAAAAAATCTTCGATTCTCTTGATATTGTAAGGATTTGCTATTGTAGTTAAAACTATATAAGAAGATAGAGGTGCATCCTATACGTACGTATAGACATACATATGCAGCAACTTTGGTTTAAAAGGGGGGAAAAAAGAAATATGAGAAGTACACTTTGTTGTTCCCAGCCCGACCAAACCTCTATCACTTAACTTGTAATATCAACTCCTTAATTATGAAGGAACATTAAGAATTTATGTAGACTTTTCCATAGCAACTTGTTAACAGCATGTAATACATATCCAAGTATTGCCACCTAATCAATTTTAATTTCAAGAAAAGATATCAAAACCAAACTGGAAAACAAAGAAAGTAAATAGACATCCTTCCATTAGCTTACATGTAACTAATTGTACATGTGGGTTTGGCCCACTTTATTTATCACCTTTATATATAGCTAAGTTTATTCACTTAAAAACAAATCACAAAGAGGTTTGAATTTTTTGTCATAAGGAATCTATGTCCAAGCCTTGGGGCTTGTAAGCACAAGTGTGCAATGCATGATTTTTTGTGAAATGACTGTGATGCCCGATCATGCCTCCAAACCCATGCTTGCAAAGGCCTGTGCCAACACGGGCACAACAAATTATATTAAGAGTGGTATTAAGCAAGATACCATATTTATGTTTTAATATTATTTTAGATAAGAAGTTTTAAAGCCTGATAATCACATTGTTATTAAAAAAAAAAAAATCCTTTGAAATACAATCTGCATTATAGAATGAAAAACAATAATAAAATAACATATATTCATTTTAGTTAGTTTTGTTTTTCTTACTACTTTTTAAATACATCAAATAATAATAGTACTTATATGGCAAGAATTATTGTTGGAATGAAGTGGTAAACAGGCGTGTGAAATGACTATTAGTGGGACGCACAAAGTTAGAAAAAACTCAAAGTAACAATAATGCAATGCCGGTGGGCCCCATAACTTTTAGCAAGCCTCCAAACCCGTGTTTCTGTATAATAGATATTTCTATATTTTTAACTAGTTATGTGAGGTCCGTGCTAACTTCGGGTTCAAACTCAAGATATAAAAGTAGATATTTTAACTAAAGAAATATAATTTGTGTTAGTATAAGTGTACAACAACAACAACAATCATATACCCATTGTAGTCCCACAAGTGGGTAGTTATATGAAAGTAAAATTTTCATTCCACTCCTTTAATATTTTAACTTCCATTCTGATGAAATTATTTACTTCAAATCAAATGTGGAGCCAGAATTTGACATTTATAACTTATGTATCCTAATTTTCTGAAGTTATTTAGTTCTAAATAAATAATCTATACATAGTTAATGAGTTTTTAAGACAAATACATAATTTAACTTGTGCAGCGGATGGAGCTGCTCCTCTCTTAATTAGGGATTAGGGGTTCGAACATGGATATGAAAAAAATCTTTGGAGGAAGCGCTCCCCTCGAATAGGCGCGATACAGTGCGAATTATCTGGATTAATTGGGCTCAAATGCGGATATCGAGCACCAACCAGAAAACCAAAGAATATGAAAAATGAAGTAGGAGGTTCGATAACTTTTCAAAAGTAGACCTTAAAAACAAAAAAAATTGACTTAAATAAATAAGATTAGGACCTAAAAGTAATTAATTAAAAAGTTTTAAAAAAATTGAAAATTATTGTGAGGACTACAAAAGTCCTCAAGTTCGATAGCTTTTGAAAAATAGACTTTAAAAATAAAAAATAAAAAACTTGACTTAAATAAATAAGATTAGGATCTAAAAGTAATTAATTAAAAAAATTTAAAAAAATTTGAAAATTATTGTGAGGACTACAAGAGTTCCCACATTTGCTCTTATATATAATAGTAATAATAAATTTGTATCTATTTGACATTAATTGAATATATAAAAACATTATTTGCGCGGTAAATGTACTGGTTAACAGATATACATACACTCACACACCTTGGGAACAGCTCTTGGAATCAAGAATAGTTTCAACGAATCGACCTAGAGAACTAGAAGAAGATCCACCCTCCATCAACGCGTTCCTGCAAATCTCTCCCATATCTTTGACTCTCTTCCTCATGGGATTTTCGCAGTCCATTATGCATCTTATAGCTTTCTCCATCTCCTCTGCCTTCACATTTTCACGATGATCACTTTCGCGCATCCTGTAATCTAATGTCAGCTCTACTGCTATCTCAAGATCATTCACCAATTGAAACGCATTGATATGTTGTTCTGCATAAAGGGGCCATGTCACAATTGGAACTCCATGCCATACACTCTCTACAGTCGAATTCCACCCACAATGAGATACGAATGCTCCAGTTGCCCCGTGAGCCAAGATATCGACTTGGGGTGCCCATCCACATACTATGCCTCTGTCTTTTGTCCTCTCCAAGAACCCTTCCGGCAATATCTCCTCAAATTTTGAAAGTTCAGCATCCACAGGACGGCGTATTGACCACAAAAACCTAACCCCACTTCGTTCGAGTGCAATTGCCATCTCGATTAGCTGTGGTGGCTCAAAAAAACCCGCGCTTCCAAAGCACAGAAAAAGAACAGATGAAGGTGGCTGCTGGTCTAGCCATTTCATGATTTCTTCATCTTCAGACTTGGAATTTCCCTTACCTTTTTGTCCCTCAAGGTCATTAAGAAATCCTACCGTGTAAACTGGAGGTAATTCAGGATCAGATGCTAAATTATTTACAGCATGACTTTCGAATTCCGCAACTGTGTTGATGAGAATTCCTTTGGTTTCTTTGAACCTGACACCATGTTCGCGGAATGAGTCGTAACCTTCCTTGCTGGATGCAAAATCAGGCAATACTTTTGAGGGTACTGGATGAGCATAGGATGCTATCTTTAAATCAGCATCGGATCGATTAAATTCTCTCCCAACTTGGTCATGCCAAACAGACAGATAAAACAGGAAACCAAGAAAACCTGCACCAGAAGTGAAGAAAAGATAGGAAGGAATGTTAAGTTCATTTCCTACATCAATCATTGCACTACAAAACATATCAATGACTAGTCCAATTATTTTCGGGTTCGAATCAGGCCACTTGTTGGTGATAATTGCTTCCTTGACGTGGGGTCGATAATTTGCTATTAATAGAGAGAAATACTTCTCAATAGACTTGGCTAGCTCTTCTGCAGGTGGCGGTTCGGCTTGAGGAAGTGTGACATATCTAATTCGACTGCCGTCGGAAGAAGAGGAGCTTCGCTTGATGTAGGCATCTATCCTGTTATCCCATGGTGGAGGTGGCCTTATGAACAGAATTGTTATACATAACCTTTCATCTCTATTTAGCAAATTCTCTGCAAAATTGCATGTCGAAACAAGGTGACCGACGAACGGGCCAGGCACAAATACCAGCTCTAATTTGCTCATCTTTGAAACAAAGCTAATGAGAAGATGAAAATGTTGATGTATAGGAATGCTAATGAGAAGTTGAATGTGTCGATGTTTTTATAGTTGTGGTTCTGCCTTTTTCTTGAAATGCCAAAATGTGGACTTATTTAATTGAAGTACAGCTCAAAAAGGATAGTACTAGACCCAAGTTATAAAATATAAGTTATGATCCTAATTTGATCACAGGTGGGACATATGAAGACCATAATTTGATTTATATGTGGTATAAATAATACGATGATAGGCGTTATCTTTAATAGGAGTCGACCACTTTCTTTGATTGTCATAAGAATAACACTAGCAATTTGTGTTCCCTTGAATACGTGTGAAGAGGTTAGCGATTAATTTTTGTCAGTTTTCTTGTTGAGAGAACATGATACCTATTGATTGTAAAGGTTGGTCTCAAACTTAACCGTTTCCGCTGCCGAGGGTCTTTCGGAAACAATCTCTCTACATCCCCAAAGTAGGGGTAAGGTCTTCTCAAACCCACTCGTGAAATTACACTAGGTATGTTGTTGTTGTTGCTTCTGAATCATGAAGCTAAACAGTATAGATGAAGGCGATGACGGATAAGATTCTATGTTGGATTATATCTAAGTTTTTGTGGTTTCGGTTCTGCCTGTCTCATTGTAATTCATTGTCGTCTTTTTCTTGAGGAAATCAAAATATGTGATGGAAAATGAATATTGCTTCTAATGCAAACTGATACCTGGTCCTGCCGTGCTATATGTTTGTAATGAAGTCAGTGCTTACATAATGAGAAACGTGAAAACTTTTTGCTCTTCTTCTCATTAGTGAAAAATGTACAAAAGACTGCATTCTGATATAGAGGAAAAGAAAAGTACAATTCCTGTATACTGCCGTTATAAGCTAGGCAATGCAATTTGTCGTTTGCCTTTGTATTGTATTCATGAGTAATTAATACTCCCCGTCCCAATTTATGTGTCATCATTTGATCAGGCACATAGTTTAAGAAAGAAAGACTTTTAAAAGTTATTGTTCAAAAACAAACCTTACATAAATGTGTGGCCATCTTATAAAGTTAAATTTTTCTGAATATAGAAAGATAATATTCTTTTTTCTCACACACTAAAAAAGAAAGTGTGTCACATGAATTGAGATAGAGGAGTAATACTTACCAAACACTTGGTAATTTCTTTCTCCACCCACTTTGCTGGCTCAGATTCATTTTCACGTAAAAGAATGTCACTATGCAATATCTTGATTTTTTAAACCATGAAAATTTTTAATAGGTCCCAACTCCCAAATCCGCATCATATTCTCGTGAACTATTCAGAGTTCAGACTGCATCAAGCTAAGTGGGACCTAAATAACTTGAGCGGAGGAGCTTTGAATAGTGATTGCTTAAAAGAATTGGTACAACGAATTATGGAAGTATAAGTATACAAGACCATCACTGCTATCAATGAAGAAGCTTTTCTGGTTGGTGAGGCGTTGGACACGCAAAGGAACCAGCTTAATTAGGTTGCTTGAGAAATCAAGAAGAAAAGTAGAACACATTTTAAAATGGCGGAATATATCCATAGGCCCTAAAATTTTCCACTAAATTTTATTTAACATTTAGAGTTATGACTTGTTTCAATTGAGCACCTTAACACGTGATCAGGGACGGCTCAATAAGATCGGTGGCCTAAATTAACTTTAACAGAAGGACTTATTTTTCTGCTCAATATCTTTTAAAAGAAAAATTAACCTATAAATCTATTATAGATAAAAATTAGGCTTCATTCTTCCTTAAAAATTAGGATAAAAATTAGGCTTCATTCAGAATAAAATTTTTTTGCTACGGAGCACTTCACTCTTTAATCGAATTAATCGGGAAATTTAATATAGATATCGAACACCGGATGAAAATAAATGGGGCCACCAAATTTTAGGGCCTAAAGCCCCCGCTTTAGTTGCTTGGTCCTCTGGCCGGCCCTGCACATGATATAGTATTTCTTTTAGATATTTCTTACTCAATTTTGGAAAAAGCATGTTCTTGAGTGCCTATTACGTAATAAGTTAATTATATAAAATATGTCACCTTATTTAGCACCAATACACGTCAGCTTCAATTGGAACAAGCTTGAGGCTTTACAGCTTATTGAGGTTTTACGGCTTATTGAGGCTAATGCTTATAAGTAAGGGAAGTGACATGTTTCAAGTGGTTCACTTATCTACGTAATAGACATTTGAAAACACGTGTAAAGTGTTTCCAAAATTTGAGGAGAAAAGTCTAATAGAAATACTTTATTATGTGTTCATATGTTCAGATACTCAATCGGAACGTGCTGCAATTCAAATGTCTAAGTTTTATTGGAGCTCCCGCCTTTTAAAAACTTTGATTTTTAAGTACAAGCAATCACCTTCCACCTGAATTATTGTGCTTGTCCTTTTCCACAGAGTGTAGGTAGGTGAATTGGGTGACTAATTCACTACTCTAGTTGCATAATCATTAGACTGTTATCAAAATTCTGAACCCTAGGGGTTAAATATTAACTATGGAAAATATTCACCATCAACATTACCACCATCAACATTTCACTTTTGCTTCAAAATCATCAACAAAACTGTAATCTAGCACAATAAATACTTAACATTTAAGAAATCATACTGTTACAAGGCCGAGCCAGTAAGCTCCATTTTTTACTAGCAATCATAGTAGAATTGCTATTACATTATTTAAACTAACTTCAACAAAGGAATAACACTTGTTTTGCAACAAGTGTACTCTTCAGCAGCACATCTGCTGATTACAGTGGAAACTCAGGTATTACAAACACTAAATTTGTGAAAGATTCAAAGAAACAAGACAAATTCTCTTCCCCCCCCCCCCCCCCCCACCCCCAACCCAAACCAAAAAAAAAACCACCAAAAATCAATTGAAACAGCATACAAACTATGGATATGTAGAACTTCGCAGAAGACTATTATCAGTCAAAGATCTGCAAAAATTAATATCACCTGTGGAATCTTTCTTGTTATTCCTCTTCTTGAAATGCTTGGTAGCAGCTTTCAGTACCTTACCCCACTGCTGCACAGTGCACACAATACTATAGTTAACGGCTAGGAAAAAAAAAAGACTAAAGAAAAATCAGCGGGCAAGAGCTGTGATTCATACTTGTTCAGTTCCAATTTATGTTATATTTTACACTTTTTGAGATTCAAACTATATAAATTTTGAAATGTATTTTCTTATCATATGAAATGAAAAGAATTTGCAACTTATTTACTTTCGGTATAGTTTTTTAACTATCTAAATTTTAATTTTAAAATATTGAGTTGATCTAATATTCTTGAGACACCACTCTATGGGATTACACTGGGTACGTCGTCATTGTTGTTGTTTAGTTGATCTAATCTTATTTAGCTTTAAAGATTAGTCAAATTGCATCTAGGGAAAACGAGAAGTGCCACATAAATTGAAAACGGAGGGAGTACTACCTTTCGTGGGGTTGTAGTAGTGGAGGCGAGTTTAGATGAAGATGGTAAACGAGTGAAATCAAAAGCCTTCTTCTTTCTCTTCTTCAATCTGTGACATTCCCTCAAATTCTCTGTAACAGCATTGGACAACTTCCTCTTGATTTTTGTTGTCACTTTCTTGAAATTAGCTGCTCCAATGCAGCCAACTGAAACATCCTTGTACGACAGCTTTTGCGACAGACCTGAGCTGAGTCTCCGGTAAGACGACAACGGTCGAGGTACCAAAGGAGACCAAATTGAACTCTGTGTATAATCGAAATCGAATGCTGAATTGTCGGGAAATTTGCAAAGCAGATCTTTGGACATGGAACACTGTAAATGCTCAATCACCATATAGGTGCCCATATTTTAGTGACTGAATCCTGGTTTGTCTGAAATTTGGAAGTGTAACAGTGGCTTTGGAGATTGCTCAGATTTGATGTGAAAATAGCGGAGCAATTAAAAGCACAGAATGTAGCCGTTACAACATTCGACTACAAGGATTCCACGTGTCGAGACCAATGTTAATGTTCTGCATCTCAAGATGTAAGTAAACTATTTCTTCTGAAAAAATTTAAAATGTGACTCACACAACTGACATTAGTTGTGTGAGTTTTTTTTTTTTTTTTTGTGAGATAAAAAAGTGAATTCACATCTTACACTTTTGAATCCATAAATTTTGGGTTCATTTTTTTTGTCTCACAAAAAAGAGTCTCACACAACTAATGTCAGTTGTGTGAAGCACATAGTAAAAATTTTGTTTGTTTTTAAGGAAAATTATATTTTACTTCTGAAAATTTCTATTTTACACAATCCATTTTTTTTTATGTGTCTTACCTTTGATTCAATACAACAACAACATATCCAATATAATCCTAATTATTCTACAAGTGGGATGAACGTGATTCAATACGAAATGTTATAAAACTTTATTCGATACGAAATTTTAAAAATATAAAAAAAGAAATTTGATATCTTATCATCTTATATTTTAGGACCCATTGATATGAATATGTGTTCTTTTTTTTTTCTTTTTTTCAAACAAATATTTGGTTACACACTAAATTATCGTTAGTTTTCAAATACTATTATGTCTCAAATATCATTCAATTCATATCCAAACATGAAACGCCTACTTAGTTTTGTAATATATTATAAATATTCTTTTAGTTATATGACTCTTCTATCACGAGATCAGTAAAAATAACACATGAGATTTTATCATTTTCTTCTACTCAAATTAAAAATGCTCATCAAAGATTATATTTTCTCTTAAACTAAAAATGTGTAACAAACCAGCAATTCCTTCAGATTTTGTGATCTTAAACATATCATGTTATTTATATAAGAAAATATCACTAAGTGAAAATGAGAATGTTCGAAATTAGAAACTTACTAAATAAAAAGTAACATTCTACTAAATAGAAAACTAGAAAAGTGGAAATATAATTAATCCCTCTGTCCCAATTAATGTGATATACTTTACTTTTTTGTCTATTCCAAAAAGAATGATACATTTCTATATTTACAAATAATTTAACTTAAAACTTCTCATTTTACTATACACTTAGGGTGTGTTCGGTATGAAGGAAAATGTTTTCCAAGGAAAATATTTTCCTGAAAAATGTGTTTTTAGAAAATAAGTGAATTTCTACTTATTTTCTCATGTTCGTTTGGGCAGCGGAAAATAAGTGAATTTCTTACTTATTTTTCCATGTTCGTTTGGTTGGTAGAAAACATTTTCAGAAAAATACTCACCCAAGCCTCACAACTCCACCCCAACCCCAACCCCAATTTTTTTTTTTTTGAAGTATTTAATTTTTTTCTGAATTTTCTAAACCATCACATCCCCTCCCCCCCCCCCCCCAGTGTGGACCCATACCACACCAACCCCCACAACCACCCACCCCCCACACTCAATTTTTTATTTGGAGGGGGTGGAGCAAAAAACCAAAAAAAATAAAAAAAAATTCAAATTTGTTTTTCAAAACAAAATTAATTTTTTTTTTTGGAGGGTGTGGGGGTGGGGGTAGGGTGAGGTGGTTCAAAAAAGCAAAAAAAAATTCAAATTTTTTTTTCAAAACAATATTAATTTTTTTTTAGAGGGGGGTAGAGGTGGGGGGGGGGGGGGGGGACAGGGGTGGGGGTAGGGTGGGTGGGGTGGTGCAAAAAATCCAAAAAAAAAAAAATTCAAATCAAAATTAATTTTGGGGCCGGGAGCAAGCGTGGGGTGGAGTGGTGCAAAAAACAAAAAAAAAATTGTTTTTTCAAAACAAAATTATTATTTTTTTAGGAGGGGTGGGGTGGAGTGGGGGTGGTGCAAAAAACAACCAAAAACAAATTCAAAACTTTTTTTCCAAAACAAAATTAATTTTTTTTTGGGGCGGGGGGGGGGGGGGGGGGGGAGGGGGGGTGCAAAAAACAAAAAAAAAAAATCAAAACTTTTTTTTCAAAACAATTTTTTTTTTTTGGGTGGGGGTGGGGTGCGCTGGCGGCAGGGGTGGGTGGGGTAGGGGTGGGGTAGGAGTGGGGTGGGGTGATGCAAAAAACAAAAAACAAAAAAAAAATTCAAAACTTTTTTTCAAAACAAAATTAATTTTTTTTGGGAGGGAGTTGGGGGTGGGGCAGGGGTGGTCCAAAACAAAATTAATTTTTTTTGGGAGGGGGTTTGGGGGGTGGGGTAGGGTTGGGTGGGGTGGTCCAAAAAAAAATCAAAACTTTTTCTTCAAAACAAAATTAATTTTTTTTTTGCCAGAGGGTGGGGAAGGAGTGGGTGGGTGGGGTAGGTGTAGAGGTGGGGTGGGGGAAGGGGTGGGTTGGTGGGAGTGGTTGGGGGTGGGTTGGGTGACTGGTGGAATGCACTTATAGACTTGTTTACCCTACTTTTATTAGGGAAGTCATTTTCCTCATTTTTGAGGAACTTGTTTTCCTAAAGAAAATATTTTTCGAATTTTTTTTGACCAAACGAACATGAAAAATTGGAAAACATTTTCCGGAATGATTTCCTCCATACCGAAGACCCTTAATGAAATGATTTGCAGTGCACAAATATTTATGACTTATTTTCTTTAAGAAAATATGTTTTCCTCCATACCGAACACCTTTAATGAAATGATTTGCAGTGCACAAATATTTATGGCTTATTTTAGATCATAAATTTAAAAAAAAATTCTTTCTTTCTTAAACTTCATGTCTAGTCATACTATATCACACAAATTGAAATAGACGGAGTATGGGGGAATACTTGAAAATCTAAGAAATGAAAGAAGAATTAATTGTGATATATGGTCTTTGTGGCTATCACATGGTGTAGTCTTAAGTAGAATTAAGACAATGGACATGGGCCACACAAATATTGACGTGAGCATTGTGATGGGATCTTGGAATACTTTATAAGATGGGATATGCACATATATCCATTGTTAATAACTGCTACTCCCTCCGTTCTAAAACAATTATCTTTCTTTTCTTTTTAATCTGTCTCAAAAAGATTGATATTTTTTTATATTTAGAAATAATTTAATTTTATGAGATAATTTACGATCACACAAATATCTAAGGCTTGTTTTAGACCACACTTTTCAAAAATCTTCTTTTATTTCTTAAATATTATGTCAAGTCAAACTAAGATAATCTTTTTGGGACGGAAGGAGTATATGATTTTGGGTAAAGAATACTTAGTAATTATAGTGCTAAAAAACGGCACCAGATAGTCAAATTCTTATTTTAGAAATGCTGCACGATAAACTCACTCTCCACCAACTAGACTGAATCATTTGATCCTCCATTGTTTCATTACCTCCGAAATCAGTGAAGTTCACCGTTGCTATGAAAAAGGTTCTCTTAGTTAACAAAATTTCAATTTTAAAATCGCAACTAAACTCGGATCTAAAATATTTTTGATTTGAGTAAGTGCTTTTGGGATTCGCCGGAAGCACCTAGATGAGGCTATATACAGAAAATTGGAGGCGATTTAGCTCAAATTCAGATCTGGAATCCATCACTAGGGAAATGCGTATATCATGTATATCACCATATATCATACATATATTCTTGTGGATATAGATAGATATACATGATATACAAGAGATAAACGGATGTATAGTGTCATATACTCTAATATACATGGTGATACACATAGATATACAATGCGAAGTACACAGATGAAGACTTTGTCTACCTCGATTTTAGAATTTGAAATTCATCTCAAATCTGCCTCATCTCAAAACACCTAGAAAATTGATACTCAAGCTTCTTAAGATGTTTCAACAAAATCCAATCTCACCCAATCAAAATAAATCACAATTACACAGATAAAAAAAATTGAACCAAGCTTCAATGGAGAAAACTTTTTATCTTATATTCGAAACTTTACTTCTCTAAAGGTATCATGGAAGGGTTATAGGGGAGTAAGGGATTATGGCATGTTGGTTATCAAAGGAAAAACATTTTTTTTTTTTTTTTATGAAAGCAAAATGGGAGAGAGTGGAACGAGTAGTTAACTTTGGTGTAGGATTATTTTAGGTGAGCTAATCAAAGGTTGGGTAAAAAAGTGTAGATAAAAGAATGGGTACAAAAAATTACAGAGAAGGGAGGGGTGAGAAAGAAGCGTTAAGGAAGAAGTATTTTAGAGTTGGCTATAATTTGCTAATCTTTTTGCCAAATTGAACTGAACCTTGCTAATAACAGGAAGTTGAATCATTTTTTGTCAACTTTTTATCCGACTAGTACACAGTACATTTATTTTAATTCTGATGTAGATTAAAGTGACGCTACTTCAAGAAGGCATTTCACAAGGAGTCAAGCTAAGGACTTTCAAACATTATAAGCTTTATGGGTGAAGATGAAACCTTTGGAAGGCTCTAAAATGGAACACTAGAAGATATTTCAAATATTAAGTGTTCTACCAATTTAAATTGCTTGTAACTTTAATGAAGGGCAATTATATTGAGTCTTTCTTTACTACTTTTAGCCATTAGTATAAATAGTAGAGTATCAGGGTTTCATAACTAGTTTTTGACATATGATGAATTGTGCCTCTTGTGAGAGCTTGAAAACCCTTGGTTGAATTTCAACTTTTTGTCCTAGGATTTGCAAGAAAGATTACTACTTTCTTGAGGATTCTAATAGATTAGGTGCTCTTAATTCCCAATTAAGTGGTGTTTTCGTTAGTTTCTAAAAGAAGGCACAGATTTGGGAAATTTTCTCCTTGTATTTCTGAATCTGTAAACTTGTATATATACATGTATCCTAGTTGTGAATTTAAAAATGAAAAATAAATTGTTCCTATACACTTGTCTATCTATTATTTGTACACTTAGCTAACCAAAATAACAAACTTATATTCCTTCACATGACTAGCACGTGAAGGAAGCTTCCTAGCAGCTTCATTTTGTGTCCAGCTGGTTTCAATCAAACGGTTGAGATTGCATTTGATAATTCATGATCTGTGGCTGTGGTTTCTGCTAGTGGCTTATGGACAAGTCTTCCATTAACTTAGATTCATTCCATTAACTTAGATTCAGTCAACCATTTCTTCTTCTTGTCTGAACCATTTCTCCATCTTCTCCATCTTGATTTCTTTCTTCTTTATCTCGATCTGCATCCATGGTCTGTTCACCTAAGCAAGAAATGGTTGGATCTTCAATATCCCCCTTCAAATAGGAGGGTAGGGAAACAACCCCCAATTTGTTCAACAGAAATCGATGGGAAACCCCAGATAAGGGTTTGGTGAACAGATCTGCGATTTGTTGCTTTGAACGAACGAAAGATAAGGTGATTAGACCGGATACAAACTGCTGTCGCACAAAGTGACAATCCAACTCCACATGCTTCGTTCTTTTGTGGAAGATGGGGTTTTTCGCGATGTGGATAGCCGTTTGGCTATCGGAGTGCACAGTAACCGGCAAGACAGGGGAACTGAAAGATCTTCAAGAACCCTAACTAGCCAGGTAATCTCTGCTGTTACTCTTCGCATTGAACGATACTCTGCTTCTGTAGATGATAATGAGACTGACGGTTGTTTCTTGGATTTCTAGGAAATAGGTGCTCCTCCCAGTGTGATGAAGAAACCACTGACTGATCGACGAGTATCACTGCAAGATACCCAATCAGCATCGCAGAAAGCAAGCAAATCAAAGGATGAATCAGAGGAAAGAAGAATTCCTTGGTCTGGATCATTCCTAAGGTATTTCAAAACTCGAATAGCTGCTAAAAGATGTGATTCCCGTGGTTGTTGCATGTATTGACAAAGAATTAGGACTGTAAAACATAGATCAGGCCTAGTATGAGTTAAATAGTTGAGCTTTCCCACCAAGTGTCTATACAATGTGGGATTAGGTAATAATGGACCATCGTGTGCATTGAGCTTAGAATAAGGATCAAGGGGAGAAGAAACCTTAGCACCTGAGCAATCAAATTCCTGTAAAAGATCTAAGGTGAATTTCCTTTGGTTTATGATAAATCCCTGTTTTTCCCGCATTATTTCCATGCCTAGAAAATAGTGAATATCACCCAAATGCTTGACTCTGAATTCTGTGATGTGTTGAATCTCATCAAGATCATTTCCTGTAATTAGAATGTCATCCACATAGACAGCTATGATGGAAATTAGAGTGCCATTTTGTTTGAAAAACAATGAGTAGTCATTGAGAGAACTAGTATACCCTTTGAAAGTTAGAGCACCAGCCAACTTAGCATACCATTGTCTGGATGCCTGCTTCAATCCATACAATGATTTCCTTAATAAGCAGACCAGTTTAGAATCAGGACAATCCATACCTGCAGGAAACTTCATGTAGACTTCTTCCTGCAGGTCCCCATGTAGAAAAACATTACTCACATCAAGTTGATGTACTGCCCATCCTTTCTTGATAGCAATAGTTAAAAGACATCTAATTGTGGTCATCTTGACCATTGGTGAGAATGTCTCTGTGTAGTCCACTCCTTCCTGTTGAATATCCCTTACCACCAATCTTGTCTTTAGTCTTTCTATTGTGCCATCTGATTTATGTTTGACTTTATAAACCCATTTGAAAGGTAGAGGTTTCTTTCCTGGGGGTAATGGCACAACATCCCAAGTATGATTAATCTCAAGATCATGCAACTCTTCCTGCATAGCTTTGGTCCATCCTGGATGTTTAGAGGCTTGAGCAAAAGAGTTAGGTTCAGTTATAGATGAGATTGAAAGAAATACATGTTGGTTTTGCAGGGATAGGGAACCAAAAGAAAAGGCTGTAGGAGGGTTAGGATGAACAAAACAAGCACTAGTAAGGTCAGTTAGAATGACATGATTGCAGATATAATCATTCAGGTATCCAGGCCTTTTAACAATTCTGCCTGATGTACTGTTCCTGATGGGGTTGGGTACAGGTGGATCAGAGACAGGAATATCAGGAATAGAAAGTGGTGAAGGTGATATTGGGGAAAGATTGGTTGTTGTGTTGTCTAAGGTAGGCATAGGTTGTATAGGCTGAGTAGGAGAAGGAGAAGAAGATTCCCCAGTATGTATGATAGGTGAGGAATTGGTAGGTGTATCTGTGGGATGTGTAAAAAGGTTAGAAGGTAAATTAGGGAGATGATAGACTGATTCTGATGTAGTATGTTGTGGTACAGAGAAAATGGTAGAAGGAGAGTTTAGACTAGAGGCAAATGGAAACTGTTGCTCAAAAAACTGAACATCTCTGGAAATAAAAATTCTCTTTGTGCTCAAATCCATTAATTTATAACCTTTCTGTCCTTGAGGATAACCTAAGAAAACACAAGCCATTCCTCTAGGCTCAAACTTTGTCCTGTGTTGTGCCAAGGTTGAAGCATAGCACAAACACCCAAAACACCTCAAATTGTCATATTTTGGTTTGTTGCCAAAGAGAATCTCATAAGGAGTTTTTCCTTTTAGTACTCTGGAAGGAAACCTATTAATGAGATGTGTTGCTGTCAATACACATTCCCCCCAAAATGAACTGGGCAAGTGAGATTGAAACATTAGACCCCTAGCAATCTCTAGGAGATGTCTATGCTTTCTTTCCACTACACCATTCTGTTGTGGTGTTCCTACACATGATGTTTGATGTATTATTCCTTGAGACTTTAGAAAGAGAGCCTCTTGTGTCCCTTTTCCCAATTCTAGAGCATTATCAGACCTGATAACCTTTACTTTATTATTGAACTGCCTCTCAACCATGATAAAAAAATCCTTTAGAACAGGAAAAGTATTGCATTTAGAACTTAGCAGAAAAGTCCAAATCCCTCTACTGAAATCATCCACTATGGTAAGAAAATACTTATATCCATTATAAGTGCAAGTTTTATATGGACCCTATGTGTCAATATGAATTAGATCAAAGTTTCTTTTGGATTGAATTTGACTTAGAGGAAATGGCAACCTGGTCTGCCTAGCTTTGGGACAGACATCACAAACATGTTGAAAATTTGAAGGAAAATGAATGAAAGGAAACTTTTTCATTACTGAATAAGGAACATGTCCCAATCTTACATGCCATAGAGCTATACTAGGAATTACATTTGCTGAAACTGGAAAAGAAACTGTTTGTGACTCAGAAATGGAATTTCTTCCTTCTTGACATGAAACTACATTTTCCTTGAAAGTGGTCTTAGACTTAGAACTAGGCTGCAACAAGTAGAGTCCTTCTCTTGCTTCACTAAAAGCTTGAGTGTTCCTCATTAAAGGGTCCTGTAATATGCATCCACTAAGAGTAAATAACACATCACACTTAAACTGATTGCATAACTTATGAACCGATATTAAGTTATATTTGAAATCTGGAACATGAAGGACATTTTTCAGAGTTATTTTAGGTAGAATAGAGACACTTCCTGCATGAGTCACAATGATCCTGAAAGAATTAGGCAAAGTGATGCTGATAGGAACAGGAAGAGGAGACAAAGACATAAAAGATTTAGAATCAAAACACATGTGCTCTGAGGCACCTGAATCAATGATCCAGGTGCAAGTGTTAAAAACTGATAAACAAGTGCCTGAATACTTTAGAATTGTACCAGCAATTGCTCCTGCATTGAAACCACTATTTGGACTGTTTGAACTTCCTGCTTGTCCCATCTTTTCTTCCTTAATAACTTGTTGCACCAATTCTGCATATTGATCCTTGCTCATGTATGGAACATGGTTATGTTGATTGCTGTATGGAGTATGGTTGTTCTGATTGTTGTTGCATGCTTCCACTTTTCTGTTGTTAGCAAACTCAAATTCTTCCTCAGCAACTGCTCTATTTGCTTTCCCTTGATAGGATTTGGCTTTTGTAAACTCAAAGTCTTCAGGAAAACCATGAAGTCTGTAACAATCATCCTCTACATGACCTATTTTCCCACAATATGTGCAGCTCACATTTGGGTTGTATTTTGCCTTTCTATGCTTGTATTTTGAAAAGCCTTTGTTGTTCCTCTGTGTGTTGTTTCTAAGTTTATGATGTGTTTGATTTGGTGTTTTAAAAACTTGATTTCCATTCCTCTGATAGCCCTGCCTTGTGAAGTCACCATAAAAGAGGCAGGTTCAGTAGTATGATTAGCATTGGTATACATTTCTCTCTAATTTTCATCTTGCAAAAGTAAAGAGTATGCAAGATCCATGCTGGGTAAAGGGTTCATCATAAGAATGTTTCCTCTTGCTTGTGTATATATGTCATTTAATCCCATCAAAAATTGTATCAACCTCTGGTCCTCTAAGGATTTCATCAGGTTGGCCTTCCCTTCACACACACACGCACATGAATAAGAAATAACAACATTCAGTGCATCTAATTCATCCCTTAGTCTTTTTAGTTTGGTAAAATACCTAGCAATGTCACTATTTCCTTGAACCAGACTTGATAATTCCTTTTGTAAATGATAGAGTTTAGCACCATTTGATTTGCCAAACCTCTATTCTAGGCTGTCATAAAGTTCTTTTGCTGTTTTGTAGCTCATTACACTATCTGCAATCTCTTTTGATAGTGCATTTGAAATCCAACAAATGACCATATCATTCACACAGCTCCATTGTTCGTATTCTGCAGATTTCAGATCTGGAGCTTTACAAGCTCCATTGATGAAACCAAGTTTCCTTTTGGCTGATAATGCTAGTAGGACAGATCTTCTCCAACCTGAGTATCCTCTACCATTAAACACAGTGTTGACTAGAGCCATACCAGGTGAATCAGAGTTATTAAGATGATATGGGTGGCTGTGATCATAGGTGATTGCCTTGTCCACATTGCTTGACTGTACAATTGGTGTTGTATCACCCATTTGGATTTACTGGGAGATTGAAGAAGATGATTTTGATGAAGGTCTGGATCGAGCTTTCAATTCTGCTCTGATACTATAAAAGAAGACACAGATTTGGGAAATTTTCTCCTTGTATTTCTGAATCTGTAAACTTGTATATATACATGTATCCTAGTTGTGAATTTAAAAATGAAAAATAAATTGTTCCTATACACTTGTCTATCTATTATTTGTACACTTAGCTAACCAAAATAACAAACTTATATTCCTTTCACATGACTAGCACGTGAAGGAAGCTTCCTAGCAGCTTCATTTTGTGTCCAGCTGGTTTCAATCAAACGGTTGAGATTGCATTTGATAATTCATGATATGTGGCTGTGGTTTCTGCTAGTGGCTTATGGACAAGTCTTCCATTAACTTAGATTCATTTCATTAACTTAGATTCAGTCAACCATTTCTTCTTCTTGTCCGAACCATTTCTCCATCTTCTCCATCTTGATTTCTTTCTTCTTTATCTCGATCTGCATCCATGGTCTGTTCACCTAAGCAAGAAATGGTTGGATCTTCAATAGTTTCTCCAATATATCTTTTAATTGTTTGAATTTAATTGTGTCTATCTCTCTTTAATTTCTACCTTTCAATTTTTATCTTGTTCGTATTTTCTTGTTTCAGTTCAAATTCCTTTATAAAATCACTAACCAACCTTTGCTTGGTCATTGACTCATTTCAAAGTGGAGATATGCAGTACAGCAGATGCCACCAAATTTTGTCAACATAGTGATTCATAAAGTGATTTAATATTTCCTTAATGTGCTCTTACGCCAAAATATCAATTTCTGAGAG
Source organism: Lycium barbarum (assembly GCF_019175385.1). Lineage (NCBI taxonomy): Eukaryota > Viridiplantae > Streptophyta > Magnoliopsida > Solanales > Solanaceae > Lycium > Lycium barbarum. Next base: position 29,511,085 of record NC_083347.1, read on the forward strand.
ACTTCCTTTAAATTTTTAATTCTGTGGTCATTTTCGTTGTGGATAAAATAGCAGGGTCGTTCACTGCTTCTCGTAACGTGTAGCAGCGATGCTTGAAGGAAGATTATGGAGATTAAAATGGTGTTTAATTCAGTAATGTTTTACGAATCGACAGTGCAATACCTAGCTCTATTCCAAGAAATTTTGAAGTCCTATAAATATAATGGAGATTTTAAAGAATGGTTTTCAAAAGTTAATTCCTCTGTCCAATCTTCATTTATTGTGTGTGTGTAATGTGTATATATAGAATATGACTTGAAGTAGAAATCATGGTTTGATTGAATTGTTGGATGAACCCTAGATATGAATCTTGTGAATGAGATTGAGTAGTTGGTGGAGATGATGAATAATGACTTGAGGATGAAAATTGAGTTATATGGTAATATTATTAGTCTTAATGAAGTGTTAAGCATCAGGAACCAGATTAATGAAGTCGAATTACTATGGAATGCGAACTTGACGACTCATAATAATTAGGTTAAGCCCTCAATGAGGTTTTGATGAGTTAAAATGGGCAAGTATTGATATGAACTGATAATATATATATATATATATATATTGGATGTAATGGGACATTTGGAGCATACATTGACGATGTTGGGACGTCAGAAAGAAATTTGGAGCTTACGTTCGGTATTGGAGTAAAACCAAGGTAAGAAGCTTACTCATCTTGGGTCGTTTTGTGTAAATGTGTAGAGATGCAAATCATATATAAATGTGTGAGTGTCGTTGTGGGAACAAGCCAGTGTGGTTTTACCATGTATTAGATATTGTGATGCATATGAAGTGCTATTTCATTTTATAAATCACATTTCAAAATGAACACACTACAACATTAGTCATCTATAGCTACGAATTCTTAGCTATGAATTTGAAAATCGTGGCTAATACCTAGCAATAGCCACGAAAACTAAAATTTCATGGCTATTTACAATTTTGTAAAATTTCTTAGCTACAAAACTCACATGGCAAAGCTAATTCCTCATTTTTGCTATAGTTGTCAACTATTGTGGCAATAATAACCCAAGTAGCTACGAATTTATTGCTACAATAAAACGTCGTAGCTAAATCACATGTTTTTTGCTACGCGTTTGAAGTTACTGTAGCAATAGTAACCTTATAGCCACAAAAAATTACTTGAAACAAAATATTATAGCTAAATAGATATGTTTGCTTCAAGTTATAAAAATCCGTAGCAATAATTACCTAAATAGCCACAAATTTATTGCTTCAATAAAACGTCGTAGCTAAATCGTATGTTTTTGCCACGCGTTTGAAGTTATTGTAGCAATAGTAATCTTATAACCACAAAAATTATTTGAAAAAAATATATTATAGCTAAAGAGATATATTTTTGCTTCAAGTTTAAAAATATGTGGCAATAACTATCCTAATAGCTACAAACTTAATGCTACAATAAATTTCATAGCAAATAGTAATATGTTTTTGCCACATATTTGAAGTTACTGTACCAACATTGATCTTTTTAGCCGCAAAAATTTACTTGAAATAAAATAATGTAGTTAAACCGATATTTTTGCTTCAAGTTGGAAAAAGCAGTGGCAATAATTAGCTTAATAGCTACAAACTTGTTGATAAAATTTTATAGATAAATATAAGTTTTGTTACGCATTTCAAGTTATTATAGCTAAATATTTTACGTCATGTTATAAAAAAATAGCAATAGTTGGATAACAGCTGGAATTTTTTTTATGACAAAATGATATATTCGCAAAATCAGAAAGACAATAAATTTTCATGGCAAGTTATTAACTTTTCTTCATGCACTTGAAGATACTATCATATCATATTATAAATATTTTTCTTTGGTTAAAAATCATGACAACAATTGATCCAAAAAAAACAGAGAAATTATTTAGAGTTTTCTTATATCTAAATGCTTATTTTTATGAAAGTACTCACATTATGAAAACTTTAATAGTAATTTGTTGATAGATTTTTGTATGTGTGGTCCTTAGTTACTTTAAATAAGTATTTAGAGTAATTTAATATAGCTAAACACTTATATTTAAATAAATACACATATACAAAAGAATTTTGTGGTATGCGTTTAGTTTTGACAAATGATCACAAATTCAGAATACTTAGAGGAACACGCTAACACTACAAAAAGAAAAATAAATAGATTTACTAATATATGACATTTTGTATATCTAGATAAAATTCTAATTTTGACACTAATAGAAAAAAAGTGCATATATATATATATAATAGTTATGAATTTTCGACAAAAAATGAAATTTATCGCCAATTTTGGCGCTAACATTTAACATGAAATCTCCTTTCTAACAATATAATAATATTTCAATTTTTTTTTTAAATTATGTTTTTCTAATTATGTAGAATATAAGAATATATTTTTTCTTATATCTAGTTGCACTAAGAATTAAGAATTTAACACGGTTAATATTTAAGTCCATAACAAAAAAACCCACTATGTTGTAATTTTTATTAAGTTACCTATGAGTTAAGACCACAATTAGAAAACAATTGAATTATGTCTAATTAATGTGTAAATAACTAATTATATAAAATTTAAACACCTATAAGCTTGTGTTTGATTACATTGTATAATTAGTTATATTTATTTAATATCGACAAATAAAAAAAATTACCTTGGTGTGGTCCTTTTCAAATTTAATAATTTATTCATTATCATAAAACAAATCGCTCATCTATTAGATCATAACTATTACATCATAGTTTATATAAAATTGACTATTACTTGTAAGATTCTACATAATTAAGTAACTATTTAATTAAATTTAAATATCTTATTATATCACATTTAAAAATTATGTGCTTGTATCTTATTATATTCAATTTAAATAAGCAAAACAAGTTATTGATGTTAATCATAATTTTAATAAATTGATACAACAACAACAACATACCTAGTGTAGTTTTAGAGGTGGGGTTTGGAAAGGGTAAAACATATGCAGACCTTACCCCTACCTTGGTTGGTACAGAGCTTGGATCCAATAGACCCTCGTCTCAGAGAAAGCATATCAATTTGAATAATTTGATAATTATGATAAATGTAAGAGAATATTAAAAATAATAAATATAGGAGCATATGACCCAACAAACAATATCACAATTCAGTATAAAAAATATTACATGTTAGTTTTAATATTAATTAATTTAAATAATAATGTAACTATCATTTCTAAATTAACGAATTTAATCTTTTTTGATATTTTAATTATTTTTTATTTTCTTTTTATATATTGGATTATCCGATAGTTGAAAGATATATTTTTGAATGTCATTTTTCATGAAAAGAGCTAATTTGTTCTATTATATTTATTGTAACTTATATTTTTACAATTATCTTTTGGGATAATTACATTAAACATTCCGATAATATGATTCAGTTTCGGTTACATTCCTTCTATTTTAAATCAAACACTTATACCTCTTATATTATATAAATACTACAGTTACACTCCCAATGAGGTATATACGAAACTAAATATTTGAATACAATTATTAAAAATTAAATTAAATTTACAATAAGAAGTATTTATGTATTTATTCTTAAGAAATTTAATGGACAAGATAAGCCTTTTTTTAATATCTTCAAGCATTGGATTAAATTAGAAAACACATATATGTTCTGGAACACATATCGTTCGAAACTTATTACTAAGAAAAGGACACTGATTACTTAATAAGATATTTCAACTAATCATAATAATTTTCCTACACTTTAAACATGTATTTTATTTTCATTTAGTTTAATCATAATATTTTATCATATAAGAATTTCTCATTTTTATTTTAGTTTAATATTTATTCTTCCACTTTAAAATATCTTAAAATTACATAAAAACAACTTTTGATTTATAATTCTAATTAGTATTTGAATAATTATATTTTATTATACTTAATTTTGGATAAACCTCGTGAGGGTGTAAGCGTAGAATTTCAGTGATATCGAGAGTTTAAGTGTTTTATTTTAAAATACAGGAGGGATATTATATTACATTAGTGTTTAGTGTAATTAACACTTCTTCTTTTTTATAGGAAATTTTTTTGACTATTATTGTTACTACATTTATTTTCGTTTATGGTAGTTGTATACAAAAAGTTTTAAAAAATAGTATAGTATAAAACAAGAATAGGATGCGTCCAATATCCCTAATTCCTAGCCCATATTGACACCTCTATCCCTAAACCTAAGCCCTTAAGATTCTTTTCATACCCAGCCACCGCCACACCCCTCACCCGCTTTCCCCTTTGCTTCGTCAATCAAAATCAAGTTTGCACTTTTTCACAAGTTTTTTTTTTTTTTTTGAATTTTCTTTTCTCCCCACTTGTTGTTCAAAAATATTTTTACATTCTTCTTTAAGTTGCGATAATTGTAGACATTGAAGCAATTGTCTTTTTTATTTTTTATTTATTTTTATTTATGTATGTAGATTGGTTCTCATCGATTTAAGGCGAGCAATGGTGATTTCATGTATATTGAGAGTGAAGTTATGTGAAGTCGACGACAAGGTAAGTTAGGCTTTTGGCTTTTGGATGTTGTGACAAAGTTGATCTTTTTTGTTATACATATCAATCACAGAGGCTAAGTTAGTCTACGGTTGTGTCGTATAAATATTTATGTTTCAGAAATTGTTCAATAGTCATAATGTAGTTAAAATCAAATGCTTATTATTATTGTAAATGATAATATCGGTTCAACAGGTTTTCTTGTATCTATAATTCTTCCATGAAGGATAATGAAGTGTTGTAGATATGCTTGTTCCTTGATTAAAACACGCTTAGAAAAAACTTTTAGTGCAAAAGATTGAATTGCTTGGAACTTGCGATCCATTTTAAGATTATTGAGTTTCATTATCTTACAAAAACTGTTCATATAAGAATTTTAAGGAAATTTTAGTAAAGATAATGCTTTTCTATAAAATATATGATCATATGTACCTGTTAAAGTTATATACATGATACAATTATTTTTGCTTTTTGGTATTAATTTACTTTGTTGAAATTGATAGGCAAATTTGTTGAATTATTGGAGCAACAATTCAAACTATGTTACAATTGGAGATAATGGCGGAAGAAAAAGGAGAAGACTATCCGGCGTTGTATCTTAAGCAAGACACTATTATTGTAATTGTTGTCATAGAAAAATTATTTGTGAGTATTTTGAAATTTAACTATGTAATTATGTGTAAGTTGAAATCAATTTTGGAATCTAAAATTTTAATTTTTCGCTACGTTATAGAAATTCTTGAATTAACAATGCTTATGGCGTATTCTTCAATTTGTAGCAATGGAATTTTTGTAATCATGACTAAACCTATGTATAATTGGCAAAAATATGGTTATACATATTTACCCTTCGTAGCAAAATTTAAAAAATAATTAACCATAATTTTACATATTTTGTGGCAAAAAGAATGAATTTTTAGCTACGTACAAAAATATTTGTGGAAAATACTATAATTCATACCTATGGATTTCGAACTCGTAGCTAAATACAAATACTATTGCCACCAGACTAGAATATAAAATAGCCACAAAGTTTGAATTTTCATAGCAAACAAATCAAGTCTTTTGCCACAAAATAATATATTGTGGCTACAATATAAAATTGCTACAGATTTTATTCGTCGTGGCAATAGAGTAAAATTATTTTGCTACAAGTATATATTTCGTGGCAAGAATTTTTTTACTGTCATAACTACAACACAAACAAGATTCGTAGCAATAAGTATTAGGTCATAGGCACGGACCATGTAAAGTTTGTAGCTAACTTTTAGCTACGAATTTTTTTTTTATAGCTAAAGTGTTTAGCCACGAAAATTTTCATATTTAGCTACAATGTATTTCGTAGCTATATGTACTCTGTGTTGTAGTGACATCTTATTTTTGAAACTTCTTGATTAAATGGAACATGAAAACTTATGGGGAAAAGAATGGGCGCGCCCCCTCAAACCAAAATAATTACTCACCCATTATCCCTTTTACTTTTGTACCCCCAGAAAATATCAAAACTATTTATCTGAGATGCCCTCCAAATTATGATATCACCATGGTATATAAATATACTGAGATGGTATCATTGAAGACTGTTCAGTTCTTCTCTTAGTCCTATATATACCATCATGGTATATAAATATACTGAGACACTTATATAAATATTTAAAAAGACACTTTTCTCAAAAAAAAAAAAAAAAAAAAAAAAAACTCGGTGATACCATCATCTTATATACATATATTGTAATGGTATCATAGAGGTGTGCTTCAGTCCTTCCTCCTCAAGACCATGGTTATCATCATGGTATATAAATATACTGAGATGCTATCATGGAGGACTAAGAGAAGGACTTCTTCGTCCTCCATGATACCATCAAGATACATAAATATACGACGATGATATCATGGAGGAAGGGTTTTGGACGAGGGGATACGTCAGGTAAATAGTTTTGGGTGAGGGGGTACGTCGGGTAATTAGTTTAGGAGGGGCATGGGGCGGGTAATTATTTTGTATTTTAGGGGTATTTGGGTTAGTTTTCCAAAACTTATTGATAAAATGGAACTTGAAATGAAATATTATAAGTTAATACAAACTTTATAAATTTATGTTGGATGCTAAAATAATGAAACATGAGTTGAATAAGATTCTGAATTTGTTTAGGTCAAATATAACATTGAAGTGCTATTGGAATAAAAAAAAATATATTAATGATTTGAAATAGCATTTATTAAAGACTTTGAGTTTTAAGCTCTCGTTTGATAAAGCTTTGATATATTTGAGAAATGATTTTACATTTATAAATGTGTCTACGGTTGGAAAGAGGCTATGAAAGTCACAGTTTGAAAAGATAAATATTAAAAGCACAAGTGTGTTATGAAATCTATTTTGGGTCATTTGCACGATTATCCTTCAAAGGCACTGATCTTTAATTTTTGTCCCTCAAATTGGTGGTCTTTAATTTTTACCATTCGCCTAACATCATGAGGTTTGGGTTCGAACCCCGGTTCAGTCAAGAAAAAATTGCAAGGTAAAGTTTCGTAGCAAAGTTAAGCCTATTCGGGCCAAAGTTGGGTCCAAACTCTACCTTAAGGTGCAAAACTCTACCTTGCGAATTTTTTTTTTTTTTTTTTTTTACTGAGCTGGGGTTCGAATCCAGAACCTTAGGGTGTTAGGCAAAGGCAAAAATTAAAGATCACCAATTTGAACAGTGCCTTTGAAGGGAAATCCGCACAAAAAAATTATATATTTTGGCTGCAAAAATGTTATGGAGTTACTAGTAGAGGCAGCCGAGAGCGGTAGTTGAGTGGTAATTGCTCATCCTAGAAAACATGTGCCGGTGTAGGGGGACATATTCAATGATTAAGTCGAGGTATGCGTGTTAAATTCTCCATCGAGAGGGCAATCACTTGCTCTAATCGTGGCAAGGTTAAGTCGACTCATACGACACGACACCACGGGAGACTGCTCAAGCAAGTAGGATCAAATACTTGCAGCTATACTAGTGTACACCTAGTGTTTATCTTGTATCAGAGTCAGTATAGTCCTCCCAGTGATTTAATAATTCATTTAATTCATGTTCGACCATAAACTTGTGCATTCATTGTTGAAAGTTTATTAGCAAATATTGATTGGAAATGGATTAAACTTGAAGTTTCATTTCAAACACTGAAATTGTGATTTGATATAAACATTTTATGTTTTATATCAGATGTTGCTTGCCTTGTTTTCTTGTTAATGTCTTGTCCCGACTTTAAGTTAGAGAGAGTTAATGATACTTATTAAATATTGTGATGATGTATTCAACCATCCACTTTTCTTATTTTCAAGATGAGGTGTGACGCATGACGAGCAAACAAGAACAAGGATGACATTCTTTCTCGGAATATTTGGTGAGACACCACTTCATGTTCGTGGCGGCTTGTTATATTTTCTTGTAATCAGTCGGGGTTAATTGTTGTCCTTCTTACTCCATACGTGTAGAGGCTTCGTAGATAGTAGAGTTGGGTTGTAATTATTATGGTACATGCAAGACATGCAGGAAAGGCTAATATACTCTGGATGAGGTTTAATATATGGGTTTAGTTCGCTCGGTGTGGATAGAGTGTCGTGTGTTGGTTACATCAGTTCATGAATTTTGAGGAGTGACAAAACTAGTATCTGATTTCATTTACTACAAATATTTCTGCCATATAGTATACCATAAATGGTATATCAGTGTAACAAAAGAATATACAAGTGTTTAATTTCATTACTACAATTGTGTTTGACATATAGTATTACTTAAAAGGTATATCAATATAATAAAACAGTATACTAGTGCTCAATTACATTACAACAAATATTTTTGGCATATAGTAGACCAAAAGGGTATATCAGTATAACCAAATGGTATACTAGAGTTTTATTACATTACAACAAATGTTTCTGGCATATAGTATAATAAATGGTATGCCAGTATAAAAAACGGGTACACTAGTGTTAAATTTCAGGATTGCAAAATGTTTGTCATACTAAATATCAAACGGTATATCAATATGTCAAATGGAGTAAGTATATTTTACTATTTTATATCTATTTTTTCTCGGGGAATTGACATAAATATACAACTCTTAAATAAAATTGGCATGTTTTTAACCAAATGTTTTATTTAGCAAATGAAACCTAAAAGAAATGGCATTGAGTAGTCATTTGTCTTATGCCGGCTCAAAAATAGGGGAAGGAATATTTCCCCCCTAATCTCAGGCTGTTCACCCCAAAAATAGGGTAATGGATGTCTTTCTATATATTTGATTAAAAACTCCTATCAATAGTAAAAATAATTTAAAAAAAAATGCAACTGAAGATAAGATGTCACAAATGGATACCAATTTCAGATATTAATTAGATTTTTTACCCAATTATTATATACTTAAAAAGTGGAGAGTTGTTAGTAAAGGGTATTCAAATAAAGATAATTCCTTATTTCAAATTATTGTATCCTTAAAATTAGGGATACAATTTTTCCCTTTATTTTGTTACGTGATATCCCTAAAATTAGAGATCCAGAAACCCAAAAAATAGAAAATTCCAGTAAAGAAATCTCTTTAATATTTCTCTTTCTTATTTCTTTCATCTCTCCATTACTGTGTATATCTCATTAATTTTTTCACTCTCTTTTCTTCCATGTTATTAAATTTCTCTGATCAAAATCGAAAATCTATCATGACATATTATAAAGTACCATATATATATATATATATATATATATATATATTGTGAAGTACCATGTATACATATTGATGTATACTATGAAGTATCATGTATACATTATGATATATATTGTGAAGTAACATGAATTTTATTACAGAGAATAGTTTACGTATACATTTGATGTACAAAATAAAAAATAAGTTGTTTTCCTTTTCAAGAATAATTTATGTATACATGTAGTCGTCTGAATAGAATACTTGATGTATACATTTAATTGATGTATTCTTATATAATTTAGCAAAACGAGTTCAATTTGTTATGTGCACAACCATATGTATCCAAATCAGAAGGTGTATACAATATGTCTATGCAAACCCAACTAAAATCAAACAATAAACCAACTGTATTCAACAAACAAGCACGTGTATACAATAGATGTATACAAGCATATGCAATAAAACCTGGCATGTGTATACATTTCGTTTATATAACCAAAAGGTGCATACTATAACAACCTGAAGAAAAAAAAAACTAGAAGGTGTATAAAATATATGTATACAAAATAGTGATGCAATAAAAAAATAAGAACCCAAACATTTGTATACATTAGGTGTATACAACTCAAAATTGCATTCATCATCCAATGCACGAATTCTATCAAACAGACTCAGAATCAGAATTATCTATATCAGAATCTTTGAAATCAGAATCTTCAGATTCAGAATTATTCATTAGAATTTTTGAAATTGGAATGTTCAAAATCATAAACAGAAGCCCGACTCTTGAACTCCACTAAATCCATTTTTTTTTAAAACAAGATTCTTGTAGTGAAAGTTCTAATTTTAATGGGAGTTCTAATTGAATGATTTTAGGAGAAGAAAGTGGTGGGTTTAGGAGAAGAAAGTGGTGGGGGGAATTTTGGAGAGAGAATGAGAAACTAAGAAAATAAAGTGGACAAAAGAAATGGAGAAACCAACGTATAAAGAGAACAAAGTAGAGACAGAATGAGAAGATGGGAGCTATTTTTTCTCAAAAGGTTATGGGTCATGTTGTGCTAAAATATTTGACCCAAAACATATATATTGGCCTTTTTATGCCAACTTATTAAAGATTGGCTAATATATGCCAAATTAGTCTAACACTTGGCACACCGTGCCAATTTCCCTTTTTTCACCTACTTTAGGCGTAGCATGTTTTAATGAAGAATATCTCCATGGAATGAGTATTCAGTTGGAAAAAATCTATAGAAAAAAAATTACAGTGTAGTTGGAAAATGAAAACAAGAAGTGGGTGGTGAATTGCGTAATAATAAAATTATAATGCACTATAACTTTGTCCAGTTGAACATGCATATATTCTTCTTACAAACAGAAATCGTTAGATAGCACAAATCAATAAAAGATTACGTATAGTAAAGAGAAGATACATAAAATGCACCCCAAACTTGTCGCGTAACTCAGTTTAACACTGAAACTTTACGGGCATTTTCGTACTAGTGCACTCACCTTCTTAGAAGCGTATGAGAAGAGAGAAAAAACCAAAAAAAAGTTTGAAGTGACAAACTGTACACATGTCATTTTTTATTAGTTGTCACGACCCAATTTAGAATTGCGTAGGCACCCAAGGGGGACCCACATTAGGGTGTCGTCCGACACCCCTTAGTCGGGAAATTTTAAAATTTATATGTAAATAATCTGAAATAAAACTGAATATTCTTCATATAACAGGGATGACATTGCTTAGCAAAAAGGCTTCTGTGGCTGGCTGGCTAAGTGCCTTGCCATTTTATCATTTACCCAAGTTTGAACCTCCTCTACAACAATTGATCCCTTTTTATTTTTAGGAAAACTAAGCGCCTAACCTTATCGACACTACTTACGAAAAATCCTGCGTAGGCCACTGCGGGCATCTATCATTTTTACCTCAGTAGGCGAACCCTCAACCAAAACAAAACATTTGCAAGTAAAGAACGAGATTCATTAACCTTCAAGATATAATATAACCGAAAAATAGAAGTCAAACCAATATATTCAAATAATTTAGCGGAAGTGTTTACAACAAATTAATAAATACAGTGACTCAGTTTTCCCCATGACCTGATCTAGACTAGTACAAGAGCGACTAATGTTGAACCGGAATACAATAATAAATCTATGACCCAACCTCCATTTCGGAATAAAAAGGATGGAGGCCTTCAAGATAGACACCGTGCATCTTCCGAAAAACTCCAATGATCAATTTCCTGAAAAACTCTACACCCTAGAAGGGATGTAGCAAGAGTAGTATCAGTAAACATATAACTAATATTCTTTTCCTGATATATTAATATATATTTTTATGCAAATTTTCTTATTTTGAGACAAATGAAATTTGCAGGTCCCACCTTTTATATATATATAAAAAAAAATCCTTCTCCTTATTTCATACATCACATTACTGGTGTCAAAACCATTCTGAAAACCGACCGAACCGATTTTTAGGTCTTTTTGGAAAAACCGAAGAGTTCTAGTATAAACTAAAATCGTACCGAATAATCAGGTAGATTTTTTATTTCATAAAAAAATACCAAACCGAACCGAACTGAATATATATATGTCAATTTAAAATTATAAAACATTAAAAACTTCACCTTGGGCCATGAGCTTTGGGTGAATCATAAGTCATATCTATCAAAATTTACCCTACCACTGTTAAGTAATGGAGTTACGCGGGATTACTGCTTAAAGTCTAGAATTCAGCATTGCTTCTCAACTTACTTTATATCAATGATACTTGTTCAAGAAAAAAGCAATTGGACGAAGATATGTTTTGAGACTTCCTCTTCTTCTTTTTTTACCCCTCGAAATTTTGTTAATTCAAAAGATTAATAGTAGTAGTCAAACATATTCAACTGTTAAAAAAGTTTAAGGATTGATATCTGAGGCGAAAGTTATTTCTATTGTATATGAATCTTCAAGTATGGTTTCGAAAAGTCTCATTTTGGTTATATTTGTAAATTAACCGAAAAAATGATATGGTATAATTTTTAAAAAACAACCGACCGAACCAAACCATTGACACCCCTACATCACATCTCATTGATTTTCTAGTAAGCAAAGGAAATGGCGTGAAGGGTCTTTTCCAAATGGGTCTCGAAATCGTTCCTAAAAAATTCATTCAACCCCATGACGAAAGACTAAATTTTACCCTTATAGTGTCCTCAAAATCCATAACCATAATTGATTTCTCAAATTTCAATCACCCAAAAGTTGAAGAATTGATTTGTGATGCAACAAAAAAATGGGTTTTTCCAAATCATCAATCATGGAATTCCAGTTGAAGTTCTTGAGAATGTAATTGAAGCTAGGCATAAGTTCTTTGAGTTGTCTGGGATGGACGAAGCTGGGCATATTTCTCAATGGAAGATGTTTACGAGATACAAAATATAGCGGAAAACCAAGTTTTTATATGCTGCAAAAAAAAAAAAAAACCTAAACCTTTATGTTGTGCATTCTAGAATCTTGAACATTATATGCCATCGACCTACTACTTTCACCAACAACAAAGTTATGAAATCTATCAAAGCTACTATCAGTTTCTCCATGACTAGTCCACATTTTATAATTTTCTCTGAACCGCATTAATCTCATAAAGCTTAACTATCTCTGATGTTAAGTAATTCCTACATTGCATATCTTACAAGGACACTTAATCAAGATATCAAGTAAAAAAGTTTCAACTGCCACTACATGGTTAACACAACTAGCGACACATTCTACAAAAAGTAACTATTTTTTCTTTTTTCTTCTTTACCATTCTTCAATATCCAAAATCTAATGCTGATCTTAATTCAAGATATAAAACCTAATTACTGAATACTAATCTTAAATTCAAGGTTCAATTTATTTTAGTTCAAGATTCACTTATTATTTAAAGCTGAGTTTAATGTTCAATTAGAAGACCCCATTCAAGACTCAAAGTTCAAAGTTCGATTCAAAGTTCTACAACAACAATGTAACTAATCAAGATTTTTTTATTTTTTATTTTTTATTTTATTTTTAACAAGACTTCAACTTTACCAATCCAATAGAGAATCAAAGTAAAGATACAATCTTTTTCCAACAAGCATAACTCAAATAGCACACAGTATTTAACTCAACCGTTAAATGTCTCTCTCTAAAGAGCTAATTCTCTGCCTTCTCTCTAGAAAATCAAAATCTTTTTACCTTGAACATTGAAGAAAATAACAATACTAACTCTGACCAATCACATTAACCTATTCCGCCAAAGCCTCCTGACAAATCAATAAATACCACGGCCAATACCGAGAGAAACTCTACAGAATCTAGTTTCAAAAGTAAGCTTCTTTCTAGTGAACCGATAATCGACATCACTATGAATATTGATGAGCAAAACCCAGTTCCTTTAAATGCAGCTGATATGGACACCCAAGGAAGTGGAATGGACACAATAATTAATGGTATAAAGACCATTCATCTGTCCCATCAAAGATAAAATCCGGCTCTACTCTCCTTGGAAATACTCGTTGATTGTCAAACTTATTGGCAAAAGAATCATCCACCACTACTTAAAAGGGGCAGAATTGCCCTTCTTTTGGGGTGGTCTTTAAATTTTGCCCCTCATATTTGAAATCTTTAAATTTTGTCTTTCGCTAAATCTCATGTGTTTCAGGTTCGAACCCCCACACAGTCAAAATTTTAAAAAAAATTCGCAAGACAGAGTTTAAATTTCGCTGTGCCCCCATCGGTATACACTTGTGAAGGAATTAGCAAAGTTATGTCGGACCCGGCATACTTATGCCTTATGGGCAGACTTGGCATAAGTATGCCGGTTCCGGCATAACTTTGATAATTCCTTCACAAGTGTATGCCGGATCCGGCATAAAAGTTTGCCCATTAAAAGTATGCCCCCATCGGCATAAACTTGTTAAGGAATTACCAAACTTACGCCGATGTGGGCATACTTATGCCTTATTGGCAAACTTTGCCTTGAAGCATATATATGTATATTTTTTTTAACTTTTCAAAGTAAACCTTTAGTAATGACTTAACTAAAAGTGTGCCGATAAAACATAACTAAAAGTATGCCTCATAAGGCGTAAGTTTTCCTTAAGGCATAACTAAAAGTTTGCCTTATAAGATAAAGTTTAAATTTTGTATGCCCCCTCCGGCAGACTTCTAGTTATGTTTAACTAAAAGTCTGCCGGAGGGGCATACTTTGCCTTGAGGGGCAGACTTTTAGTTATGCCGGATCCGGCATAACTTTAACTTTTTCTTAAAGATTGTATGCTGGATCCGGCATACAATCCCCCAGTCCTGCCTTGCGAAATTATTTTTTTATTTTATGCCTGAGCGGGGGTTCGAACCCAGAACTTCACGTATTCGCCCATTTTTCTAAGCAAAGGGCAAAATTTAAAGACCACAAATATGAAGGGCAAAATTTAAAGACCACAAATTTGAGGGGCAAAATTTAAAGACCACCCCAAACGAAGGGCAATCCGCGCAAAAAAATGACTTAAAAGCAAAGAGCCAAGAGATGTGGAAACCAACTGAAAATTTCCCCTTGATTAATCTGGGTTTTGATTATTTCATAGTCAAATTTTCCAAAGAGGAAAATATGATAAATGTTCTTCAAAATGGCCCTTGGTTTGTTAACGGCCACTTTCTTTCCATTAAGAAGTGGGAACCAAATTTTGTGGCGAGTGAAGCTAAGCAAAATTATTCGGCAGTTTGGGTTCGTCTTCCCCAACTGCCGACAGAGTTCTATGATGCCCCACTACTCCAACAAATAGGCAACAATATCGGAAAATTACTTAAGGTTGATGCTTTCACCAGTTCCACTCTTCGAGGCCGATATGCACGATTGTGTATTCAAGTACCATTAGAAACGCCAGTGGTGACCCGAATTGGAATTGGCTCTCTTATTCAAAGTATTTTTTTTTATGAGTGTGAGGGCTTTCTTTGCAAAAATTGTGGTCGATTAGGACACACTCAAGTTAAATGATCTTATCCAACAACGACCACCAAGATGAATACAGAGCAACAAACTCAAGCTACAACCAAACCAACAAACGTTGCTACAAATTCAAAAGACGGAGATTGGCAGACAGTATCCTTTGCATCGTGATCAGGGATCTCCCAAACCTCGTTCACAAGGATCATCCACTAAACAAGATTCTTGTAATCTTAATTCAGTTACAACACGTAACCCAGGTAGTATCAATGTTAAAATTTTCTCTGCAGATTCGGGTAAGTTTTTGTCTAATAAAAAATTATCCTTTAAGTCTATTAATTCTTCTCCTTCGGTGAAAGTTTTTAATTCTTTATCCCCAGCTAAATTTGTTAATTCCCTACCCTCTTCTAGTGCCCTTCCATCAGTCCACAAAACTAATTTGCCCTCTAATAATAACAAAAATTCCCCTCTAAAGAGATTTTCCAAAAAAAACTGGCGGGGCCACCAATAAAAACCAAACCCAAAATAATTCCCCTTGTACTCCCCATCACGCGGACAACAGTAAAAAGAGGAAAGGGGAGAATAACCAAATTCACTATAATAATAAATTCTCTATCCTTCCAAGCTTGGATGAAAAAAATGCCTGATGCAACTTTTACTACTGATACACACCAAAGAGGAACAGATACCAACAAACCCTTTACCCCTTCCAATTCTCCTTCAATAAAACCAAAGCAATCCCCCAATAATGATGTGCCACGTGGACTTGATATGTCCCACTCTACATCCAATGAAATTTTATACAATAATAAACATGGACACGTATTACACTCTAGGGCCGATGTGGAACATTCTAATTCCTTGCTCCCCACTTCTTCTTCACAAATGGCAAGCTCTACTGGACAAATGTCCGACCTCGATGGCCAAGTGGCCATGCAAGTCGAGTTCCAAAATCCTACAGAATATTTTTTGAGCAACACCACTTCTTTAAATTCACGCCATACAATGCAACAAGTTACGAGAATCAAGATTTGCAATCATTAGTTCTACTCCCACACTCTTCCTCTTCCCTATATTCCCCTTTTGTAGTTGCAAATGTTAAGACCTGTACATCCTTTAGATAGGAGAAATTCACCAGCCCTCTTCACACAACAAATCCGACCACCTCTCCTAGCCATGAACAACAACAATCTCCACCAACCTCCACCATTAGTAGCACATCACCCACTGATATTTGCAACCCAACCAGTCCATCATGTCCACCAACCCCAGTCATGGATCGAGCAGGCCTTACAGGGCCAGGCAGTCTTCTTCACTCTGGACATCAATGGAGTAAACACGATGATCATTATCCAGAATTAGAACTTCCTAGCCCAACTAATTACGGAGGGAATGCACTTGGCCATGGAAAATTACATGAATCATCAATGGATGGAAAATATTTTAGAACCTCTGGCACCAGCAATGGCTCCATCTTTCTACCAACAACTTCACCCACACTGGAACCTACCACAGCCCTTCAATCAACCGGTGAACATGAATCCCATACTTCAACTCCTATTCTACACTCCACAGAAAGTTATCAAAGTCAATCCCCTCTTTTTTCCATGGCAGCCAGTACCAATAACACCCCATGCACCACCTCTCCAATTTCATATACCACCACCTGTGCTGATTCAATTTCCACCACCATCACAAATCCCAATCCAGATTCCATTAGCCAATTTGAATCCTCCTCCAATAGCACCTCCTCAATCACCAGTGGAAATTTCCCCCCCTCCACAAGAACAAATGGAAATCCCACTGGACCTACTTTCCATTAGAAATACCACCACCGCCCCCCAGATCAAGTTTAGAATGTGGAGGACCTACCATGGGGGTCCTTCACCGAGATATCGACCCTCCGTCAAGTCTCTCTAATGATCTTTCCGAAGAACGACGACAAGAAGTATATCCACAAGTGTCCAGTGGCCCTAATGAAATATGCGTTCGATCTTTGGCCAGCAATGAACAGAGCAATAGCAAAATACGCGGTGGTACTGACACCAACCTTAAGAACGAGTTCATTTGCTCCAATGGAAAATACAGTGACTCCCAACCCCCAGTTCACCCATACCCTAATGACTAATCCCACTAGTTTTATCGTTTGGAACATGTTGGGGGGGGGGGGGGGGTAGGGAATAACCCAAACTTCAAAAGAAATTTTAGGGAACTGATTCAGCATCGCAGGCCCTGCATGGTAGCATTATTGGAAACCCGAATGACTAGTCATGTTAACCTTAGGGATGAATTTACCTTTGATGATTTCTGAGAGGTGCCAGCACAAGGAGCTTCTGGTGCAATAGTTTTGCTCTAGAACACTAGCATGGTAACAGTCAATCAACTTACGCAATCTGACCAAGAATTACATGCAATGATTCAGGTATGTACAAACCACAAACCTTGGGTTTTTAGTATAAATACGTTAGCACTAAGAGTATTCAAAGGAACTTGTTATGGCAAAGCCTTGAAGCTGTTTCTGCGAATGTTAATGATTTGTAGTTTGTCGCAGGTGATTTTAATGAAATCTTAACCCAACAGGATAATTTTTTTTTTTTTTTGGGGGGGGGGGGGGGGGGGGGGGGGGAGCAGGCTTATCAATACCACTAGAAGTTCCAAGGTTTGGTCTTGTATAAATCACTGCAAATTGATTGATTTAGGTTTTAAAGGAAATAGATTCACTTGGTCTAATCACAGAAAAAAAAACAACGTGGTTTAATTCTAGAAAGACTCGACCATTGTTTTGCCAATGACAAATGGGTGAACTCATATCCAAATGCTTCCGTTACTCACCTGCCTAAGACATACTCAGACCATAATCCTATTTTAGTTAAACTAAGTAACCAACATAGTTCTAGTGGACCAAAACCTTTTAAAGTAGAGCGATTTTGGTTTGACCATCCTGAATTTAAAACAATTGTGCAAGAGAGTTGGTTGAATAGAGACCTAATAGATGCTACAAATTTTTTCACTACCAGAGCCTCTGATTGGAATTCCTCTACTTTTGGTAACATTTTTCTTCAAAAGAGACGTCTAATAGCCAGAATAGGAGGAATACAACAATCTCCTGCTTCCATGCATAGTAGTTTCCTTTAAAACCTCGAAAAAGAGCTTGTTATGGAATATAATAATATTCTCAAGGCTGAGGAGGATTTTTGAAAAATTAGGTCTCGTACCCACTGGCTTAACGATGGCGATGCAAATACGAAATTTTATCATTTATCGGTCATTAACCGAAGGAGGAAAAATATGATTTGCTATTTCAAAGATGACCAAGACAACTGGGTCACAAATCCTGATCAAATCAAAGCCCATGTTTTCTCCTTTTATAAAGTCATATATACAACCTCCCATCAAGCTACTAGACTACATGATACTATTTCTTCTCCTACTAGTTTCCATAATATCGACCTCTCTCCCTTAGACAAACCCTTACATGATCAGGAAGTCATTCAAGCAATTCTTTCATTCCAACCCTTCAAAGCCCCCCGCCCCGATGGTATTCACCCATTCTTTTACTAAAAACATTGGTCCATTGTTGGAAATTCTGTGTTAAAATTTTGTCATGAAATTTTCTCCTCTCAACAGATTCTCATACATCTAAATCATATTTTGCTTTTCTTAATTCCTAAATTCAAGAATGCTAATCATCTTAAAATTTTTAGGCCAATCGGGTTATGCAATACCATTTATAAGGTCATAACCAAGATCAGTGCTAATCGTATTAAACCCTTTCTAGCTGATTTAATTGGTCCTCACCAATCGAGTTTTTTAAAAGGCCGTAGCGCTTGCGACAATGCCATTCTAGTACAAGAGCGTTTAAATTATGCCAAGAATAGCAAAAGCAAACATGAGAATCTTATGCTAAAAAGACCTTGAAAAAGCTTTTGACCGCATAGAATGGTCCTTTGTTTATCGTACACTCCTTTTTTTCAAATTTCCTCCAAAAATTACTAGATTTAAATGCATTGTATTAGCTCTAGCAACATTGCTGGTCTTGTTAATGGCACCAAAACTAGTTATTTCTCACCCTCGAGGGGTATACGACAAGGCGATCCCATGTCACCTTACATATTCATTCTTTGCATGGAGTTTTTATCTACATATATCTCTTCCCAAGTTGATATCCTTAATTGGGATCCTATTTTTCTTAGCCGAAATGGTCCTCCCTTCTCCCATCTTTTCTTTGCGGATGATTTAACATTGGTAGCTAGGGCCACTCCGAAGTCTATTTATACTATTCACCATGTTTTATCATCTTTTTGTCAACTTTCAGGGCAAAAAATAAATGCAACGAAGTCCAAAGTTATTTTTTCCAGCCAATGTGATGATCATATTCGTAATCTTGTTCTCCAACTGTTGAACATCACTAGTACCGATCACTTTGGTCGATACTAGGGTTTTTCGATCCTCAATAAAAAACCCAAACCTTCAGATTTTAAATTCATTCTAGACAATATGAAGCTTAGGTTAGCAAATTGGAAGCTAAATTTCCTTAGTCCTGAAGGATGACTCACCCTCATCAAGTCCACATTAAACTCTATCCCAGCCCATGCTATGCAGTATTTTCTCCTACCCAAAAAAGTGTGTAAAGCAATTGACAAGATCCAACGAGACTTTTTATGTTAAATGGGATACTGTTACTAACACTTACATAAAGGGTGGATTAAGTCTTTGTAAGTCCCATGACAAAAACCTCTCTCTTTTAGCTGGTTTAGCATGGCACCTTTACACTAATAAAAAGACTTTATGGGCTCATACTCTCATTAAAAAATATGGTATGAAATCCTACTAACGTCCACCTCCTTTATCTGGGATAATATTCGTAAGGGTGGTAGTGTGTGCTCTAAGGCAGTGGCCTGGTTCCCAGGAAATGGGACCACCATCAACCTTTGGGAACATAGTTGGATACCTCTATCCCCTCCTCTTAGAGCAGTACTGTCTGGTTCCCTTAGGTACCATGAATTCAAGTTGTCTCTTGCTCACTTTTGGAACGACACTGGATGGAAATGAGACGCTCTTTCTTTTGATGTGCCCCATTACTTAAAGACTGCTGCTTCTACCATTTCCCTGCAAATGCGAGAGGAAGATACCCCTTACCGGTCAATTGAACCTAACAGATTTTTCACTACCAAATCTGCTCGTAAAATAATTACCTACGATACTGATACTATGTATTCCTTTAATTGGATTTGGTCACTCCATACCTTACCAAAAATAAAAAAAATTCTTTGGCTTGTCTTGCACAACAGACTTCCTACCAGATCCCATCTTCATTACATAGGATTAACTACTGACGCATCGTATCCTTTCTGCCCTCCCACTGAGGAAAGTATAACTTACATTCTATTAGACTGTCGTATTGCTAGGAAGTTTTGGTTAGACTTAGGTTTTAATATGAATAATATCCTGAACACTCCCACGCACTGATTACAAAATCTTCATGAATTAGCAGCCCCTATTTCTAATGGTGTTTCCTTGACATGGTTGGAATTTTACCCCTTTGCATTATGGTACATTTGGCTAAACCGTAATCATAACGTTTTTAACCAGGACTCGACACCCATTAACACTCAACTTATTCTCATGCGAGCTACTGAATACAAATATTGTACCACTGCCTCCCCCTCTTCTCCCCTCAAAAAGAGATCCACATTAAGCGGCATCCTCCCTCTCCGGGCTATATAATACTCAACTTTGATGGAGCTTTTACCAATCGCACAAACAAAGGGGGCATTGGTGGGGTTTTCAGAGACTCAAATGGCAATTGGATCATAGGCTACTATACTATTATGCACAGTCTAAACCCCACTATGGTAGAATTACAAGCTCTGCTGAATGGGCTTCAACTTGCTCTTGATAAACAACTCTTCCCACTAGAAATTGAAACTGATTCTGTAGAAGTAATCCAGCTTTTGGAAAAACCGCAATCTATTTATCATAATCTTCTTACTTCTTGCAGGTTACTATTGAGGAGGTTGAAGAGTCCAGTAATACGACATAATCTCAGACAGGGCAACAAGTTAGCAGATGTTTTGTCAAAGATGGGCAACAAGTTTGGAACACCCAATCACCTTCACCTTTTGTCAACCCCTCCACCAAGTATCAATGCTATTTTAGCAGCGGATAAAGCAGGAGTAGTATCTACTAAGTTAGTATCTATAAATGTGTGTAATAATCTAGCTAAGTTTGGTAACTTAAACACTCTAGCTATCCATGATAGCCACTATGTATCTGGTTCCTCTACTATAACTGTTTAGTACTAAATAAAATGTCCGTTTAATAAAAAATAAAATAAAATAGCACACACTATAAACACACCATTTATATATGAATCAAAAGCACAAGTAAGTACAAGAACATACCTTTGGTCTCTTATCAATGGAGAACTTCACAAGAATCTCAAAACCAACTTTCACAGAATCCCAATCTTCCTTATCACAAAACCCAACTAAAATCCCCAAACACTTAACAAAAGCCCTCACAGTAGAAGTTCCCACAACTCAACTGACAATCTAATTAATCAATTCGAGGTTCAATTCCAATTCTAAGTTAAAAGTTCAAGTAAAGGTTGTACAACAATAATTTTCACCTTATATATACCTCAGACCTGGTGTACCAAATCACGAACCTACATGATACTATATCTTGTAATAGCACAGGTTCCCTTTCATATTCTATTGCAAGTATTAGAAAAACTAAGTTACCATCCCATATCGGTTAAACGATAACTGAACCATTAGATCGCTAACAAATTAACTGAATCGATAATATTTAAAACTGACCGATAAGTAGTCCTAGTGCACAACCTACGTCATTTGCAACCTCTTCCCTGTAAATCTAAATCTTACTTGAGCAATGGATGTATACAAACTCTTGTACTAGTAAAATGTCTACTCAATGAATATATAGTACTTCATATTTTATGTGCTATATGAAAGCTTTTTTATTATTATACATAACAAATGAGAAATTCTTATAATAGTGAGACTCCTGCATGACGTTCTTAATTAAAGTATCAAAAATTTACTGAACAATACCAATATTGACGAAAATTCAAAATAATTGAGACGGTTCCTAAAACTATAATTTTTGTCATATATAATTTAGTAATAGAAAGATTATTTATAAAATATATTTCTTAAAATAACAGATCGAATCAAACCATTGACATTTTAGGTATAGAAGTCCAATACAGTTTGAATTCTTTTTAGTAGTAGTAACAACTTGCACTAAAAAAATCCTAAATATATGTGCATCTTTTTAGATTAAAAACAAATATACATATGCATCGTTTTATGCCATTTGATGTGGCGGGGACATCAAGAATCAAAGTAATCACATGTGATCATTGATTAGCCATAATTGTGTCTGGGAATTTTAGAGTACAACAGTAACTTCATCCCGTGATTGTACGAAATCCTAGGGATAGAATCCTGCACTTCTTTTAGTAATGACTAATACTTTATACTCTAGATAATAAAAGTTGCAAGTTGAGATAAAAATATTAGCATCTTCTTGGCTTCTTCTTCCGGAAAGATCAGCTGAATCTGTTTCCGTGACTCTACCCTTATTTTCACAAAACTTTAATTGGATGAGTCATTGTAATAAGAATATTTAACTTTTAATAGTTTAAGATCTAAGTTGTTCGGGTTGTGTAAAAAAATGGATGCATGCTTGTTGGACCTTCAAAAGTTATACATTTTTTAAGAATTCAATTCAAGTGTGATGACAGTTTAGAGGATATGCTCAATATATAGGTCAAGACCGATAAAAATGTATCTGCATCGGATGTTTAACCAAATCAATAGATTTACTGTATTTAGTTACCAATGGTATGAAAGACTCAAAATTCGTGTTATTTCAAGAAAGGAAACCGTGATTTGAAATGTTAATTTCTTACGTTAAGTCCATATTTGGCAGAACCTGCTATGACCGGTGAAAACAGTAGTGTATACGGTAAAAATCCGACTTATGCTAGACCGGTGAGACCGGGAATCGAGGGAAGAAAGAAACAAGCACGAGCATGAAGACTTTCTTTCGGACCGGAGGTATCGCACTAGAAGTGGTTGATCAGAAGAAAGCGAAGGAAATCGTTTGCTCCGGTTTCTCCATAGCCGAGTTGATCGTGGCCGTTAGTCCGGTTGATCGTGGCCGTTGGTCAGGGTGATCGTGGCCGTTGGTCCGGGTGATCAGTTACACAATTGCCACGCGTCAAGACCGTTCTGCCACATTGTACTGCCAATCGTACGGGTGTCAAACCGTACGACCCAACCTTATCCTTTTAGGGTTTTCTTTATTCAAAAGGGCTTTATGTTGTATAAGACTCATAAGGCAAAACTATAAATAGGAGACATTTCCCTACTTTTAAGGGTTAACTTTTTCAGATCTAGAACATTGTAACAGCAAAATATATAAAATCTCTCCCTCTCTCTCTCTCTCTGATATTGGTCCGGATTTGTGTGTTCTTTAGCTTTATTTATTCATCCAATACTTAAATACTATTTAATACATATATTTAGTGTAAATCACCTATTTCGATTCACTTGCTCACAGCAGATCCATATACATTTTCTTCCAACCAAATAGATTAAAGCTCATCCACATATCCTATACCTCACTTACAAATTCAATTGATTACCTAAATTCAGGGTAAACAGTTTGGCGCCCGCCGTGGGGCCTAAGATAATAGTGGTCTTTGATCTTGGTTTCTATCTCTTACCCGTCAGGATCGAAAAATCTTTTGTTCGTCTCTGTGAAAACGGACCAAATGACAAACAGTGGACAATCTGGTCACGTCAACAACAACGAGATTGTGAACGAAAATGAAGACAGTGGGCTACGAGGATTACCAGCAAATCCCGTCGACCCAAACCCCGTTAATTCGAGGGAGGGCCTCAACCGGCAAAACACCGTGAATCAGGAGAATGCCGCCCCGCCGGCCACCGATCCTTTAAATACTCACAATTCAATTACTTTGTCCCGGACACAAGGCCGGAAAGTGCCGGATACCCCGGATGATAATATTGACTTACGTTTAATTTTTGAAATGTTGCAGGAACAAAGGGCAGCTATTGCCGAACAAGGAGTCGCGATAGCCTAGTTGCAAAGCAAAAATGATAAAATGACCCCGGAGAGGACGAAAGGTGTTGCTGAACCTAGAAGGGACGAGACGCGGATGGTCGAGAGTAATGGGTCCGGAGCTGGTTCATCCACCGAAGTTCTGAGAATGCTCGAAACATTGGCGAAGCGGGTAGACTCGACTGAGAAGAGGGTGGAAACATATAACTCTCGGGTGGACCAAATCCCGGGGGCTCCGCCTATTCTGAAAGGATCGGATTCGAAGAGGTACATCAAGAGGCCTTTTCCTCCGAGTGCGGCTCCGAAGTTGATCCCGAAGAGGTTCAAAATGCCGGATATCCAGAAATATGACGGCACAACGGACCCTTAGGAACACGTGACTGCATACACCTGTGCCATAAAAGGCAGTGATGTTGAAGAGGATGAAATTGAATCCGTGTTGCTGAAAAATTTGGGGAAACTCTGTCAAAGGGAGCATTGACTTAGTACGATCATCTGCCCGAGCATTCAATCACTTCTTTCGAAATGCTCGCCGATGCGTTCATAAAAGCTCATGCCGGTGCCAAATAGGTGCAGGCCCGTAAGGCGGATATTTTCCGTATAGCCCAAAAGGATGATGAGTTATTGCGTGAATTTGTCAACCGATTCCAAAGGGAACGAATGGAGCTCCCTCCGGTTCCGGAGGAATGGGCTGCACAAGCTTTCACTAAAGGGCTCAATCCTCGAAGTTCGACGGCCTCATTCAAACTAAAGGAAAACTTGCTGGAATACGAGGCTGTGACCTGGGCGGATGTCCATAACAGATACGAGTCAAAGATTCGGGTAGAGAATGACCAACTCGAGCTTCCCCTGAGGCCCATGAATATGAACAAAAGCTCGGAGAGATCGCCAAAAAATTATGAGCTGGAGTCCAAACCATCGAGGGAAAGGTATCGGCCATACTCTCATTCGGAAAAGCCAAGCTTCAGGTTGAAAAAATCAAGGGTTGGCCCGAGTCAATTCTCCGGTCGGGGTTATAAACGGGCCGAGCGCCCGCCGAACAATCGAGGTCTCTCATTTAGGAGCGATGCCGGAAGCTCGGCCAATAACAAAGACTTGTCAAGGATATCGGAGTACAACTTCAACGTCAACACTTCGGACCTCGTCTCGGCTATTGGTCATATCGCAGAAGCAAGATGGCCGAGACCACTAAGGTCAGACTCGGGCCAACGGGACCCGAGCGTGATGTGTGAATATCACGGAACCCACGGACACAGAACAGAGGATTGTCGCCAGCTAAGAGAGGAGGTGGCTCGGTTACTGAAGAATGGCCACCTCCGAGAACTGCTAAGTGAACGAGCTAAAGTCCACTACAAGGAAAGGAAATCTCATAAACGGGTCGAACCAGTAGAACCTCAGCATATAATCAACATGATAATCGGAGGAACCGATACCCCTCGAGGTCCGGTGATGAAACGGACGAAGGTTTCTATTGTGCGTGAGAAGCGCAACCGGGATTACTTACCCGAGGGTTCCATCTCTTTCAATAACGATGATGAAGAAGGCATCATTCAACCACACAATGATGCATTGGTAATCTCTATTCTTATTTTTAAATCACAAGTTAAACGTATTTTGATTGACCCAGGTAGCTCGATCAACATCATCCGGTGGAGAATGGTTGAACAACTAAGGCTACTCGATCAGATCGTAGCGGTAGCCCGAGTGCTCAGCGGGTTCAACATGGCGAGCGAAACCACGAAGGGGGAGATCTCTTTGCTGATCAACATTGATGGCACTATCCAACAAACGGTGTTCTATGTAATCAAAGGAGATATGAAGTATAATGCATTGCTGGGTAGACCTTGGATACATAGCATGAGGGCCATGCCATCGACATTACATCAGCTGTTGAAATACCCAACCCCGGAGGGGATAAAAACCATCTGAGGCGAACAGCCCGCTGCAAGGGAGATGTTCGCGGTCGAGGAAGTGTCGCCTCTTCCCAAAAAATCGGATCAAAAAGAAAATGAGTCAACCGGGGGCAAGGACTCCAAATAGCTACTAAAGTACACGGGTTCGACAACGGAGCAGAAGGGGTTGGACCCGGGGTATGAAGAGGATGATTTCGGTGTACCCAGATCGTTCGTCTTGCCGGATGACTCCGATGGAACCAAGTCAACAGTAGAGGAGTTGGAGCAAATTATCTTGTTCGAATACCTACCAGATAGAAAGGTATACCTGGGCACGGGGTTAACCTCGGAGCTTAGGAACAAGTTAATTAAATTTCTTCAAGATAATGTCGATTGCTTTGCATGGTCCTATATAGAAATGACAGGTGTGCCACCGGAAGTAAGAACTCACAAGCTCAGCCTAGACGGGAGGTTCCCCCCGGTGAAGCAGAAGAGAAGGCCCATGGCAGAGGCAAAACACGCCTTCGTAAAGGATGAGGTAACGAAGCTTTTGAAAATAGGCTCTATCCGGGAGGTAAAGTACCCGGACTGGCTAACTAACGTAGTAGTGGTGCCGAAAAAAGGTAATAAATTTTGAATGTGCATTGATTATAAGGATCTAAACAAAGCATGCCCGAAGGATTCATTTCCGTTGCCTCACATCGATACAATGATCGATGCGACGGCCGGGCATGAGATGTTAAGTTTTCTCGATACTTACTGTTACAATGTCATGCCTTTCGGATTAAAAAATGCCGGTGTAACTTACCAACGCCTAGTTAACGGAATGTTTGAAGAACAAATAGGGAAAATAATAGAATTTTATATTGACGACATGGTGTTCAAGTCCCTGGAAATAGAGGACCATTTAAAGCATTTGCAGGAAACTTTAGATGTACTCCGCAAGTACAACATGAAGCTTAACCCAAAAAAATGTGCCTTCGGTGTCCGTTCTGGCAAATTTTTAGGTTTCATGGTGTCAAACCGGGGGATTAAAATCAATCCGGATAAGATCAAAGCCATCGAGGATATCGAGGTGGTGAATAACGTCAAAGGAGTGCAGAGGCTCACCGGAAGGATAGCGGCGCTGAGTCGTTTCATATCGAGGTCCTCGGATAAGAGTCACCGCCTTTTCTCCTTACTAAGGAAGAAGAATGACTTCATTTGGACACCGCAGTGTCAAAGAGCTTTGCAAGAATTGAAAAGGTCTTGTCCAGCCCGCCGCTACTGCACACACCGAAAGCGGACGAGCAGCTTTTTCTCTACCTTGCCGTCTCTGAGGTAATGGCAAGTGGT
This sequence comes from Lycium barbarum, assembly GCF_019175385.1. Taxonomy (NCBI): domain Eukaryota; kingdom Viridiplantae; phylum Streptophyta; class Magnoliopsida; order Solanales; family Solanaceae; genus Lycium; species Lycium barbarum. Next base: position 29,538,622 of record NC_083347.1, read on the forward strand.
GTTTTGGTCCGAGAAGAATCAGGTACGCAATTCCCTATATATTATGTGAGTAGAACTTTAGGGGATGCGGAGACCCGTTATCCCCACCTGAAAAAGTTGGCATTGGCATTGGTAAGTCCTTCTAGAAAACTCAAGCCTTACTTTCAATGCCACCTGATATGTGTAGTGACTACTTACCCACTAAAGAACATCATGCATAAACCGGAATTATCGGGTAGACTAACTAAACGGGCCGTAGAGATTAGCGGATATGATATCGAATACAAGCCTCGGACGGCCATCAAGTCCCAGATCTTGGCCAATTTTGTAGAGGACTTCACTCCATCTATGGTCCCCGAGGTTAAGAAAGAACTTCTGCTAACCTCGGGGAAATCTTCGGGTATTTGGTCGCTTCACACGGACGGGGCCTCGAACCTCAAAGGTTTCGGGCTAGGAATCATCCTTAGAACCCCCACCGGGGATGCCGTTCGACAATCCATTAGAACTGTTAAATTGACTAACAATGAAGCCGAGTATGAGGCCATGATTGTAGGTTTGGAATTAGCCCGGAGTATGGGGGCCGAAATAATTGAAGCAAAGTGCGATTCTCTCTTGGTCGTTAACCAGGTGAATGGCGTTTTCGAGGTCAAGGACGAACAGATGCAAAGGTATCTGAAAAAAATCCAAGTGATACTACACCGGTTTAAAGAATGGACCATGCAGCATGTACCGAGGGGGCAGAACAGTGAAGCCGATGCATTGGCCAATTTGGGATCTTCAGTCGAAGGGGAAGAAATCAACCCCGGGACTATGATGCACTTGATGAATTCAGGGATAGAAAACGGACATACTGAAATAAACACAATGGTTTTAACTTGAGATTGGCGCAACAAGTACATTGACTACTTGCGAGATGGAAAGCTCCCGAGTGACCCAAAAGAATCACGGTCACTAAGGACAAAAGATGTGTGTTTCTGCTTGGTAGACGACCAATTGTATCGATGGTCTTTCTTTGGACCGCTGGCCAAGTGTTTGGGTCCTGGAGAAACGGAATATGTGATGAGAGAAGTGCACGAGGGGACCTGCGGCAATCACTCCGGTGCTGAAGCCTTGGTCCGAAAAATTATCAGAGCCGGTTACTACTGGAACTAGATGGAGGAAGACTCAAAGAATTTTGTCCGGAAATGTGACGGGTGTCAAAGACCTGCCCCGATGATTCATCAGCCCGGGGAGTTGCTGCATTCGGTGATGTCACTTTGGCCTTTCATGAAGTGGGGAATGGCCATTGTTGGTCATTGCCATGGGCACCAGGTAAGACCCATTTTTTTTTGTTTATGACTGACTATTTCTCCAAATGGGTTGAAGCGCAAGCCTTCGAAAAAATTAGAGAGAAGGAAGTTATTGACTTCATATGGGACCACATTATTTGTCGTTTCGGCATCCCGGCCGAGATAACTTGTGATAACGGTCCTCAGTTCGTGGGCGACAAAGTCAATGATTCTCTCGAAGGGTTGAAGATCAAGAAAATCGTATCAACTCCATATCACCCGTGTGCGAACGGACAAGCGGAATCCACGAATAAAACAATAATTCAAAATCTGAGGAAAAGACTTGAAACGTCAAAGCATCATTGGAGGGAAGTACTACCGGAGGTATTGTGGGCTTACAGAACCACATCGAAAGCAAGCACGGGAGAAACACTTTTCTCATTGGTCTACGGGGCCGAAGCCCTCATTCCCGTAGAAGTTGGTGAACCGAGTCTCCGGTTCAGGTACTCCACCGAGGAGTCAAACGAGGAGGCCATGGTCGTAAAACTCGATCTCACGGATGAACTTCGCGAAAACGCGTTGGTCCGTATTGCAGCCCAGAAGCAGAGAATGGAAAGTTACTACAACCGGAGGGCCAATTTTTGACATTTCCAAGTTGGGGACTTAGTGCTTCAGAAAGTTACCTTGAACACCAAGAATTCCAACGATGGAAAACTGGGTCCGAACTGGGAAGGGCCGTACAAGATAACCGAGGTAACGGGCAAAGGATTGTATCGGCTGGAATCCATGGATGGGCAACGGTTGCATAATAACTGGAATGTGGCTCATTTGAAGAGACACTACTGCTAAGGTATAGACACCTTTTTTATTAAGCCTTTTCTTTTTTGCAGGAAGTCAAGTACCGGATAAAGTTAGGAGCTAGGTCTGAAACACGTGTTGCACTATTTTCCTTAGTACGGTTTTGTCCCAAAATGGGTTTTCTGACAAGGTTTTTAATGAGGCAACAAGTACAATGTGTTACTTGATAAAGACGAGGATAAGCGCCTAGAAACTCGGGGCCACACCTTATGAGTGGGGACTTGATAGTGCTTACCCGATCTTGCAGCTCGGATAAGCACTAGGTGTCACGACCCAACTAGGGGCCGCGACGGGTACCCGGGGCTAACCGCCGAGCACCGCTCGTTCTGTCGCTCGTTTTACTCATTTAATGCTTTTTTTATCGTCTTTATATTCTTAGCGTAGGATAATCATGTTTCATATGAAAACATAAAATACTTTCATATACATGTGCCTTTAGGCTATCAAAATAATACACACACACACACACACACACAAACATATATATATATATATATATATATATATATATATATATATATATATATATACAGTGGCGACCTCGTGGGACCATCTAACCCGCACTGCGTATCTACGAGCCTCTACTGGAGTACTGAACATAGGGACGGGACATGACCCCGTCGTGCCCAAAAATACACATACATGGCTATATATATACACAAAAGAATAATCATAAGCACCTCCGGTACAATGGAGGGCTTCCAATCAGCTGACAGCTACTACGGATCTGGATCGAGCTCTCCCCCCTGTCTACCTGTGGGCATGAACACAGCGTCCAAAGAAAACGGACATCAGTACGAATATTGTACTGAGTATGAGAGACATAAACAACGAAATAAGACAATGATGTAAAAAAGATATCAGTATAGAACATCTGAATCTGGCTGTCAAGTATAAGGAAAACAAGTCATGCTGTCTTACTCATGCTCATCATCATATCATATATGCATCATGTATAAAATGCTCGTCCGTATCGGATCGGTGTGATAATCATAACATTAGCCTGCGTCCAGGCCTCCCGCGTCCAGGGTAACATCTCATGCCGCCCACTAGTGGTGTCTGCCCGTGCCATCTGGCCATGGTGTATCGCATAGCTGCCCGCCTTGGCGATGACTGCCCGGCCAAATAGGCGCGGTGTAATAGTAATATCATCATATGCTCATCACAATATGCCTAGCTTATCATAATACGTACATAAGGCTGAAGATCAACCATACTCTATTGGGGTGACGTAAAGTCGTGATCCCCCGATTGCATTATGGAACAATCATGGGCATTCTGCCTCACCTTGAAGGAATTAGCATATAAGGTGAGTGTAAGCGATAAATAACATCATTAGACTTTCTATACTTTAACTCATTACCTTGTGTAGCTAATTATAGACTTAGGCTCATGGATAAGAAATAAGTTACGCTATAGGATTCATGCCATTAGAAAGAAGGGACTAGCCTCACATACCTTTGACGTTTAACTAAGCTATCGTTCGCTTGTTCTCCTTCAATATCGTGTTTCTACCTTCAAAAGAGAATTCGCATTTACGTTAGTTAATCGACTATAAGAACACGCTACTATTTCTAGGAAAATTGGGCGGCACTTCCTTTGTTTATACTACCTTTCCCATATTCTATATTAACTCCCAAACGCTCACAATATTGAAATCAACAATCATCATTTACATGCACTAACCACAATCCACCATTTCTCTCTAATTTCTCCACATTTATACTTATAACTCATTATCGCGTTTCCCCCTATATGATACCTGTTTCATGGTCTAAGCATCCTTTTTAGCATATTCATAATCATAACGCATCAACATTTATGATTCCATTCAACTACCATTCAATTGTGACACTATTCATCCATTTTAAGACCCATCTTCTATGTTTTCCTACCATTCAGGCATCTTAGCTTACCAATACCTTAAACAACATGATGGAGTCATGAAACTTACCTTAGATGATGGTGGAACAAGCCTAGGGTGGAATCCTTCATTTTGCACCAAAATCCTACTTCACCTTTCTTGGAACTTCTTGGTTTGGATGAACTTCACTTGAGTTTCACACACTTTGTTTCATGGATTTAATGTTGTTGATCATTGATTTCCTTGTTATTCTTATGGTTGAAGTGTTTGGAGAATTTTCTAGAGAGTTCTTGAGTAGTGTAGATGAAAAATGAAATGAAAATGAATGAAAAGGGTCCCTTATATTCATCACAAAAATCTGATTTTTATGAACAGTAGTCGGGATGCACAGTGGTCGTAAACCTACTTTACGGGCCGTATTCTGGTTTACGGTCCGTCCTTCGCGACCGTATTTAAGCATAGCAGAACCAGAAAGGTTTGCTAGAGTCATAGTAGTTTACGGTCACAGTTTACGGGCCGTATTTCGATTTACGGTCCGTATTCTGGATCGTATTTAGCCATTTAGACATTTGGCAGAAAGTTGAAATCTTGGGAGGTTGGAGGACGATAGCAGTTTACGGTCCGTAAACCACTTTACGAGCCGTATTCCACTTTACGACCAACTGGGCCAAAGTGCAAACCTGCAACTTTTCACTGTACATTCACGGGGAGATTTCCGAGGTGTAACACTAGGGGACTGTTATACCCACATCGAGGTTTACCCCGGTTAGTCGAAAAAGGAGGAGCTCAATAAACCAAAACCGGACCTTCTGTATTAGGTTTCGATGTAAGGACCAAACGATCAGAATGAATCGTGTCCACTTAGTATTTGCTACGGCAAAATCAAAATCGGACCTTCTATATTAGGTTTCGATGTAAGGACCAAACAATCAGAATGAATCGTGTCCATTTAGTATTTGCTGCGGCAAAAACAGAAGGAAACGGAAAAAATTCTCATATCATGTACATACAAATACTTGCAATACAAAGATTATCGAAAGTTCGGATTATTGTATTTCGGATATGTCTTCTTGTTAAAACACCCTACCCCGGTGATTACCGCCGTATTTCGGCATCGCTTTATTCATATACCCTATTCCGGGCACTACGGTCGAAATTCGATAAAGGCAACAAGGTCACAATCAGTGTTTTAAAAGGCGAGGGCGTAAGGCGGGGCGTTTTACGTCTACCTCAGTGAGGCGTAAGCCCCGAGGCACGGGGCATAAGCCCCATGGGGTTTTAATTTTTAGTATTTTATAAAATGATATAATTATAATAAATACTTTTAAATATGTGAAATAGCGTAAAAAATTGAAGAAAATTATAAATAAGTGATATATATATATATATATATATGCTCCCCCCCCCCCCCCCCCCCCCCAAAAAAAAAAAAAAAACTAATTAGAGAAATCTATTATATATATATATGCTCCACTTCCACAAAAAAACTAATTAGAACAATCTATTATACGCTACTTACAAGTACAAGTGACTGCTCGTTACTTTTTTGAGATAGTAGAAGACAAGATAAATAATTGAAAAAGAATATATATTAGGCATTCTAGCAATAAAAAAAGGTCTTGACTTTTAAATTTAATGTTTCAGTTCCTTTTTAAAACATTTGAGTAATTACATGTTGACTTTTGAGAATTTGGGCATTATATTAAGGACTTATTTAACAAATTTCATTTTAGTTCGAAGAAGTTTTCTGCATTTACGCCCCAACACGCCCAACAAAAAAAAACTTGCCCCAAATGCCTGGGCGTACGCCCCGAATTGCTGGGCGTACACCTTTGGAGACTCTCGCCCCGACCCATCGCCCCGGGGCATTTTTGGTACGCCCCGCCCCGGGGCTCGCCCCGAAAACGCCTTTTAAAACACTGGTCACAATGAACCGAGCCAAAATCGTTAACACCCTCGAATGGGGACTGCTACATCAGAATTTGCTAAGGCTGGGATTCAGGTGTCCGACCCTAATCTATGACAAGTGAATAGCCGAAAAATATCGGCCCTAAAAAATGCCTAACGTGATTCGGAGACGTCTGAATTCACAAAACATTAGATAAGTGTCATACCCCATTTTAACCGGGATTAAAGTAGAAGTATGACGTATTGGTGATTCCTATTTTTGTTTGTTTTAAGGAGTCGCCACCTAATTATTTACGGTGAATTAGGACACCTAAAGTTTATTAAAGTTATGTTTAAAGTTAACTCTGTTTAAGGTCTGCGAAACTTAAGATTCTAGGTAAGGGTTCAATTAGTCTAAAGGGAAGGTATTAGGCACCCTTTAAGACCCATTAACAATGGTTAACCGACCGGACTTATGATTAATGAGGCTGAGTGTAAATGTAATGTTTAAATGTTTAAGAAAATACCTTATAAGTATTCCTAAAGTTATTTAAAGTAAAACTTAGTTTAATTAAAATAAACTAAAAAAAAACAGGACATGTGATGTTTATATGTATTTAAAGAAAAGTGAGTTATGCCGACTCACAAATTAAAAGAGTTATTGTAAGATTAATGTTAAATAAATTTTAAAGGTTTCATATAAAGACTAATAGTTTAATATATATATATATGTAAGGATTGGTTTAACAATTATGTATTTCAAGTGTTGGAAGAAACTAAGTGGAAGTTATCCGTTGAAACCTATTTTTTTTATTTTTTAGAATAAGCTAAGTTAGTGTAAAATTTGGAGTGTTTTAAAACTCCTAAAATAGTAAGTGTAATTTGGTTCTCTTAGTCAAAATATATAGTCACGATATTTTGAAAATCAATTATTCTAAAGATAAATATTATGTATAGTAAATAATTTCAACATAAACTAATGGAGTTAATTGTGAGTTTTCTCTTTGAATTAACTACCCATTATTAAACTAAACTCACTAATTTACTAAAGTTTTATCTAAATTAATAAACAGAATGTTAGTCATACAACACACGTTAAATGCGCACAAAATAAAATAAAATAGATGTAATATAAATGGGCTTGGCCCACTTTCCACGACTGCTACGGCCTGCTCGCAGCTGGGCTTCGACCCAGCAACAGCCTTTACGTGTTGCTGCTGTTGCCATTGGGCTTCGGCCCTACATTTTTTAGGAACCGTTTCAAATGGGCTGGACACGGGAGGAGTTGTGTTGGGGTTTTACCCAACATCGGATGCGGGAGAAGATGACGAATCGCTTGGACTCGTATGCGAGATATCATGCATAAAAAAAACAAAAGAAAAGGATTAGTACGTGATCGACGAATAAAACTAAACATACCTAATGTAAACTTGAGAAGAAAAATGCGCAAATGACCTTACAAACTGCATAGTTAGCCTATTATGAAGCAAGGGAATTCAAATAGCAACCAATATATTCGCAGAGTTTTAAGCAAAGAAAACAACTCAAGGGATAGGCCTCCAAAAATTTGTAAAGAGGAACCAAGAAAGAAAATAAAAATAAAAGACAGGGCCATTTCTTCAAGTTTTCAGATGACTAGTCATGTACGCTCCTGTTGCGTAATCAAACAACAATATATTTGCAATGTAGAGATGAAGAAAAGAAAAGGTGGATACAGTAAAGGTACTGCTACATTTATTTAGGATGAAATACAGTAAAGGGAAAGTTATTGTTATTGTTTGCAACTACACAACCAAAACTAGTAGTTGACTGCCCAAGAGTGCTATAAAAGTGTAACATTTTCAGCACTTCAAAAAAAAAAATGTAATAACATTCTGGCAAATGTACAGCAATTCACGAAGGATAAGTAGCAACCAATACCAACAACAAGTGCAGCAAGCAACGCAATAAAATGGCACAAGATTTGTCCCTTATTTGGTTCGACACTTATTCATGATATCATTTGTGATAACAGTCGTATGATCAGACAACAGCATCAAATAACAATAATAACTCACGGCAAAGCAGTAACTATGTAGATGGTCCATGAGAGGGGAAGTACTCAAATGAGTGTAGCATCAATTTCCTTTGAAAGAAAAAAAACAATAGGGTGGCAGCCAGACCAAGTAACAGAAGAAGCAAAACAGTCTCGGTTTCTAGAATAAAACAACTCATATATATATCAGGTATACTCTCATGTATACGTCATAATGTATACATGATATTTCCTATTTATGCAATAAACTGTCAGTTTTCACAGCCATAACCAATCTCAACACAAAATAAGCCAAATAGGGATAAACCCCTTTAAAATTATGTATAATACACTACATACCCATAGCAAACAGGGGACAATATATATGGGTTCAGACCATAGTGTTTAGAATTAACGAAATCACAAACTAGACTAGGTAAGACCAAAGCCAAACAAGACAGAACAACAATTTGCTTCAGATCAACTATGGTTTTGTGCAGCACCTTAATGATAGGATTCAAATGATGTTGACTATAGGCAGGCAAATATCAGAAGACTCATAGTTTTAAGGAACTAATGGTCAAATTCAAGGAATACTTAGGAACAAAACCTCAAATAAATGAAAGATATGACAATGCTAAAGTTAATATGCTGATAATGCAGCCATGTTTGAAGGCATTTATTCAATAATCAGATTTAAGCTTTCTAAGGAAGTATTTAGGCATACGTGATCTTCAAACAGCCCAAAAATGCATGTGTATTAACCTCCTATGATTGACAAGCTAGCAATGCATTAATCATCCCTCAAGAGCAGTTGAATTATAACTATCCTAGTCTAAGCTGAAACATGTTTGACAGCGAACTAATCAACTAAACCAAACTAGATTCGGTTACATTACACACTCCACTTGAACTAACAGTAACCACATCACTGCTACTGTTTTCATATCAGCATTAACCAAGACAGAAAACTTAAATCTACAGATTGATAGACAATTATAGAGATGATTCAGCGTCGATATGTTCTAACCACGTACACAATATTCCTAGGATATACATACCTTAGTGTGTATATCATATGTATATTGAATGTATATCTTCTTCTTACTTGTTAACCGAACTGTATATTCGACTTTAAACGGGTTTTAAGTCCTGGAAATATAATCTAAACATCCAAACCACAGTGACATATTTCAAAATTCATTATTTTGGCAATTAACACCCTATCCTAACAGCATCCAAACAATCAAACAAATGATACAACAACAAAGAAAATATATAACTACTTAAGATGGCAGAATAAACTAAATTCTCAACCAAAGCAGAAATTAAAGATTACAGGCGATAAAGGTGTCGAAGTTTACCCTTTTTGTGCGCAGTGAAGTGGGTGTCGACGACGTCGAATCTACTCTCTCGTTATGAATAGATTAGGACTCGACACAACTAAGATTCGAAAATCCCTGTCGTGGTTAAAGTCCACCGAGACAGATTGAATGTTTAACGATCTTAAAGTTAGACCGATAATCGAACGAAAGTCGTAAAACCTAAAGATTTCTCCCCCATTTGAGGCGATCAGAACTTGAGTTTTGTAGGGGGATTTTGGGGTTCCAAAACCTTGTTGATTCGGGTTTCTTGCTAATCCCTCCCCTTAAACGATTCAACTCCCCTGTTTTTTATAGAATGGGGAGAGAGAGGAGCGGTGTGAGGTAAGGAATGATGAAGGAAGGGAATCGGGGAAAGGGCACGGCGTGGTCGGGAAAAGGGAGGATGAGCGGCGGTGGTGGGGTGAGTGAGACGAGGGAGATGAGGCGGAGAAAAGGGAGAGAAAAGTGGGGGACAAGGGTGAGTGGGGAGCGGAGAAGAAGGAGGGAAAGGGGGGTGAGTGGGAGCGGCGGCGAGGAGGAGCGGGAATGGAGGAGAAGAAGAGAAAGAAGAAAAGAGGGAAAGGGATGGAGGCGGTGGAGTATATGAAAAATGAAGGGGAAACCCTAAAAGGGTTTCCCTTATTTGGACGAAAAAATGTATCGGACCCGGTCCATTTGTGGACCGGGTCAAATTTTAGATTGGGTATTAAAAGGATGGACTAGTAAATTAAACATGGACTGGTCTAAAAATTGAGACAAAAATATGGTCTAGTCCAAAAAAATATTAGGAGTTAATCGGACTTTGATTTGGGGTCCGGTAAGTCAAAATACGGACCGAGTGTAAAAAATAGTTTGGCTTCTAAATTTGAATAAGAGACCCATTTTGATTAACGATGTACTAAGGGTGCTAGAATATCACCTAATACGTAAATATGTAATTATAAAAGATCCGGATAATATTATATGATGTCGCAAATGACCGTGCAATAATATTTAATAACAAACGCTATCATTTAAATGTGCGAAATAAATGCGATGTGTGTGCGGAAGTTGGTAGAAATGTCGAGAAATGCAAGTTTCAATAATACTAAATAATAGTAGCAAATAAATAGCGGTAGTAATACTGCTAAATAACAATGATAATGGTAATAATGATAATGTTGATGATAATGGTGATAATAGATATAATAATAATGGTAAATAACAAACATTGATAATTAAAAAATGATAATAATTAATAATAATAATAAAGATGATAGAAATTAATAAATAAAAAATAATAACGATAAATAACAATTATTGATTATAACAAAATGATAATAAATTAATAATAATAACAATAATGGGGTAATAATAAAATAATAATGATAATAATAATAAGAAATAATAATGATGATAATAATAATAATAATAAATAACAATTATTGATAAAATAATGATAATAATTAATAATAAAAAATAACGATGATAATGATGATTAATAATTGATAACAAATAACGCTGATAATAATGATTAGTAATTAATAATAATAATGATAATGATAATAATAATGGAAATAACAAGAAATAATAATTAATGACAAAAAATGATAATTTAAGAATAATAATAATAATAATAACAATAATAATAATAATGATAATAATAAACTGCAGAAGAATAAATAAAACGTGGGTGTTAATAAAAGACTAATAATTATAGTAAAACTTAAATGCATATTTTTTAATTTCTCGAAATACCAGAAGTATAAATAGGTATTTCGGAGGAGATGCGGGACAAAATTGGGTGTCAACAGATGCCCCTCTTCGACCGGAGGTGATGTAAGAATCTTCGGGCGAAGAAGTTGACGTAGTAGCCAATTTTGTTTGGACCGACGAGTATGAGTTTGTAAGAAAGTATGATTTAGGAAAAATTGATTGAAAATATTATGAGGGCCGAAGGAATTATGGAAAATTATGGCCGAATCTCAGTTTCGAGTTGCCTACATATCTCGGGTTGCACGAGAATCAGGCCATGTGTAGTTCGAAAGTTTTTGTGGATTCACAATCTTGCAGGGGGTTGTAGACAAGTGACGAGACGTTCAAGAATGGAACACGTGTTTATAGCCTCCTAATTATAAATGTGATGCACAACACACCCATAAGTAGGACTCTACTAGACACGGTGTAAATTCTTCAAAGATGCCCCAGTGTTGAGTTATGGAAACACTGGGGATGTAGAAAGGAATATGAGATGGTGAGAAGAGTAGATTTAGTAGAGTTTTAGCGGAGGATGTGAAAGAGAAATTAACCTACGTATCACGTGTTTGTGGACATAGGCGGAATTGACTTCGAGAGTAGATTCGTGACCTTTGCTTGTGAGTTTGGTATTCCTCTTTAGCAAATTTTCCCCAGTTCACTGCGTAAGATAAAGTTCCACGTAGTGTTGCGTCCCTGCAGGTTGTACTTTCTGTCCAAACTGAAATTCACGTCCAAATTAGTAATAAAGTTGAAAGTGTAAAGTTATAAATAATTTAAAATGATAGTAAATAGGAGTGTGAGGACGAAGGTGAAGCCGTGTGGACAATGTTGTCTCTGGTTGTCTTCAGAGACTTGAATGAATGCGTGATGCGTATGCTGAGGATGTGATAATATCTCTAGTTGCATTTGAAGATGATAGTGATAAGGTCTCCGGCTGTCTTCCGGGACTCGATGATAAATGATATCTGCGAATTTTAAGGTAAATTCATTAAAGTGGTAAGGTAGATGATGAAATAAAGGAATGAAGTAAGGAGTAAAATAAGTGTGTAGCCGTTTGGCTTATGCAGGTGAGGCCGTGTAGCCGGCTGATGTCTCCGATGGTTGTCGGGACTCAATGATATGCTGATGAGGCTGTATAGCCAAACGATGTCTCCGGTTGTCTTCGGAGGCTCAATGATAATTCCTGTAAAGTTTAGGGTAAAGTTGTTAAAGTTGGTAAAGTAAATGATAAAGTAGAGAGTAAAGTCAAAGTGTAGCCGTCTGGCTTATGCGTATGAGGCCGTGTGGCCATGCGATGTCTCCGGTTGTCTTCGAAGACTTGATGATATGACATCTCCAGTTGTCTTCGGAGATTTGATGAAGATTCCCGTACAGTCCGGGGTAAAGTCGTAAAGTGGATGATGTCTCCGGTTGTCTTCGGAGGCTTCAATGATAATTCCTGTAAAGTTCAGGGTAAAGTTGTTAAAGTCGATAAAGTAAATGATAAAGTAGAGAGTAAAGTCATAGTGTAGCCGTCTGGCTTATGCATATGAGGCTGTATAGCCGAATGACGTCTCCGGTTGTCTTCGGAGATTTGATGATAAATCCCTCCGGTTGTCTTCGGAGACTTAATGTTGATTCCTGTAAAGTTCAGGCAAAATGGTTAAAACAGATAAAGAAGGTAATAAAGTATGTAGTAAAGTGATAGCATAGCCGTTTGGCTGATGAAGTCGACGCTATCGCAACAGGCTGAATCAATGACGCGTAATCCTGATTTGATTCGTCTTTAACCTACAAAACAGGTATATTCGTTAATGAAGTCATAAAGTTGTTCTGATAAAATAAAATTAAAGATAGAGTTTAGAAATAAAGCCGTTTGGCTTTTGAGGCGAGGCCATATTGAGCCAGATGATGCTTTTCGGTCGTGATAGACTTGACTGTTGATCTCGCGGTCTTTTAATTCCTGCACTCAAAGAAAAATTCTTAGTTTGGGAGGGGGGAAGTTGATTCGTGTTGACTCGAAGCTTGACGTGGTTGGCGCTCCATTCGTCTTGTTTGTTTGGATCTTGTGATCTCCGTTCAAGCCTCGGTAGGTGAACAATAGTGAATCAATTGCAAGAAAGTATTTGATTTGAAAGGTAGATATGTAGGTATATGTATAAGGGAATGTGACTATATGTATATAGGTTGTGAAATATGTATATGTAAATGTATGTATGTAAGGAAAGATATATATGTAAACGTATACATATGTAAGTTGTAAAATATTCTGCCAACTTTAGATTGTGACGCTTCTAAAGTAATTGGTCTATAATACTTCCTGTCTGATAGCCTTAATCTTGTCGATGTCCAACCGTTATTTTGTCTATATCTTTTCCAAAACATGCCCCAGTTTTGGGTTCAGAAGGGTGTGCTAAATTTATGTTGTGGTGTGACCGAACCTTATATAGGTTGCCTACGTATCCGCCAAGGAATCAGGTCAGAACGTAGTTCGTAGGTTCATAACAAAAAATGGTCTGAAGTTTTCTAATAAAAGGACCGAACCCGATGTGGATTGCCTACGTATCCCACCAAGGGAATCAGGTCGGCGTAGTTCTGCTATATAAATGGTAAAAGATTTGTTGGATTTTATCTAGGTGTGACGAATCTATATGTTAATAGTCTACGAATCCCGCCGAGGGAATCAAGCTCTGTGTGGTTTTCTTTGTGTAAGGACTTTGGATTTTCTGTTATAGCGCAACCGAACCCTATGTGGGTTGCCTACGTATCCCCCAAGGGAATCAGGTCAGAACGTAGTTCGTACGCGTAAGATATTTTGGACTTTTTGTTCTAAATACAACCGAACCCTATGTGGGCTGCCTACGTATCCCCCATGAGAATCAGGTCAGAACGTAGTTCGTATTGTTGTTAAAGGAAAGGTTGCAAATTGTCTTACCTAATGTCGTCATTTGATTTCTTCTTGGATTGCTAGCTCTCAGGCTTATTTCATCACCTATTGGCTATTCAAGTTCTTTTGAGTGAAATCTCGTCTTGGTCCCTAGTTTCTTTGTATGTCGTCTCGGAATGTGTGTTGTCTATTCGTACATTTCATGTCACAATCGTAGAGTTGACAGTTTTGATAAATAAAGTAGAAAATAGATGATTAAGAAAAATCAGAAATGCATTCATAGTTTTGCAATTCAAGCTTCCACAAGGTGAAGCGAAACAAACAAAATTTTGAGTACGGTTCAAGCATCAATAAAAGAAAACAAGTTCACTACATGTTCATGCTACCAAGGCTCCCGACGGATCGAGGACGGAGTACAAGTCCAATTCTTCAGAGTCTTTCCTGGTTCGGCGCCCCATATTGTCAGTGCCTTGGTGTTGCGAGTAGTTGTATTGGATTGTTCCCACGAGCGACAAAGTTGTTGATCTGACTCTTTCCGCACTGGACTCCTCTAAATCTTGGTATTTCCGTGAGCAGGCAAAGGATTGTTGACCACATTGGGCTTAGCTTCAGCGAGCTGAATTACTCCTTCCTTAATCAGGGCTTCGATTTTGTTTTTAAGCCCATAGCAATCTTCAGTGGCGTGCCCAACAACTCCAGAGTGGTATGCGCAGCTTTTGGAACCATCAAACCATTTTGGGATAGGCTCGGGAATTTTTCCTTCAATCGGTTGTATTATGCCTGCTGCTTTCATTCTTTCGAACAATTGAGCCAAGGGTTCAGCGATCTGAGTGTAATTGCGGGTGTTTTTGGTGTCAGGGTTTGGACGGGCTCTAGGTATAGTATGTGGCCGATTTTGGTAAGTTGGAGCTCGGTTGGGTTGATACGGGCGTGGGTTTTGATGCGGAGGTGCTCGGGGTTGGTAGTAGTTTGCTTGGGTGTTGTAAACGGGGTAAGGAGGTAGTGGAGCTTGGTAGGGTTCAGGGTAGTGGTAAGGGTGGAAAGTTTGTTGTGGGTGGTTAAAGTATGGAATGGCTTGGCTCGGCTCATGTCCTTGAGCGTTCATGACTGCAGCGACATCTTCCTTCTTCTTTTTAATCCCGTTGATAGAACCAGATTGTATAGCTTTGTTCATTGCTTGTAAAGCAATAAGATCCTGAATTTTCCCCGATTTGATTCCTTCTTCCAGTGCTTCTCCCATTCGAACAACTTCTGTGAATTTTTGTCCCATCATACCTATCATTTTCTCGTAAAATATGCCAGCCTGGCATTCAATGAAGGTAGCAGTCATTTCCCTATCATTCATCGGAGGTTGAACCCTGGCTGCTTCTGACCTCCAACGTAACGCATATTCGCGGAACGTCTCAGTTGACTTCCTGGTTAACTTAGTCATGTAAACTCTATCTGGTGTGATATCGGTGTTAAAACTGAACCTGTCCATAAAGTCTTGCGCCATGTCACTCCAATCACGCCATTTACGGACTTCCTGTTGTGTATACCAAGTAAGTGCTTCGCCAGATAAGCTTCTTATGAAGAGCTTCATCCTTATGCTCTGGTCTCTGCCCACTCCAACCAATTTGTCACAATAAGCCCTTAAGTGTGTATGAGGGTCGCCTGTTCCATTGAATGTATCAAATTTTGGCGGTTTGTAGCCTACGGGTAAATCGACGTCAGGTTGGACACAGAGATCCTCATATTCTACACTCTTAGTTCCTCTAGCAACTTGAAGGTTCATCATTGCTTCTTTGAGACTGTGAATCTCTTTTAGCAGTATGTTATCTGCCCCTGCCTTTGCACCCCTTTCCATTTCTTCGTATTGATCTACCTCGGGTTGGAACCTGACCGTTACTGGGTTGGTAAAGGTTTGTGTTTCTGTGGCATATACCGGAGGAACATATTGTGCATTTGGGGTGACGAAGTGTGCCCCGTGCATATGCTGGGTTGGATAAGTCTGGACGATGGGGGTGTTTTGGACAAGAGGTGGTGTGTTATAATTGGTGTTTATAGGTGGTTGATTTGGTGGGTTTAGAGAAGTGGTCGTGGGTAGTGGATTAGTGTTGGCGGGTAAAGGAACATAGGGAGTATGAACTAGCGATTGACTTGGTGGGTTGACGGGTGGTGGATTATGAGTAGCATAGGTAGTGTAGGTGGGTGGTTGATTTTGTGGAGGAGTATAGCTAGTGTAAGTGGTTGGTTGACTTTGTGGGGGAGTATAGACGGATGTTGGATTTGGTGGATTTGCGGGGGTGATCGGAGGCAAGTTGTTGTTAGTAGGTGCATTGTTTTGGGGAGGCAAATGCTCAGGAACTGGGGATTCGAGTGATGGGAAACGAGGTGGTTCTGGTGCAGTATTGCTAGGTTCGGAAGGTGAATTTTGGAGTGTGATGGATAAATTGGTCAAGTCCCTAACCCGATTTAGTTCTCCACGTAGATTCTCAATATCTTGAGTCAGGCGGGCGATATGTTCATCCCGTTGAATAGCAGTTCCATGTTCGGAAGTTTCAGGCGGATCGCTAGCGATCACGAGGTTTTCTATACCAGTTGGAACAGATGCGGCCGGATCGGGCATAGTAATTTCATTTCCTTGAACAACCCAACTACGTTCAGGTAACGATGATGTCTTTGATCTTGTGACGTAAGGATGATCGGCCATCGAGTGTCAACACGAATCAACTCTCTTTTTGGGGATAAGATAAAAGAAACACAAAGTATAAATGATGTTAGTCTCATGAACATATCTAGGTAAAGTCAAGATCACGTAAAGTCAAGTAACACCTGTAGCAAATAATTCATCGAATAAAGTCAAACAAGTTGTCAAACAAGCATATCAAGCAACAACGTGTCCTAACATGCATGTGACCTCTTTGCGCCAGAGGTGGGCCTAACGTTGTTTAAAGGATAAAATGTGCCATGATACGTCATCCCGTTGCTTTGATTAATTAAACAAAACCTATTTTCCCAAAAATAGAGTACAAAAGTTGTGTAATATTTATTACATATCAAATGAATACAACATAAAGTGTTTCCTAATCTAAGTAAAGTAAATACAATTTCCTATGTCTAAATTTCAGCTCCGTTTTGTGATGTCATTGATCCTCGTCATTCATTGTACTCCAATGCAAATCCATACTTGTCATAGAAACGTTAGTCATTCCCTCCTTCCTAAAGTTTAATTAATTAGAGCAAATAGTCAATATTTAGGCACAGTTACCCTTCAAACATGCATATAAAGTATGATTATTGTCACTTGGGGTCGTGAACCCGCCTGGACGTTTGGGTAAAGTCATCTAACGGGCTTAATACACCAAGGGTATTAAACCTCCTAGGTCATGAAATGTATGCTCTTAATAAAGGGTGTTGGTTTAGCTCTATCTTAGGCTGACTAAGAGTTGGCTTCCTATGACACAAGGTTCCCCCAAGCGGACAACTTGGGAGTGGAAAGTCCGTGGCCGTCGACTGCACCGCCGATCGACTAAATCCACAAGATCAATCCAACTAAAGGGATAATTTAGTAGTGCACGGGCGCGAACCGCGAAGCCGTTTCAAGTGTGTGAATATGTGTGAGTTTTCCAGAAGTGGAGGAAATATGAACAGAATGACAGTTTTATCAAAACAGTAACACATAAACAGTTTATATCAAACAAACAGTTTATATCAAGCAAACAATTAATAGCATGTAAAAACAGTTAACAAATGATAAAGTAATTTCAAATAAGCACACAAAGCCTATTTAAACTAAGTCCGTTATGGTTAGAACCTAAGTGATTCCCCAGCAGAGTCGCCATGCTGTCATACCCCATTTTAACCGGGATTAAAGTAGAAGTATGACGTATTGGTGATTCCTATTTTTGTTTGTTTTAAGGAGTCGCCACCTAATTATTTACGGTGAATTAGGACACCTAAAGTTTATTAAAGTTATGTTTAAAGTTAACTCTGTTTAAGGTCTGCGAAACTTAAGATTCTAGGTAAGGGTTCAATTAGTCTAAAGGGAAGGTATTAGGCACCCTTTAAGACCCATTAACAATGGTTAACCGACCGGACTTATGATTAATGAGGCTGAGTGTAAATGTAATGTTTAAATGTTTAAGAAAATACCTTATAAGTATTCCTAAAGTTATTTAAAGTAAAACTTAGTTTAATTAAAATAAACTAAAAAAAACAGGACATGTGATGTTTATATGTATTTAAAGAAAAGTGAGTTATGCCGACTCACAAATTAAAAGAGTTATTGTAAGATTAATGTTAAATAAATTTTAAAGGTTTCATATAAAGACTAATAGTTTAATATATATATATGTAAGGATTGTTTTAACAATTATGTATTTCAAGTGTTGGAAGAAACTAAGTGGAAGTTATCCGTTGAAACCTATTTTTTTTTATTTTTTAGAATAAGCTAAGTTAGTGTAAAATTTGGAGTGTTTTAAAACTCCTAAAATAGTAAGTGTAATTTGGTTCTCTTAGTCAAAATATATAGTCACGATATTTTGAAAATCAATTATTCTAAAGATAAATATTATGTATAGTAAATAATTTCAACATAAACTAATGGAGTTAATTGTGAGTTTTCTCTTTGAATTAACTACCCATTATTAAACTAAACTCACTAATTTACTAAAGTTTTATCTAAATTAATAAACAGAATGTTAGTCATACAACACACGTTAAATGCGCACAAAATAAAATAAAATAGATGTAATATAAATGGGCTTGGCCCACTTTCCACGACTGCTACGGCCTGCTCGCAGCTGGGCTTCGACCCAGCAACAGCCTTTACGTGTTGCTGCTGTTGCCATTGGGCTTCGGCCCTACATTTTTTAGGAACCGTTTCAAATGGGCTGGACACGGGAGGAGTTGTGTTGGGGTTTTACCCAACATCGGATGCGGGAGAAGATGACGAATCGCTTGGACTCGTATGCGAGATATCATGCATAAAAAAAACAAAAGAAAAGGATTAGTACGTGATCGACGAATAAAACTAAACATACCTAATGTAAACTTGAGAAGAAAAATGCGCAAATGACCTTACAAACTGCATAGTTAGCCTATTATGAAGCAAGGGAATTCAAATAGCAACCAATATATTCGCAGAGTTTTAAGCAAAGAAAACAACTCAAGGGATAGGCCTCCAAAAATTTGTAAAGAGGAACCAAGAAAGAAAATAAAAATAAAAGACAGGGCCATTTCTTCAAGTTTTCAGATGACTAGTCATGTACGCTCCTGTTGCGTAATCAAACAACAATATATTTGCAATGTAGAGATGAAGAAAAGAAAAGGTGGATACAGTAAAGGTACTGCTACATTTATTTAGGATGAAATACAGTAAAGGGAAAGTTATTGTTATTGTTTGCAACTACACAACCAAAACTAGTAGTTGACTGCCCAAGAGTGCTATAAAAGTGTAACATTTTCAGCACTTCAAAAAAAAAATGTAATAACATTCTGGCAAATGTACAGCAATTCACGAAGGATAAGTAGCAACCAATACCAACAACAAGTGCAGCAAGCAACGCAATAAAATGGCACAGGATTTGTCCCTTATTTGGTTCGACACTTATTCATGATATCATTTGTGATAACAGTCGTATGATCAGACAACAGCATCAAATAACAATAATAACTCACGGCAAAGCAGTAACTATGTAGATGGTCCATGAGAGGGGAAGTACTCAAATGAGTGTAGCATCAATTTCCTTTGAAAGAAAAAAAACAATAGGGTGGCAGCCAGACCAAGTAACAGAAGAAGCAAAACAGTCTCGGTTTCTAGAATAAAACAACTCATATATATATCAGGTATACTCTCATGTATACGTCATAATGTATACATGATATTTCCTATTTATGCAATAAACTGTCAGTTTTCACAGCCATAACCAATCTCAACACAAAATAAGCCAAATAGGGATAAACCCCTTTAAAATTATGTATAATACACTACATACCCATAGCAAACAGGGGACAATATATATGGGTTCAGACCATAGTGTTTAGAATTAACGAAATCACAAACTAGACTAGGTAAGACCAAAGCCAAACAAGACAGAACAACAATTTGCTTCAGATCAACTATGGTTTTGTGCAGCACCTTAATGATAGGATTCAAATGATGTTGACTATAGGCAGGCAAATATCAGAAGACTCATAGTTTTAAGGAACTAATGGTCAAATTCAAGGAATACTTAGGAACAAAACCTCAAATAAATGAAAGATATGACAATGCTAAAGTTAATATGCTGATAATGCAGCCATGTTTGAAGGCATTTATTCAATAATCAGATTTAAGCTTTCTAAGGAAGTATTTAGGCATACGTGATCTTCAAACAGCCCAAAAATGCATGTGTATTAACCTCCTATGATTGACAAGCTAGCAATGCATTAATCATCCCTCAAGAGCAGTTGAATTATAACTATCCTAGTCTAAGCTGAAACATGTTTGACAGCGAACTAATCAACTAAACCAAACTAGATTCGGTTACATTACACACTCCACTTGAACTAACAGTAACCACATCACTGCTACTGTTTTCATATCAGCATTAACCAAGACAGAAAACTTAAATCTACAGATTGATAGACAATTATAGAGATGATTCAGCGTCGATATGTTCTAACCACGTACACAATATTCCTAGGATATACATACCTTAGTGTGTATATCATATGTATATTGAATGTATATCTTCTTCTTACTTGTTAACCGAACTGTATATTCGACTTTAAACGGGTTTTAAGTCCTGGAAATATAATCTAAACATCCAAACCACAGTGACATATTTCAAAATTCATTATTTTGGCAATTAACACCCTATCCTAACAGCATCCAAACAATCAAACAAATGATACAACAACAAAGAAAATATATAACTACTTAAGATGGCAGAATAAACTAAATTCTCAACCAAAGCAGAAATTAAAGATTACAGGCGATAAAGGTGTCGAAGTTTACCCTTTTTGTGCGCAGTGAAGTGGGTGTCGACGACGTCGAATCTACTCTCTCGTTATGAATAGATTAGGACTCGACACAACTAAGATCCGAAAATCCCTGTCGTGGTTAAAGTCCACCGAGACAGATTGAATGTTTAACGATCTTAAAGTTAGACCGATAATCGAACGAAAGTCGTAAAACCTAAAGATTTCTCCCCCATTTGAGGCGATCAGAACTTGAGTTTTGTAGGGGGATTTTGGGGTTCCAAAACCTTGTTGATTCGGGTTTCTTGCTAATCCCTCCCCTTAAACGATTCAACTCCCCTGTTTTTTATAGAATGGGGAGAGAGAGGAGCGGTGTGAGGTAAGGAATGATGAAGGAAGGGAATCGGGGAAAGGGCACGGCGTGGTCGGGAAAAGGGAGGATGAGCGGCGGTGGTGGGGTGAGTGAGACGAGGGAGATGAGGCGGAGAAAAGGGAGAGAAAAGTGGGGGACAAGGGTGAGTGGGGAGCGGAGAAGAAGGAGGGAAAGGGGGGTGAGTGGGAGCGGCGGCGAGGAGGAGCGGGAATGGAGGAGAAGAAGAGAAAGAAGAAAAGAGGGAAAGGGATGGAGGCGGTGGAGTATATGAAAAATGAAGGGGAAACCCTAAAAGGGTTTCCCTTATTTGGACGAAAAAATGTATCGGACCCGGTCCATTTGTGGACCGGGTCAAATTTTAGATTGGGTATTAAAAGGATGGACTAGTAAATTAAACATGGACTGGTCTAAAAATTGAGACAAAAATATGGTCTAGTCCAAAAAAATATTAGGAGTTAATCGGACTTTGATTTGGGGTCCGGTAAGTCAAAATACGGACCGAGTGTAAAAAATAGTTTGGCTTCTAAATTTGAATAAGAGACCCATTTTGATTAACGATGTACTAAGGGTGCTAGAATATCACCTAATACGTAAATATGTAATTATAAAAGATCCGGATAATATTATATGATGTCGCAAATGACCGTGCAATAATATTTAATAACAAACGCTATCATTTAAATGTGCGAAATAAATGCGATGTGTGTGCGGAAGTTGGTAGAAATGTCGAGAAATGCAAGTTTCAATAATACTAAATAATAGTAGCAAATAAATAGCGGTAGTAATACTGCTAAATAACAATGATAATGGTAATAATGATAATGTTGATGATAATGGTGATAATAGATATAATAATAATGGTAAATAACAAACATTGATAATTAAAAAATGATAATAATTAATAATAATAATAAAGATGATAGAAATTAATAAATAAAAAATAATAACGATAAATAACAATTATTGATTATAACAAAATGATAATAAATTAATAATAATAACAATAATGGGGTAATAATAAAATAATAATGATAATAATAATAAGAAATAATAATGATGATAATAATAATAATAATAAATAACAATTATTGATAAAATAATGATAATAATTAATAATAAAAAATAACGATGATAATGATGATTAATAATTGATAACAAATAACGCTGATAATAATGATTAGTAATTAATAATAATAATGATAATGATAATAATAATGGAAATAACAAGAAATAATAATTAATGACAAAAAATGATAATTTAAGAATAATAATAATAATAATAACAATAATAATAATAATGATAATAATAAACTGCAGAAGAATAAATAAAACGTGGGTGTTAATAAAAGACTAATAATTATAGTAAAACTTAAATGCATATTTTTTAATTTCTCGAAATACCAGAAGTATAAATAGGTATTTCGGAGGAGATGCGGGACAAAATTGGGTGTCAACAATAAGTCCCACAGGCAAACCACTCGATCAAATTCCCGGACAAAACGTACCGGACAAAGAGAAAAGAAAGTATTCATGCACAGTCCGAAATAATGACTCCGACTCTCTGCTTGTTATTAAAAAGGACCGATAATTCGGGCAAAAGTCATAACAAGCATTCAAGAAAAAGAATAAAGAAAGTCAAGAAAAATGCACATTCCATATATATAAGGTTTTTTACACCTGAAACCCCTACGAAGTCGAAAAACAAAAAACAAGCCAAAAAGGCAAAAAACAAAATAAAGGCTAAATATAGGCCCTGGTCTATCCGGTGTGGCTGGATTCGGAATGTTCGGATACTGTCCCCTCGGAATCTTCGGAGTCAGTATCGAGGGCTCTCTTAGCTTCTTCCTCGACCCTTTTAGCTTCGAGTATGAGGGCCGGGAGATCCGCAAAGCCATGTTCGGCTTGCTCAAGGGTGACCCTCCGAGATTTCCATCGTTCATACTCCACCGCAATCGTGGTATGAGCCTCGGCAGCCTCCACACTCCTAAGGGCTTCTGCCAAATCGGCCTCAGCCTGGGCCAGCTTGGCCGCTAGTTCATCCCGCTCTTCATTAAGGACTCTTTGGATTTGAGTGGCCGACTCGAGCTCGGCTTTGAGAAGGTCATTAGCCTCGGCCATCTCCTCGAGTTCGATTTTCAGCTCATCACATATCCGGGCCCTGTCCTCGGCGTTTTGCTCGAACACCCTCATCCTCTCTTTGTACTTAGCACTCTTAGATTCAAGCAGTCGATGCCTCTCGGCCATGTTCACGGCATCAGACTTGACCGAGTCAAGCTCCCCCCGGAGTTGAGAGATAGTGGTTTCGAGCTCACCAAGCCTCGAAGAAAAACGAGCATTGTCTTGGCTAAGGCCGACCTTGTCCGCTTCTCGAAGCCGGTTCTTCTCGACCATCTCGGCCAACTCATTCTTTAACCGAAGGTTTTCGGCCTTCGCCGCGTCGAGCTCGGGTTGAAGGTTGGAAAGGGCAACAGCTCAGTTCAATTCATCCTCCTTCACCTGCAAAAGGTGCTGGAACTTCTCCGTTTCTCGACCCTGGGCATCCAGCTGGCCCTTAAGATCGTCAACTTCTTGCTGAGCGCGGACGAAGGTTTTGTTAACAAGCACCACACTCTGTAAAAGAAACAAGAAGTTAAAACTCGGATAAATGAGAAGCTAAAATTCCCACTGAATTATGCAAGGATAGGCTGATAAACTTACTCGATTGCCCGCGTGCATGCCCTCGTTAATAAGACTCTGCCCGGGGACTCCGTTCATCTTCCGTTTGTCCGAGTCCGAGACGAGGGACCTAAGGTAACTTGCCACTCCCACCGGATGAGACAAAAAGTTGCAGTCCTCGGGGACGGTGATCACGACCGATCTTGTCCTTCTAGGTTCCACACTTGGGGCCAGGAAGATGTGCACCAGGCTATCCCTAGCACCAGTCTCGGTGAACCGGCTAGCCGCCCTCGTGACTAGAGGGATAGAAAGATGTGCAAAATCGGCAGCTTCCCCGGTAGCAGGAGGAGTATCCGAGAACATGTCATCAAAAATTATTGTCACGACCCAACCCCGTAGGCCGTGACTAGTGCCCGATCTGGGCACCCAAACCCATCTGTCAAATGCATTCAAGTATATACCAGAAGCCGACGAGGCTATATTCTAAATTTAGACAATTCCCAGAAAAATTTCGGCAGAGTTTCCTCTGTTTTACAGACTATCCAAAATAACCTGTACACAACAAACGCCAACAAAGGCCACACAGGGCTAGCAAAGCAACGTATAAACATATGTGGACCGGCCGCCTCGGCGTATGGGATCGCCCAAACAACATATACACCTATCCATACAGAAAGACCCTAACCCACAAACATGTCCACAGACCTCTAAACAGACCGACAGAATCATATGACGGGACAGGGCCCCGCCGTACCCATGAACGAATATATACAAATGCACTAATAAATATATATACCAAAAGTATAAGCTCCGGAAAGAGAGGAGCACTCCGAATAGCAGAAAGGGTGTCCTAAACAGGTGGATCACCAGGTTGTGCGTCCGTACCTGCGGGCATGAAACGCAGCCCTCGGAGAAGGGGGTCAGTACGAAATATGTACTGAGTATGCAAAGCAGAAGGTACAGAAATAAATCTGAACAATAATCGAATCAGATATATAGAAAATAATACATATCAAAAAAAATATCAAAATGTTTATTTCAAAAGTATAAATTATGCATAGGGCATAGGAAAATGTGGTCGCCCGCCTGTCGATGGCGCCACAACACAGCATAACACCAAAAAGTTTCAAATCTCCGAATCCCCGTCACACATCACAACACAGCATAACGCCAAACATAAGTGGAACCCGGCCCTCGAGCGAGGAGCACGGTGAACCATAATCACAGCATAACACCGGAATGTATCACAAAGCGCACGACAACAGAACCGGCCCGGGAACCGGTGAACGATATCACAGTAGGCACGAGCGGAGTAGTGAGGAATCATATGCATAAAATCATTATTATAAATCTGAAGGATAAGTAAAATAGTCATATTCGAAATCGGAATAATAATTATCACTTTTTGTTTCAAAGTTGTCGAATTTCAAAAAGGGCATCGCGGGACCCACGGACGAGTATAGACCCGAACTGAGCCCGCCTATGAAAAAAATACTCATTTTATATCATACAAACTCCTACGAAAATTTCAAAGCAATCCGAGCTTTTCTGAGGAAATTATGGGCGTTTGAAGTTTTGGAATCGCTAAAGAATGAACTTTAAAACAAAAATCAGCTTTCATGTAATCTTTACAAATTATGGATTCCAAGAACATAAGGATCAATGTTTTGCCATGACAAGGCAAGGATGCCAAAGAACAAATGCGATTCATAAACATGCTCGGATTGTGAGAATAGAGTTCCTCGAGGCTTATATCATAGCCTATTTTAACTAAGGCATGCCGAAGAAGGAAGATTACTTTACGTACCTCAAATGCTCTCCAATACGATCCAAACTCAAGATAAATCCAACCTATGATTCGGCTGCCCACGATCTATAAACAAGCCATAAAATGCCAAACATTAACTAAAGACTCTTTGGGCATTAAATTCCAATTTCGCCCTTAATTCTACAGAAATTTGGGCAGCATTTCCCCTGTAAATAGGCTACCCCGAGAATTTAACTCGGCCGTATCAATCAACAACAACAACAACAACCAACCTAACAACATTAATAATCAATCTGAAAGGTAATACAACAATAATAGCTCTCTTTTCCATCATTCATCAACTTTCATAAATTCAATTCGACGACTTACCTTCAAGCCAAAATCGACGCTTATACGCTCACATACTAACCCGAACCCATACCAAAAACATTTCAAGACATTCTAAGAAATTTATACAATTTTTCCAACAATCCATAAATTTTCCCAAGCTACCCGGAACAGCCCCTAACCGAGACAGCCCCCCTAACTTTTTCTTCATTTCCAAATCATGGTTCGTATCTACAATTTACATTCTAACAATGCTATTTTCATCAATACACAATTTACATTAAATGTACAACAACTTCCAAATCAGTCCGCAATATTTACAACATCAATTTGAGTCAATAAACTTTCATTTCCAACATAGAATTCATGGCGACGACGGCTAAACAATAAGCGATACTAATTCAATTCTTGGCACATAAGGTGACCCATTTTCGGCTAACACTACACATATACATATATGGATGATTCTCAATTGTTCTTCACCTTACAATGATCATAATCAACTAACTAGGCATTAATTCATAATTTCAATCACAACACAACAACACCCATTTACACGGCTCAAGCTCCACATACACAACTCACCTCCAACATTTCATATTTCATGATTTTCCTCCATTATAACATACTACAAGATACAAACAACCTTTATAACACAAAAGCAAGATCAACTCTTACCTATCCTCTTCAATTCCACAAAATGCTAGGGTTTCCAATGGATGAAAAATAATGGGTTGATCGCTCCAACGACACTTCCACATTACTTAGGAACCTCAATATAGTGGGTTTACATCAACGGAAAAATTTTGGAAGACAAGAAATGGGAGTTGATTTTCTCCCTTGTTGGCCGAGAGCCTCAAGGGGGTTTTTCAGCTTTGCCCTTTTTGTTTTCAAGTGTGGGGAATGAAGTAAATGAAGTGGAAAGAAAATGTGGTCATCTTTTAATACTTAGGTGAATTGTACACTTGCCCCTTGGCCCACACTAATGTGTTGTCCCAATTAAAATTGAACACCATTTGTGTGGGCCAACCATGGAAATTGTGGATGATTTTTATCTTCCAATTTTTATCACTTTTGGTCCCGAATTTTCCTAATTGTTCCATACCAATAAATTCATGCACAACTTATATCTCAAAATAAAATCGAAGGTTAAGAATCCCGACTTTGTATCCCGAAATTTTTTTTTGTCCTTAGCTTATCATAAATAAATCCGGACTATTCCACTGTACAAAAATACGGGTTCTAACAATTATCCAACCTTGAAGCTGGAGTTGGAGAACTCGGAGCGGCCTCGGTAGAGGCAGGGATCTCGGAAGTTGCAGTAGTCTCATAGCCAGGCAGTGGACCAACATCCATTGGAACTTCGGTCTCAGGGACCGGCTCATCCCTCTGATCGGCTTCGGCAGTTGGTGCATGCCCGGACCTTCTGGTCCTTTGCAGGGGGGTTTTCTCGAATGAAGCATCACCTAAAATATCAACAAATTCAATCGACCTTAGAGGAGTCGGGTAATGAACTTCTTCACCACCTGTGTCAATACCGGAACTGACGGTCCTTCCCCGGCTGAAGGAAGTGATGAAATAGTGGTACCCTCCTCCAGAATAGAAGCAACGGAAGGGGTCACACCGATAGAATGAGGAAATCGGGCTCTGTTTCGTCTCTTAGAGTCCGAACTCTCGCCCTCTTTTTTGGTTTCTGCCCTTTGTCCGAGGGCTTTTTTCTCTTGTTGGCGGCAACAATAATACGGGATGTACCCGCTGAATCAAATTCTGGTGCCGACGCAGCGGGTTCGGCCGCTGGCTCCGGTCTTGGGTCCACTGAGCCCTTGGGTAAACCTGAATGCCGAAGATGTTATAAAAAGGAAAGGTAGAAAATGCAATAAATACCGATCGAAGCAAAGTATTACCGTGGTTTTGAGCAACCCATCGGCCACGCGACAGGAGTCCTCATGTCCGTGCTTCATGGGTGTGTTGGCTAAGGAGAGCACCAACCCATTCGTTCATGTTCCGGACAGCCGGAGGTATCTATGCCATGGCTAGTATAAAGAAGGGGACAAATTGTTAGAATGTGGAAGGGCTAGTGTTTGACAAAGCATTCAAAAGTAACTATTAAAAGAACTGGGACACTTACGATTATCATTCCACCTCTCCAGAAAGGTCATATAGTTGGCCGAAATAATGTTCGCGGTCCTCACCCGGACGTAGCGCTCTAGCCAACCCCGGTCTCTATCTTCGTCCATCTTTGAAAAGATCGGGTTCCGGCTTCGCTTGGCAAGCTTTATTACACCCCCTCGGAACAACCTCGGGGAATATAACCAGATGAAGTGAGCCAGCGTGAACTCCTTTTTCAAGTTGTTGGCCAACAGCCGGAGGCAGGCCACGTTCCTCCAGACAATCGGACCAATCTGGGCCAGGGTTACATTATATGTCCGGCACATATCCAAAATAATCGGGTCGATTGGGGGGGTCGAGCTTAAGTTTAAAAGGATAGGTGTAAACGTATAGGAAGCCCTCCCGGTGATCGGTGATCGATTCATCCGGTCCGGGGGCAAACACTTGTACCGGACGGTTATCCCATCCGCAATCAGCCCGGACTTGATCGAGTTTGTCCTCGGTAATGGACGACGGGTACCGTCTTACATCAAACCCTCTATCAGCAACCGGAGAAGGCTTCTCGACTTCGAAATCCTTGTTATAGTTGGGTTTGGACGGTACAATGTCCAAAGCAGTGGGCTCAAAGGCGATTTTTCCCTTGGGTTGAGAAGTTGGCTCGGTTCCTTGAGAAGAAACCGAGGGAACATCATGGGAGGTGGTTTCGGTGTTGGCAGACATTTAGAAGTTATGGAAAAGGAGATTAGCGAATTCAAAAAGGGAGAAGTTAAAAAATAGGAGTAAAGGAGCAGTCGAAAAAATTCAAAATGGTAAAGTGAAGAAACAAAGCAGCGCTTTCGATTGGAAAACAGCAAATGAGGAAGTTGGCGGAGTTGGTTTTCTTTCACACAATATAAGCAATGAATCAAGGGGATAAAACGGTTGAATCAGTAAGAAATATGAGATGGAAGGTGATTAGAAGTAAAGAGAAGTAAAATGAAGAAGTGAAGGGGTTGAAGGCCTTATATAGGCATGGGAACCGAGGCGGTTACAGATCCCAGCCAACCGGGGGATGTCACGTGTCCCACAATTAATGAGAAGTGATTTGAAATGACGTGCGTTGCGGCGGTTTCTAGAGCTGGCCGTTCGGGATGAGACACGTGGCTGATGACAGAGGGACGTGACGCAACTGTTCCCGCCAAAATGAAAAGATAACAACGAGCTTATGGAACCACCGGTTTTGTGACTCATCCACTTCCCGTTACTCTGGTAAAACTACGGTCCGGAAAGTGTGGGGACTATCTGTATACGGTAAAAATCCGGCTTATGCTAGACCGGTGAGATCGGGAATCGAGGGAAGAAAGAAACAAGCACGAGCATGAAGACTTTCTTTCGGACCAGAGGTATCGCACTAGAAGTGGTTGATCAGAAGAAAGCGAAGGAAATCGTTTGGTCCGGTTTCTCCATAGCCGAGTTGATCGTGGCCGTTGGTCCGGGTGATCAGTTACACAATTGCCACGCGTTAAGACCGTTCTTCCACATTGTACTGTCAATCGTACGGGTGTCAGACCATACGACCCAACCTTATCCTTTTAGGGTTTTCTTTATTCAAAAGGGTTTTATGTTGTATAAGACCCATAAGGCAAAACTATAGATAGGAGGCATTTTCCTACTTTTAAGGGTTAGCTTTTTCAGATCTAGAACATTGTAACAGCAAAATATATAAAATCTCTACCTCTCTCTCTCTGATATTGGTCCGGATTTGTGTGTTCTTTAGCTTTATTTATTCATCCAATACTTAAATACTATTTAATACATATATTTAGTGTAAATCACCGATTTTGATTCACTTGCTTACAGCAGATCCATATACATTTTCTTCCAACCAAATAGATTAAAGTTCATCCACATATCCTATACCTCACTTACAAATTCAATTGATTACCTAAATTCGGGGTAAACAAGTAGCTTCTTACATTTATCAACAATCACGATAATTTAATATGTAAGAATCTATATATAGTTCCCAAAGTGAAAAAGGAAAGTCGTGTTGGCCTAACAGTTTCCTGAGAAACGAATAAAGTAGTACCCTCAAAAGAAAAGAAAAAAACACAGACAAAGGCCAAGAAAACTTTAGAAGTTGTCTGAAAGTCTAGCTATGTGCAATGTGATCTCTTAACTAATTAAGACAATTATGTAACCTAAACAAATTACTACTCCTGATCCCAAATATTTGACAATTTGAATTTACTTTAACATGTGGACGTATTAAACCTAGAAGTTAATTATTACGTCTATTTCAAACTTAGCATTCCAATCAGTCGAGTATTAATTAAGATGTTTTAAGAAGTAAAAAATTATTTAGACAAAACAATTAATTTTACGATTAAAACAATTAACTGTCTTTCTTAAGTAGTGGTGAAAAACTTTTAATAACATTTATAGACATAATAAGAGGAGTCTTTTCTGGTATAATCATGTATATCCTGTATTTACTAGTTTAACTAATTCGAATTTTCACCGCAGAAGATCACTAAAGGAAGAAGTGCTCCCACCTAGGGCACATGTAGCTTAAGGTTACCAGGGGTGAGATCTCTCCCACAAGAAAGAATTGACCTCAAACTTGTACTACTCATTCTCCTTTTTCCGTTCCTGGCTGACCCTGAGTGTGGAGGGGTTGGTCTTGGGCCATGTCTTGATTGTTTATTCTATTTTGTCAGTGTAAGTACTGAAATGGGAGTTACAGATATTCATTCTTAAACTTTGTCACCGTTTGGTGACCTGATCCGGCTAAGCAAAAATTGTTACCGACACCAAGTCTATCTTAACAACCGATTTTCCCGTGGACGAGAGTTTATCGGATCCCAGTACTTTCGATACGGAGCATAAGTTTATGTTTAAAAATTCATAAAATTGCAATAAATAGTAAATATGAATCATAACTTTAAAAATATAATATTAGGTTAAATGCTAAAAACCTTAAAAGTTAGTTGAATACATAGAACTTAAATCATGAATCCGTCTTTATCCTACCGTAATATCAGAAAAATTTCATCCATTCGACCACATTGTTGACCGTGATGGGAGTGATTATTATATTGAATCGAGCCAACATGGGCGACTACTTTTCAAAAGGATGACTCCTTGGAATGTAGTGAATGTGCAGTCTGAATAGCTCAATCACGGGCTGAACAGCAAAGTAAGTGCCAAATTTGTCCGAATCTGCTCATTTCCTTTCACCGAGTCACATACTGTCACTTGGACAAATGTTTGAAATTTGAGGCAAACAGTTAGCGTTGGAGCCGTATGGGAATTTGAGATATTAATCTAAGTTATATATCCAATTTGGCATAATATATTAGTGTGGTATTACTATTTTTACTCCTAAGTCAATTGCATTAAGAAAGATGTAGGCCTATATATCTTTTGTATATACATATGCCTCTGAAGAGCTAGCTGTTGAGGGCATATATACATGCTGATAGTGATTTACAAATTAAAAGAGCTTAGTAAGTTTTTAATCTTAAAGTATGAAATTTTAGAAAATGTACTCAGCCATGTACAATAAGTACCTAAATTAAAGAAGATCTTTGGAAAGGTAAAAACAACAATAAGGAAAAGTCATTTAAACACGGACGTCACCTTTTATAACTTGTAAGATCTTTGTCAATGTTCGGAAATGCTCGTAATGTGATCCAAATAAGTTGATACAGTACACAAATAAGTTAAACATTTCCTATATTTTTTGTCATGTAAAACACTTTACAACTAACACCTGTAATCAATAGTACTCACCTAAACAAAGCAATTTATACGGACAAATGTTTAAGAAAATAAAAGGCAAAAAGAAGCAGCCTCTAGACGCTTGTTGGTAGTATCTTCTGCATAAGAAATGCCTGTGTTAGATCTAGTGCCATAGTGAATATTTATATGTATATAAAGTACTATAAATGTGAATGAGAGCCTTGCGCAACAGTAAAAGTTTTCGTCTTATAACCGGGAGGTTACGGTTCAAGTCACGATGATAACCTCTTGTAAATACTCCAAAGTTGCATATATATAAGACTCAATGTGGTGACCCTTCCCTGAAACCCTGCGTATAGCATGAATTTAATATATCGGGTTGTCCTTTATTTAAAGTATAAAATGTCAAAACTTATAGAGCCTGCTTCCATAAACACTCCCTATTTTTTTATGTGTCTGTTCAACCATCTAGAATCGGAACCCACTAGTCTAACTAATTCGAATTCGCATTACGTAGGATCCATTATTGGAGAAGTGCTTCCTATCAAAAATTGTTCATTCTCCTCAAACTCGAAATCTTTAATTAAGGGTAGAGAAATGTCATTCAACAACCGCACTCTCGGTGGCTTCGTAAACATTTTCTAACAAATAAAAATAAATCTAGATTTGTCGGTAAAGATCTAAAGATCATTTTCTAACATTTTCTAAAGATCTTTTTCTAACAAATTAAATATCTTTAATTTTACATTCCTAACCCTGGCCTTGTCGGTAAATATCCTCAAAAAGGAAAAGCTAAAAGACATTTTTAGTTAGTATCTTCTCTATAAGAATGGGAGTTTTAGAGAGCTAGTGCCATAGTGTACCATTCTCTTGGTAGCATTTGGCAAGAGTACTTTGCCTCTCCTTACCAATGGAGAAGTTTAATCTTGCTAGAGTCTTATTGTTGCTTCTCCAGCTTGGAACTTTGCTCATTGCCCATGCATGTCCTTATTGCCCTTATCCTCCTTCCACCCCAAAGCACCCAAAATTGCCTCCTAAGGTAAAACCACCTTCTACCCACCCTAAACATCCCCCACATGCAAAACCACCTTCCACCCCTAAACACCCTAAAAATCCACCACATGTAAAACCACCTTCTACTCCCAAACACCCTAAAAACCCCCCATATGTGAAACCACCTTCCGCCCCTAAGCACCCCAAAAACCCTCCACATATGCAACCACCTTCAACCCCTAAACACCCTAAATACCCCCCGCAAAAACAATGTCCTCCACCATCTCATGCCCCTCCATATGTCCCAGGACCTCCCACAGTACATCCACCTCCCACTGTCTCTCCACCTTCTGTCCCTAAACCACCAAAAACACCACCTGTTGTTTCACCCCCTATTGTTTATCCACCGGTCACTCCAAAACCACCGGCACCAACACCACCAACGACTCCAAAACCACCATCACCAACACCACCTGTTGTTTCACCCCCTATTGTTTATCCACCGGTCACTCCAAAACCACCGGCACCAACACCACCAACGACTCCAAAACCACCATCACCAACACCACCTGTTGTTTCACCTCCTATTGTTTATCCACCGGTCACTCCAAAGCCACCAACACCAACACCACCTGTTGTTTCACCACCAGTCACACCAAAACCACCATCACCAACACCACCTATTGTTTCTCCACCTTACGTGCCAAGTCCTCCGGTTGTCACTCCACCCACAGTTCCAACACCCCCTACACCATGCCCGCCACCGGCAACTGTACCATCGCCACCAGCACAGCAAACTTGCCCCATTGATGCTCTCAAGTTAGGTGCTTGTGTGGACGTGTTAGGGGGATTGATCCACATTGGAATCGGTGGCAATCCTAAGCAAGCATGTTGTCCACTTCTTCAAGGACTTGTAGACTTGGATGCAGCCATTTGTCTTTGCACAACCATTAAGCTCAAGCTCCTAAACATAAATGTCATTCTTCCCATTGCCCTTCAAGTTCTTGCTGATGACTGTGGCAAGTATCCACCCAAAGGCTTTCAGTGTCCTTCATCCTAAATCAAGGTCGCCACTTCTTTTCACCTTTTAATTTATGTTTCAAGATTGAACTCGCATGCAATAATCTTTAGCTAGTAATATAACATTATATAATATGATGCAGGACATTGAACTGGGCATTTGATTAATTCTGCTACACTTTCATAGTTGAAGGCACATTCTGCGAATGCACGTGTGAGAAAGTCCAATTTCCTCTTTAGCATGACGAATAAATTGAAAAAATGAGGAGGGATAAATGACTCTTCCAATATAATAAGCTTTTGACGTTTTATTATTTATCTTTCCATTAATGTACTGATTATGTATTCTCATTAGTGTTTAAGGGAAATACTTTTGATGGTGCTTTAAATGTATTGCTGATAAAAATATGAACATGAATGAATGAGGAAAGAATCACTTAAATTCATCCTGTGATATAGTAAGAATTAAACATGCCATTGAATTTAACACCTAAGTTTAACATTTTCTTTGAGTAGACACTAGTAGGGTGGGCATGGTACGGTACGGTATGGTACTTGAAACTTCGGTACTATAATTTTAGTTTTCGATTTCTAAAAATACTATACCATTGTCGTACCAAATTAATTCGGTATGGTTCGGTATTTTAAAGTTCAGTTTCGGAATTTTACGGTACGGTAAATTGGTACCACAGTTTGTCCGACTTTCACTTACATATACTCATATCATGGAGAATTATGACATCCGCTACTCGAGAAACGTCGCAATTATTATGTACTAAACATCTTACACATAAAAATATTCAAAAGAAAGTACAAGCAATTCCCTTCATAAATCAATTACACAAAAAAGACATTTAAATCAAGATAGAGTAGTCAAAGTTTCAACGTTTAAACAATTAGTTTTCTAATAATACTATTTTATATATTTGTTAGTATTACAATACTAAGATATATGAATTGTATATGTAATTATATACTTCGGTATGATATTCGGTATTTCGGTATTTTCTTTATGAATATCGAATACCAAACTTTTTTAAAATGCAGATCAAATACCGTATCAAATATCATAATATCGAAACTGCGATATAAAAATTTCGATTTCGATATGGTAATCGATATCTACCCTACCATGCTACCCTAGTAGACGGGGTACATGGCCCATATCACAAAATATTCTTGTGGAATGTAGGGTCCGCAATACGGAGTCAGTTAGTCAAACTTTGAAATTTGCATTATATAGTCCAAATATGCCTTTAAGGTCTTCGAACATATGCCCTATGGTTTACATATATTTTTATTATTTAAAAATTGGTTCAAATATGATTTTAGTTTGATTGAGATCCCAATTAACCTAATTAGCTGATTAATAAGAAAAAAAAAGTTGTCAAATAAAATGAAAACTTGATTCATGTAACATGAGAAAGATTTCTCATTCCTTAGCCGGAAAGAGATGTTGCCATGTCTTTAAAGTATGATGTTAAGTTGAGCGGATATGCCCTTCATTAAAAATACCCATGAATGAGATACACTCAGTCAAACCCGATTTCTCAAATTTAACAAGTTAGAAAATTAGTTTTTTTTTTTTTTTGGCTGACGACCCCCTTCCAATCCCATTGATTGTTTTATGGCAGTGTTTCTCCACTGAGAAAAATCGACATGAGGATTGTTCTTCCTTAAAATTATTGATTTAGACACTACAATATAATTAAATTAAATCAAGCTTCGCTACTTTTTATTTTTGTAATAACATGATGAAAATTATCTCATCCTTAGTTTTCGATACAAGTATATGTAGAGAATACGTGAATCGGTTGTTAAAAACCTCTTAAAATTGAAGAACAAAAATATATTTATAAATTACAATTTTTATCACAGAAGGTGCGAACGTATGTTAAATCAATATATTGTTTACGTTGTTAGTACGTAAAAATGAACCAAATTGTAAACAAATATTAATTGCAATAATCTTTTTAAGTTGAATTTGAAAAAGTGATCAACAGTATTTCATGTACTTCTCTCCAGAATGATAAATAATAATTAAAAGAAGGGCAAGAAAGGGAAACGAAAGTGGTGCAATTGAAATGCATGAATAAGAAATAAGGCTATGAAAATAAACTACAGTACATGATATATACAAAGGGGGCCAACATCAAACTCATTAACTGTACACGTCCAAATGAGAACAAGCAAAACGACATGAGATACACACCAAAACAACTGATGGAGAAAGCTTCCGACCTTGTAGAGTCCATTGTATTCTTCAATAGTGGAAACATTTTCATATAAATGGATAAAAGTGAATATATACAAGACCTACTTGTATACTATAAAAATCGGATTTATGCTAGACCGGGAATCGAAGGAAGAAAGAAACAAGCACGAGCATAAGACTTTCTTTCGGACCGGAGGTATCGCACTAGAAGTGGTTGATCAGAAGAAAGCGAAGGAAATTGTTTGGTCCGGTTTCTCCATAGCCGAGTTGATCGTGGCCGTTAGTCCGGATGATCGTGGCCGTTAGTCCGGATTTTCAGTTACACAATTGTCACGCGTCAAGACCGTTCTGCCACATTGTACTGCCAATCGTACGGGTGTCAGAGTGTACGGCCCAACCTTATCCTTTTAGGGTTTTCTTCATTCAAAAGGGTTTTATGTTGTATAGAAGGCTCATAAGACAAAACTATAAATATGAGACATTTTCCCTACTTTCAAGGGTTGGCTTTTCAAGATCAAGAACATTGTAATAGCAAAATATATAAAATCTCTCTCTCTCTCTCTCTCTTTGATATTGGTCCGGATTTGTGTGTTCTTCTTAGCTTTATTTACTCATCCAATATTTATATATATATAATATAAATCGCTAATATCGATCCATTTGCTCACGGCAATCACACATATAGACACATATCAATCGCAGCGAATCCGTATACATTTCCTACCAACCAAATAGATTAAAGTTCACCCACATATACTATACCTCACTTATAAATTCAATTGATTACCTAAATTCGGGGTAAACAGTTTGGTGCCAACCGTGGGGCTAGGATAATAGTGGTCTGTGATCTTGGTTTCTATCTCTTACCCGTTAGGATCGAAAAAATCTTTTGATCGTCTCTGTGAAACGGACCAAATGGCAAACAGTGGACAATCTAGTCACGTCAACAATAACGAGATTGTGGCCGAAAATGAAGACAGTGGACCCGGGGATTACCAGCAAATCTCGTCGACCCAAACCCCGTTAATTCGAGGGAGGGCCGATCTTTTAAATACTCACAATTCAATTATTTTATCCCGGACACAGGGCCGGAAAGTGCCAGATACCCTGGATGATAATATTGACTTACGTTTAATTTTTGAAATGTTGCAGGAACAGAGGCCGAACAAGGAGTCGCAATAGCCCAGTTACAAAGCAAAAATGATAAAACGACCCCAGAGAGGACGAAAGGTGTTGCCGAACCCAGAACGGACGAGACACGGATGGTCGAGAGTAATGGGTCCGGAGCTGGTTCATCCACCGAAGTTCTGAGAATGCTCGAAACATTGGCGAAGCGGGTAGACTCGACTGAGAAGAGGGTGGAAACATATAACTCTCGGGTGGACCAGATCCCGGGGGCTCCACCTATTCTGAAAGGACCGGATTCGAAGAGGTACATTCAGAGGCCTTTTCCTCCGAGTGCGACTCCGAAATTGATCCCGAAGAGGTTCAAAATGCCGGATATCCAGAAATATGACGGCACAACGGACCCTCAGGAACACGTGACTTCATACACCTGTGCCATAAAAGGTAATGATGTTGAAGAGGATGAAATTGAATCCGTGTTGTTGAAAAAGTTTAGGGAAACCCTGTCGAAGGGAGCATTGACTTGGTACGACCATCTGCCCGAGCATTCAATCACTTCTTTCGAAATGCTCGCCGATGCGTTCATAAAAGCTCATGCTGGTGCCATAAAGGTGCAGGCCCGTAAGGCGGATATTTTTCGTATAGCCCAAAGGGATGACGAGTTACTGCGTGAATTTTTCAACCGATTCCAAAGGGAACGAATGGAGCTCCCTCCGGTTCCGGAGGAATGGGCTGCACAAGCTTTCACCAAAGGGCTCAATCCTCGGAGCTCGACGGCCTCATTCAAACTAAAGGAAAACTTGCTGGAATACGAGGTTGTGACCTGGGTGGATGTCCATAACAGATACGAATCAAAGATTCGGGTAGAGGATGACCAACTCGAGATTTCCCCGGGGCCCGTGAGTATCAACAAAAGCTCGGAGAGATCGCGAAAAAACTACGAGCCGGAGTCCAGACCATCGAGGGAAAGGTATCGGCCATACTCTCATTCGGAAAGGCCAAGCTTCAGGTTGGAGAAATCAAGGGTTGGCCCGAGTCAATTCTTCGGTCGGGGTGATAAACGGGCCGAGCGCCCGTCGAACAGTCGAGGTCTCTCATTTAGGAGCCATGCCGGAAGCTCGGCCAGCAACAAAGACTTGCCGAGGATATCGAAGTACAACTTCAACGTTAACACTTCGGACCTTGTCTCGGCTATTGGCCGTATCGCAGAAGCAAGATGGCCGAGACCACTAAGGTCAGATCCAGGACAATGGGACCCGAGCGTGATGTGTGAATATCATGGAATCCATGGACACAGAACTGAGGACTGTCGCCAGCTAAGAGAGGAGGTGGCTCGATTACTAAAGAATGGCCACCTTCGAGAATTGCTAAGTGAACGGGCTAAAGGTCACTACAAGGAAAGGGAATCTCATAAACGGGCCGAACCAGTAGAACCTCAGCATATAATCAACATGATAATCGGGGGTATCGACACCCCTCGAGGGCCGGTGATGAAACGAACGAAGGTTTCTATTGTGCGTGAAAAGCGCAGCCAGGATTACTTGCCCGAGGGTTCCATCTCTTTCAACAACAAAGATGCAGAAGGCATCATTCAACCGCACAATGATGCATTGGTAATCTCTATTCTTATTTTTAAATCACAAGTTAAACGTATTTTGATTGACCCAGGTAGCTCAACAACATCATCCGGTGGAGAGTGGTTGAACAACTAAGGCTACTCAATCAGATCGTACCGGTAGCCCGAGTGCTCAGCGAGTTCAACATGGTGAGAGAAACCACGAAGGGGGAGATCTCTTTGCCGGTCAACATTGATGGCACTATCCAGCAAACAGTGTTCTATGTAATCGAATGAGATATGAAGTATAATGCACTGCTGGGTAGACCTTGGATACATAACATGAGGGCCGTGCCATCGACATTACATCAGCTGCTAAAATTCCCGCCCCCAGAGGGGATAAAAACCATCCGAGGTGAACATCCCGCTGCAAGGGAGATGTTTGCGGTCGAGGAAGCGTCACCTCTTCCCAAAAAATAGGATAAAAAAGAAGCTGATTCAACCGGGGGCAAGGACACCAAATAGCAACTCAAGTATACGGGTTCGACAACGGAGCAGAAGGGGTTGGACCCAGGATATGAAGAGGATGATTTCGGTGTACCCAGATCATTCGTCTTGCCGGATGACTCGGATGCAACCAAGTCAACAGTAGAGGAGTTGGAGCAAATCATCTTGTTCGAATATCTACCGGACAGAAAGGTATACCTAGGCACGGGGTTAACCTCGGAGCTCAGGAACAAGTTAATTAAATTTCTTCGAGCAAATGTCGATTGCTTCGCATGGTCCCATATAGATATGACAGGTGTGCCACCGTAAGTAACAACTCGTAAGCTCAGCCTAGACGGGAGGTTCCCCCCGGTGAAGCAGAAGAGAAGGCCCATGGCAGAGGCAAAACATGCATTCGTAAAGGATGAGGTAACGAAGCTTTTGAAAATAGGCTCTATCCGGGAGGTAAAGTACCCAGACTGGCTAGCTAACGTAGTGGTGGTGCCG
This sequence comes from Lycium barbarum, assembly GCF_019175385.1. NCBI lineage: Eukaryota > Viridiplantae > Streptophyta > Magnoliopsida > Solanales > Solanaceae > Lycium > Lycium barbarum. Next base: position 29,578,260 of record NC_083347.1, read on the forward strand.
AAAAAAGGTAACAAATTTCGAATGTGCGTTGATTATAAGGATCTAAACAAAGCATGCCGGAAGGATTCATTTCAGTTGCCTCACATCGATAGAATGATCGATGCGACGGCCGGGCATGAGATGTTAAGTTTTATCGATGCCTAATCCGGGTATAACCAAATCCGGATGCACCCGGAGGATCAAGAGAAAACATCCTTTATTACCTAGTATGGGACTTACTATTACAATGTCATGCCTTTCGGATTAAAAAATGTCGGTGCAACCTACTAACGCCTAGTTAATGGAATGTTCGAAGAAAAAATAGGGAAAACAATAGAAGTTTATATTGACGACATGGTGGTCAAGTCCCTAGAAACAGAGGACCATTTAAAGCATTTGCAGGAAACTTTCGATGTACTCTGCAAGTACAACATGAAGCTTAACCCAGAAAAATGTGCCTTCTGTGTCCAGTCTGGTAAATTTTTGGGTTTCATGGTGTCAAACCGGGGGATTGAAATCAACCCGGATAAGATCAAAGCCATCGAGGACATTGAGGTGGTAAATAACGTCAAAGGAGTGCAGAGGCTCACCGGAAGAATAGCGGCGCTGAGTCGTTTCATATCGAGGTCCTCGGATAAGATTCACCGCTTTTTCTCCTTACTAAGGAAGAAGAATGACTTCGTTTGGAAACCGGAGTGTCAAAGAGCTTTGCAAGAATTGAAACGGTACTTGTCCAGCTCGCCGCTACTGCACACACCGAAAGCTGACGAGCAGCTTTTTCTCTACCTTGCCGTCTCCGAGGTAACGGTAAGTGGTGTTTTGGTCCGAGAAGAATAAGGTACGCAATTCCCTATATATTATGTGAGTAGAACTTTAGGGGATGCGGAGACCCGTTATCCATACCTGGAAAATTTGGCATTGGCATTGGTAAATGCTTCTAGAAAGTTGAAGCCTTACTTTCAATGCCACCCGATATGTGTAGTGACTACTTACCCCCTAAAGAATATCATGCATAAACAGGAATTTTCGGGTAGACTAACTAAACGGGCCGTAGAGATTAGCGGATATGATATCGAATACAAGCCTCGGACGGCCATCAAGTCCCAGATCTTGGCCGATTTTGTGGCGGACTTCACCCCAGCTATGGTCTCCGAGGTTGAGAAAGAACTTCTGCTAACCTCGGGGAAAGCTTCGGGTATTTGGTCGCTACACGCGGACGGGGCCTCGAACCTCAAAGGTTCCAAGCTAGGAATCGTCCTTAGAACCCCCGCCGGGGATGCCGTTCGACAATCCATTAGAACTGTTAATTGACTAACAATGAAGTCGAGTATGAGGCTATGATTGCAGGTTTGGATCTAGCCCGGAGTATGGGGGCCGAAATAATTGAAGCAAAGTGCGACTCCCTCTTGGTCGTTAACCAGGTGAATGGCGTCTTCAAGGTCAAGGACGAACGGATGCAAAGGTATCTGGAAAAAATCCAAGTGATACTACACCAGTTTAAAGAATAGACCATGCAACATGTACCCAGGGAGCAGAACAGCGAAGCCGATGCATTGGCCAATTTGCGATCTTCAGTCGAAGGGGAAGAAATCAACCCCGGGACTATGGTGCACTTGATGAATTCAGCAATATAAAACGGACATGCTGAAATAAACACAATTGGTTTAACTTGGGATTGGCGCAACAAGTACATCGACTACTTGCGAGATGGAAAGCTCCTGAATGACCCAAAAGAATCACAATCACTAAGGACAAAAGCTGCGCGTTTCTACTTGGTAGACGGCCAATTGTATCTACGGTCTTTATTCGGACCCCTGGCCAAGTGTTTGGGCCTCGGAGAAACGGAGTATGTGATGAGAGAAGTACACGAGGGGACCTGCGGCAATCACTTCGGTGCTGAAGCCTTGGTCCGAAAAATTATCAGAGCCGGTTACTAATGGAATCGGATGGAGGAAGATTCGAAGAATTTTGTCCGAAAATGTGACGGGTGTCAAAGACATTCCCCGATGATTCATCTGCCCGGGGAGTTGCTGCATTCAGTGATGTCACCTTGGCCCTTCATGAAGTGGGGAATGGACATTGTTGGTCCATTGCCAAGGCACCAAGTAAGGCCCGTTTTATTTTGTTTATGACTGACTATTTCTCCAAATGGGTTGAAGCGCAGGCCTTCGAAAAAATTAGAGAGAAGGAAGTTATTGACTTCATATGGGACCACATTATTTGTCGTTTCGGCATCTCGACAGAGATAACTGGCGATAATGGTCCTCAGTTCGTTGGCGGCAAAGTCAATGATTTCCTCGAAGGGTTGAAGATCAAGAAAATCGTATCAACTCCATATCACCCGTGTGCGAACAGACAGGCGGAATCCACAAATAAAACCATAATTCAAAATCTGAGGAAAAGACTTGAAACGTCAAAGCATCACTGGAGGGAAATACTACCGGAGGTATTGTGGGCTTACAGAACCACATTGAAATCAAGCGCGGGAGAAACACCTTTCTCGTTGGTCTACGGGGCCGAAACCCTCATTCCCGTAGAAGTCGGTGAACCGAGTCTCCGATTCAGGTACTCCACCGGGGATTCAAACGAGGAGGCCATGGCCGTAAAACTCGATCTCACGGATGAACTTCGCAAAAACGCGTTGGTCCGTATTGCAGCCCAGAAGCAGAGAATGGAAAGGTACTACAACCGGAGGGCCAATTTTCTACATTTCCAAGTTGGGGATTTAGTGCTTCGGAAAGTTACCTTGAACACCAAGAATCCCAACGATGGAAAACTGGGTCCGAACTGGGAAGGGTCGTACAAGATAACCAAGGTAACGGGCAAAGGATCGTATCAGCTGGAATTCATGGACGGGCAACGGTTGTGCAATAACTGGAATATGGCTCATCTGAAGAGATACTACTGCTAAGGTATGGACACCTTGTTTATTAAACCTTTCCTTTTTTGCAGGAAGTCAAGTACCGGATAAAGTTAGGAGCAAGGTCTGAAAACACGTGTTGCACTCTTTTCCTTAGTACGATTTTGTCCCAAAATGGGTTTCCTGACAAGGTTTTTAATGAGGCAACAAGTACAATGTGTTACTTGACAAAGACGAGGACAAGCGCCCGGAAACTCGGGGCCACACCTTACGAGTGGGGACTTGATAGTGCTTACCCGATCTTGCAGCTCGGATAAGCACTAGGGGACTATTATACCCACATCGAGGTTTACCCCGGTTAGTCGAAAACAGAGGAGCTCAACAAACCAAAACCGGACCTTCTGTATTAGGTTTCGATGTAAGGACCAAACAATCAGAATGAATCGTGTCCACTTAGTATTTGCTACGGCAAAATCAAAACCGGACCTTCTATATTAGGTTTCGATGTAAGGACCAAACGATCAGAATGAATCGTGTCCATTTAGTATTTTCTGCGGCAAAAACAGAAGGAAACGAAAAAAATCCTCATATCATGTACATACAAATACTTGCAATACAAAAATTATCGAAAGTTCGGATTATTGTATTTCAGATATGTCTTCTTGTTAAAACACCCTACCCCGGTGGTTACCGCCGTATTTCGGCATCGCTTTATTCATATACCCTACTCCTGGCACTACAGTCAAAATTCGACAAAGGCAACAAGGTCACAATGAATCAAGCCAAATTCTTTAACACCCTCGAATGGGGACTGTTACATCAGAATTTGCTAAGGCTGGGATTCAGGTGTCCGAACCTAATCTATGATAAGTGAATATCCAAAAAAAATATCGGCCCTGAAAATGCCTAACATGATTCGGAGACGTCTGAATTCACAAAGCATAGATAAGTCGCACGGGCAAGCCAATATTCAGGCAGTCCGAAATAATGACTCCGAGTCTCTGCTTGTCCTTAAAACGAACCGACAATTCGGGCAAAAGCCGTAACAAGCATTCAAGCAAAAGAATAAAGTCAAGAAAAATGCACATTCCATATATATAAGGTTTTTTACACCTGAAACCCCTACGAAGTCGAAAAACAAAAAACAAGCCAAAAAGGCAAAAAATAAAATAAAGGCTAAATACAGGACCTGGTCTATCCGGTGTGGCTGGATCCGGAATGTTCGGATACTGTCCGCTCGGAATCTTCGGAGTCAGTATCGAGGGCTCTCTTAGCTTCTTCCTCGACCCTTTTAGCTTCGAGTATCAGGGCCGGGAGATCCGCAAAGCCATGCTCGGCTTGCTCAAGGGTGACCCTCCGAGATTTCCACCGTTCATACTCCACCGCAATCGTGGTATGAGCCTCGGCAGCCTCCACACTCCTAAGGGCTTCTGCCAATTGGCCTCAGCCTGGGCCAGCTTAGCCGCTAGTTCATCCCGCTCTTCATCAAGGACTCTTTAGATTTGAGTGGCCGACTCGAGCTCGGCTTTGAGAAGGTCATTAGCCTCGGCTGTCTCCTCGAGTTCGATTTTCAGCTCGTCACATATCCGGGCCCTGTCCTCGGTGTTTTGCTCGAACACCCTCATCTTCTCTTTGTACTTAGCACTCTCAGATTCAAGCAGTCGATGCCTCTCGGCCATGTTCACGGCATCAGACTTGACCGATTCAAGCTCCTCCCGGAGTTGAGAGATAGTGGTTTCGAGCTCACCAAGCCTCGAATAAAAACGAGCATTGTCTTGGCTAAGGCCGACCTTGTCCGCTTCTCGAAGCCGGTTCTTCTCGACCATCTCGGCCAACTCATTCTTTAACCGAAGGTTTTCGGCCTTCGCCGCGTCGAGCTCGGGTTGAAGGATGGAAAGGGTAACAGCTCAGTTCAATTCATCCTCCTTCACCCGCAAAAGGTGCTGGAACTTCTCCGTTTCTCGACCCTAGGCATCCAGCTGGCCCTTAAGATCGTCAACTTCTTGCTGAGCGCGGACGAAGGCTTCATTAGCAAGCACCACACTCTGTAAAAGAAACAAGAAGTTAAAACTCGGATAAACGAGAAGCTAAAATTCCCATTGAATTATGCAAGGATAGGCTGATAAGCTTACTCGATTGCCTGTGTGCATGCCCTCGTTAATGAGACTCTGCCAGGGGACTCCGTTCATCTTTCGTTTGTCCAAGTCCGAGATGAAGGGCCTCAGGTAGCTTGCTACTCCCACCGGACGAGACAAAAAGCTGCAGTCCTCGGGGACGGTAAACACGACCGATCTTGTCCTCCTAGGTTCCACATTTAGGGTCGGGAAGATGCGCACCAGGCTATCCCTTGCACCAGTCTCGGTGGACCGGCTAGCTGCCCTCGTGACTCGAGAGATAGGGAGATGTCCAAAACCGGCAGCTTTCCCGGTAGCAGGAGGAGTATCCGAGAACATGTCATTAAAATTATCCGACCTTGAAGCTGGAGTTGGAGAACTCGAAGTAGCCTCAGCAGCCTCGGTAGAGGCAGGGATCTCGGAAGTTGCAGCAGTCTCGTAGCCGGGCAGTGGACCAACATCCATTGGAGCCTCGATCTTGGGGACCGGCTCAGCCCTCTGATCGGCTTTGGCAGCTGGTGCATGCCCGGACCTTCTGGTCCTTTGCAGGGGGGTCTCCTCAGATGAAGCATCACCTGAAATATCAACAAATTCAATCGACCTTAGAGGAGTCGGGTAATGAACTTCTTCCCCACCTGTGTGCAATGCCGGAGCTGACGCTATTTCCCCGGCTGAAGGAAGTGATGAAATTGTGGTATCCTCCTCCGGAATAGAAGCAACCGAAGGGGTCACATCGATCCTCCGAACGAGGAAATCGGGCTTTGTTTCATCTCTTAGAGTCCGAACGACGCTCCTTGCCCTCTTTTTCGGTTTCTGCCCTTTGTCGTTGTTGACACCCAATTTTGTCCCTCTTTTATTTAATTTACTCGGTTTCTAAATTTACTGACGAACTAAATACTTTATTTTTTACAATATTTTATTGCTACTACTATTAATATCACTACTTTTATCTTCAACATTACAAGAATTACTTTATCACAAATTTTGAATGTTCGTTTCATTTTCGGGTTTGGAACCGTTAAATTAATTACAAGACAACACTTTGCAAAATATTTATTTTTCTACATACTAATTATTTATTGTCTTTACATAATATATATTGTACCAGTTATTAAATCAGAAGCCCAAAAATAATTAAATAGAGGAGGAAGGATCAACAATTTTCAGCCAAATTAATGGCCCAAAATACAAATACAATAATCAGCCCAAAATTTTATTCCACAGCCCACTAGTTTAATCCAATAGCCGGTCCAGCCCAACGCTCGACCCGGTCCAACCCGTTTCTCCTTCCCCTTAACCTAATTTCTCTCCCTCTTTCTTTCCTCTCATCTTCTCCGCCTCCTCTGTCCTCTCTCCCTTTTCCCTCTCCCTTTGCCCTAATTTCTCCTCCATCTCACCCGCCTCCCTTTCTCCTTCCTTCATCGTCATCTCCATTCTCCCACACCCACGTTCTCTCTCTGCACTTCCACATCTCCTTGTCCCCCCACGCCTTCGTCTCTCTCCTCACGTTCTCCCCACACCCACGCCTCTGTCATCTTCCCTGACACTCCCACCACGCCTGTTCCCCGCTTCCTCTCTCTCATACGCTCCTCTTCATTCTCAACTCTATAAATAATGAAGAATTACTCAATTGAAAGGGGGGACGACCGAAGACTTTGCTATATTCAACATTCTTTCTGTATCCCTACTGCTATTCTAAATCGGAGATGTGTTAAAATTCCATTCTGTTTTCGGAATCATTTTCAGACGCCTGAATCCTTTCTAAAATATTCACATTTTTTACTATCCCTGGAAATACTCTGAAGGATTAAGTGGATTATTCCTTCTGTTGTTACTTTAAAATTCGAGCGTAGATTCGAGACGTCGACACCCACTTCACTGCGCACAAAAAAGGTAACACTTCGACACGTTCATCGCTTATCGTCTTTAATTTCTGCTCGTTTTAAGAATTTAAGTTATTCTGCCGTCTTGAGTAGTTATATATTTTCTTTGTTGTTGTATCGCTTGTTCAATGTTTGGGAGCTGTTAGGATAGGATGTTAATCGCTAAAAGATGAAATTTGAAAGATGTCTGTTGTAGTTGGGATGATTAGATGGAATTTACAGGACTTAGAACTTATTTAAAAGTCGAATATACATAGGATATACAGTGGGTTATCAAGGTAAGAAGAACGTATGCATTCGATATACATCTGATATACACACCATGGTGTGTATATCTTAGGTATATTATGTATATAATTAAAGCAGATCGGCATTATTCCTCTTTGCTCGATTTGTTCTAAATAACGTATTCGGTCATGAATGTAATTTATTTGGTTTGAGATAGGACGAAATGATTATACGACATGTCGATATTGGTTGTTGATTTTATTTTGTCTACAAAGTCGTGGCTGTTTTGTTTAAGCTGATAAGATTAATGTGGAATGGTTAGTTTGAGACTTAGGTTAGCTTACTACGTCATTACTGCATGGTTTAAGTCGAATTCGATTAATGCTAGATGATAGTCGCCTGTCTGTTTAGTTGTGGTTTCCCCAGCTTGCATTATCATGATTGTGTTTGTTAAAAGATAGAATCTGGTTGATGTTAAGAGATAATGATGTACTTTTATCTGTTCAAATGAGTTGGTGTGATTTTTTTTTCTTTTTTTCAGATTATATGGTTTGGCCTTCAAAGGCATAAGTGTTTGGTGTTAATTTAAAACTTTATTATCGTAGTTATTTGGGTTAACTGTCTGGACACATGCTAACTGTCACATGACTCATTTCAAAGTTCTGTGTGTGAAAAGGACTTATTTAAATGCTACTCTACTCTCAACATGTTTAATCAGTGTGTTTAAAAAAAAAACATGTAAACCTTCCATGTTTAAACCAGCCTGCTTGTTTAGTTGATTTACCCCTCTATCTATGCTTATCACACTCTGCGATGTGTTAATTTACTTTACTTGATTGGTCTATGCTACCATTGCTTAATTTTATCCTCTGGTTGCAATGAATTCGTGACCAATGTATGGTTACTAAGGTCACTACCTATCATTCTTATAGTTATTATGCATAATATGTGAGCCTGGCAGTCTGAATTTTGCATAATAAAGCTATTTGTTTTAGTTTGTGTTGACTGAGGCTTGACTGTTTAGTGTGAACCTACCTGGGAGTTTGTTTGCTGCCAAGACTTAAGTATTGATAGGATGCCCTTGTCTTGAACTTATCATAGCCGCAATTTCTGAGTTTGCTTCTTGTTTGTCACTTGTTTTTTTTTTTAGCTCCACTGTGTCCTGCTAAGTGTCTAAGTCCAAGCATGATATTCATGTCCTATTTCTATAGATAATACTACTTGCTTGCTTGCTGTTAATCCTGAGCTTATTTGCTTGTTGAACTTGCCTACACTCTATGCAAAGGTTAAATAACTGTCATACATGTCTCCCAAACAGCATGGAATCTGGTCTTATCACCTCCAAACTGTCTACTTTTGAGTGATGAAAATCTGTATGAGCTTGTGCCTCTTCTTGTTGTCTGTTTTGCCTAGCATGGCTCTGTATAAACATATACTATCTGGTTCTCTCTCTGTCTGGTTTAAACTGATTTTGAGTTCTTTGAAACCCACCTTATTTGTTTACTTATAATAGATGTTATTATAGCATGGTGATATTTGCTTATTTGTTGTGATCTTTAGTAACTTTGTTAGGTACTTATTGGAGTATGGGACTCTGGATTAATATAGTTGCAAAAACATGTCTTCTAAATGTGTGCTATACTAGTTGCTTCTATGGCTATTTGTCTGAATCCAATATAAGTCTTACCTTGTCCATTCTCTTATGATTCTGTATGTTAAGTGCTTTTATTCACTGTATAGTAGCAGTGTTTGATAGTAGTGTGCAAATGGAGAAAGATGTACACAATAGATAAATGCAATAGGGTCTCATTGGTATAAGTTTAAACCTTCCCTGGTGTTAACCTTCTATACATCCTTATGAATATGTATACATGGGATATACTTAAATATACACAGAACACACACAATCTACTGATCTTTTTTTGAGTTTATGTTCTACATGTTTAACTTTATTCATTGATTAGATACTAATTCTTTTTCTTTCGTTATTATGCATGACTATCGCACACGAGTCCAAGCGACCCGTCATCTCCCGCATTCGGTGTTGGGCTAAAAACCTAACGCAATTTCTCTTTCAAGTCAGCCAACCTACAGCCAAACAAGGAAATAAAATTTGGGCCAAAGCCCAATAAATGTGAACAGCAACAGTAGCGGACAGCAGTATTCTTTAATGGGCTGAGCCCATTTGCATCATTCCTATTCCTCTATTTTTTTTATGTGCATTTAACGTGTATTGTATGATTAACATTTTGTTTGCTAATTTAGATGAACTTTAAGTAACATTAAGGGTTTTAGTTTAGTAATGGGTAGTCAATTTCACAAATTACATTCACTTCTATTTTTAAAACTATTCAATAGTATATATAACATTTAATTGGAATAATTGATTTTTTCAAATTGGCACGACCACATCGAGCTAAAAGAATCAAGATTTACTCTTTTATCTTAGAACATTTGAAATACACATTTGTTAAAACATTAATCTTGCAATAACTTTACAAATACATTTTAATTTACTAGTTGGAGTAATTTAATATTCAGAACACGTATGAGTAATTTATTTATAATCAAACTCCTTTTTTATTAAATCACTATTTTTCTACAAGTTTTTTACTTTAAATAACATTCTATTTCTATCTATAACTTTAGCAATACTTACAAGATATTTTCTTAAATATTATAAAATATTACATCTACACTTAGCCTGATTAATTCACTTAAGTCCGGTCGGTTAACCATTGTTAATGGGTCTTAAAGGATGCCTAATGCCTTCCCTTTAGACTAATTGAACTCTTACCTAAAATCTTAAGTTTCGCAGACCTTAAACAGAGTTAACTTTAAAAAATAACTTTAAATAAACCTTAGGTGTCCTAATTCACCATAAATAATTAGGTGGCAACTCCTTAACACAAACAAAGAACAGGTATCTCCAATATGTTGTACTTCTAATTTAACCCGGTTAAAATGGGGTATAACATTCGTTTCTCCTCCTCTTGTTGGCAGTAGCAATAATACGGGACGTACCTGCTGAATCAAATTCGGGTGCCGGAGCAGCGGGTTCGGCCGCTGGCTCCGGTCTTGGGTCCACTAAGCCCTTGGGTAAACGTGAATACCGAAGATGTTATAAAAGGAAAGGTAGAAAGAGCAATAAATTTCGACCCAAGCATAGTATTACCGTGGTTTTGAGCGACCCATCGGCCACGCGACAGGAGTCCCCATGTCTGTGCTTCATGGCTGTGTTGGCTAAGGAGAGCCCCAACCCATTCATTCATGTTCCGGACAGCCGGAGGTATCCATGCCACGGCTAGTATAAAGAAGGGGACAAAATAGTGATAATATGAAAGTGTTTGACAAAACATTCGAAGGTAACTATTAAAAGAACTGAGACACTTACGATTATCATTCCACCTCTCCGGAAAGGGCATATAGTTGGCCGGAATAATGTCCGCGGTCCTCACCCGGACGTAGCACTCTAGCCAACCTCGGTCTCTATCTTCATCCATCTTCGAAAAGATTGGGTTCCGGTTTCGCTTGGCAAGCTTTATTACACCCCCTTGGAACAACCTCGGGGAATATAATCGGATGAAATGAGCCATCGTAAACTCCTTCTGCAAGTTATTGGCTAACAACCGAAGGCAGGCCACGGTCCTCCAGACTATCGAACCAATCTGGGTCAGGGTTACATTATATGTCCGACACATATCCAAAATAATCGGGTCGATTGGGGGGTCGAGCTTAAGTTTAAAAGGATAGGTGTAAACGTATAGGAAGCCCTCCCGGTGATCGGTGATCGATTCATCCGGTTCGGGGGCAAACACTTGTACCGGACGGTTATCCCATCCGCAATCAGCCCGGACTTGATCGAGTTTGTCCTCGGTAATGGACGACGGGTACCGTCTTACATCAAACCCTCTATCAGCAACCGGAGAAGGCTTCTCAACTTCGAAATCCTTGTTATAGTTGGGTTTGGACGGTACAATGTCCAAAGCAGTGGGCTCAAAGGCGATTTTTCCCTTGGGTTGTGAAGTTGGCTCGGTTCCTTGAGAAGAAACCGAGGGAACATCATGGGAGGTGGTTTCGGTGTTGGTAGACATTTGGAAGTTATGGAAAAGGAGATTGGCGAATTCGAAAAGGGAGAAGTTAAAAAATAGGAGTGAAGGAGCAGTTGGAAAAATTCAAAATGGCAAAGTGAGAAGAAACAAAGCAGCACTTTCGATAGGAAAACAACAAATGAAGAAGTTGGCAGAGTTGGTTTTCTTTCACACAATATAAGCAATGAATCAGAGGGAGAAAACGGTTGAATCAGCAAGAAATATGAGACGGATGATGATTAGAAGTGGAGAAGAAGTGAAGTAAAATGGAGAAATAAAGGGGTTAAAGGCCTTATATATGGGAACCGAGACGGTTACAGATCCCAGCCAACCGGGGGATGCCACGTGTCCCACAATTAATGAGATGTGATTTGAAACGACGTGCGTTACGGCGGTTGCCAAAGTTGGTCGCTCGGGATGAGACACGTGGCTAATGGCAGAGGGACGTGACGCAACTGTTCCCGCCAAAATGAAAAGATAAGAACAAGCTTATGGAACCACCGGTTTCGTGACTCATCCACTTCCCGTTACTCCGGTAAAATTACGGTTCGGAAAGTGTGGGGACTATCTGTATACGGTAAAAATCGAATTTATGCTAGACCGGTGAGACCGGAAATCAAGGGAAGAAAGAAACAAGCACGAGCATAAGGCTTTCTTTCGGACCGGAGGTATCGCACTAGAAGTGGTTGATCAGAAGAAAGCGAAGGAAATCGTTTGGTCCGGTTTCTCCATAGCCGAGTTGATCGTGGCCGTTAGTCCGGGTGATCGTGGCCGTTAGTCTGGATTTTCAGTTACACAATTGCCACGCGTCAAGACCGTTCTGCCACATTGTACTACCAATCGTACGGGTGTCAGACCGTACGGCTCAACCTTATCCTTTTAGGGTTTTCGTCATTCAAAAGGGCTTTATGTTGTATAGAAGGCCCATAAGGCAAAACTATAAATAGGAGACATTTCCCTACTTTCAAGGGTTGGCTTTTCAAGATCAAGAACATTGTAATAGCAAAATATATAAAATCTCTCTCTCTCTCTCTCTCTCTCTCTCTGATATTGGTCCGGATTTGTGTGTTCTTCTTAGCTTTATTTACTCATCCGATATTTATATACTACTTCATATATATATTTTTAATATAAATCGCTAATATCGATCCATTTGCGCATGGAAATCACACACATAGACACATATCAATCGCAGCGAATCAGTATACATTTCCTACCAACCAAATAGATTAAAGTTCACCCATATATCCTATACCTCACTTATAAATTCAATTAATTATCTAAATTCGAGGTAAACACTACTGTCACGAGATTTTGTAAGATCCACTTTCTAGTCGCTATAAAACGTTGCTTTTACTTTCTTTATTCACTGATATATTCAATCAAAAGTTTATTAGCAAATCGAAGAATACAAGTTAACTTTTGAATGCCATGTAATTATGTTGGACGTAATTATTAGGGGTGTCAATGTTTCTTAAAAATTTGACAAGTCAATCGAACCTATATTTAGATATATTTTTTTCAATAAACTCATAGGTTTTAAATATAAATCTATAATTTTATTGAATAATTACGGTAATTTTCAATTTTCCAAAAGAAATCGAAAAAACATGGTATCGAATAAAATTATAATATAAAATATATTTTTATACTAAGGTCAAAACATTAAAACTTTTTACGTTGGATGTTTGGTCGATTCAAATGAAAACGACTACATATAACACCCAAACGGGCCAAACCTATTCTATAACTAGTTCTGACAATTTCCAGCAACAAGCAACCAAAGTATGTTTTCTCCTCTCTCTCTCTGTCTTCTCCTTTTATATTCTTTTTGTCCTATTTGAGTTATATCAATTATATACTCCTTCCGTTTCAATTTATGTGAGCTTATTTTTTTATTAGTCCGTATCAAATAAAATGACTTATTTTTATATTTGAAAATAATTTATCTTTATGCAATGATTTATAGCCACACAAAATACATATGACTCATTTTACACCACAAGTTTAAAAGTCTTCTCTACTTTCTTAAACTTCATGTCCAGTCAAATGGGTTCACATAAATTGAAACGAAGGGAGTATGTTTTTTTTTCTAAAAATTCTAAGGCATGTTTGGACATGATTTGAAATCATGATATGAAATTAGTGATTTGAAATCAAGTTAATTTGAAGTAAAAGTTTTGTTTGGAGGTGCAATTTGGATTTCTTAAGTTTGTAGTTTCATAAACTTGAAAACCCCACAAATTGTGAAAACTATCAAAACTTCTTCAACTCTTATACAGTCTTACTAAATGGGCAAACCATAGTTCATAACAAAGTTAATACGGTACCAAAAAGTCTTTCTTAAAAATACAACATCTATTAATCGAAAAGAAATATTGAACATGATTTATAGTTTAACTACTCTTAATATAATCTTCCCACATGGTGCGGACAATCTCTTCATGCCGAGCATGCATTTCCTATCAGATGACCAAAAAGACGAACCAACATTATTACTTTGAGTCAAGTTTTACGTTTAGAAAATAGATCTACCAACATATGGATCTTCTTTTACATGATATAAATTTATGGTCAAATTTTACATTTAAAAAAAAAATTGAAATCGTGATTTGGAATCTCAAATCTTACTTTTGAAGAATTTGAGATTTGAAATCATAATATGAAGTTGAAGCTGAAATTTTGTGTAAATTTCATACAGAAATATTGATTTGAAATTAAAATATGAAATCAGACTCTAAATCGCATGGCCACGCCTACTAAGGATCGCATAGCTGCAATTGCACACGATAAAGAGTTTTCGCCCTGATATTTAAGCTACATCCAGTTTTTTAAATGTTTAGCTTGTAGCCAGTATTAGCAAACTAACTTCAGACGTTCCTCCTCGTCCTTTTCTCGTTGGTTTGAATAGTTGGCGGTGAAGCTTCAAAGTATTTACTTTTGGGGTTCTTGATAAATCAAAATTGGCAGGTAAAAATTCGAAGCTGTTGCATATTTCTTGTTGAAATTCCTTTGGTGTTATTATTTGAAGCTGAAATTGTGTTTGAAGTACTGCTTGAACTGATAAAAATAAAGCACCATCTGAAAATTATAATTGCTGCAAGCTTTGAAGAAGTAGGTTTTGAATTTCAAATGTAAAGAGTGAGCATAAATCAACAATGTTGTTGGAAAGCTTGGAAACATTGATAGATGAAAACCGACTATATTATTATGAGATAATAGTACCTATCAGTTGTTCCTTTTTCCTATTTAAAATATTATCTTTATAATTATCAATATATTTGATATTTCGCAAGAGGAAGAAGGATATTGCAAGAAAGAAAATGTCTGTAGTTTAAATTAATGCCAACTAAATATATAACAAACATATAGGATTTTGACTAGCCAAACGTTATACCCGTATGTCTAAAGTTCAGACTCACGAGTCTGAAATTGATCAAACAGCTAAGCTTATATAAATTTATAAACATTTACTATGTCTTAAAGGGATTCTAAAATCAACGATCTATTCACTTGCCTCGGCCACCATACTTTCCATTTAAATACTAGAGCCAAATCAAAATGAGTTGGATCATCTTTACCAGATATAATAGATAATGTCTTATTTTTAAAATTAAAATTTTAATTTTTTATAAATTTTACAATAAATATATTTAGAATAACCTAATCATATAGAAATTTCTTCGATCTATACAATTTAAACTCAATGCTATAGTGACACTCGTCAAAACATTCCCTCCTATATTCCCAACTTTTTTTTTTTTTTTGTGCGGAGTGCCCTTCAAATCCACGGGTCTTTAATTTTTTCCCCTCAAATTGATGGTCCTTAATTTGTCCCTTTCGCCTAATGTCATGAGGCTTGGGGTTCGAACCCCGGCTCAATAAAAAGAAGAAAAAAAGACAATTTTGTAAGACAGAGTTTTGTAGTAAAGTTAGGCCTGTTCGGGCTAAAGTTAGGCCTGTTCGTAGAGTTTTGCCTTCAAGGATAAGGCAAGCATGCCTGAAGGCAGAGTTTTGCCATGCCTGAAGTCAAAACTCTACCTTAAGGTAGAGTTTGCCTCAAAACTTACCTGATTAGGCAAATTTTGACTCAAACTCTACCTTCAAACTCTGCATGAAGGTAGCAAAACTCTGCCTGAGGAGGTAGACAGAGATTTGTCTGCAACAATCTGCCTTGCGAATTCAAACTCTACCTTGCGAAATTTTTTCAATTTTTTTTTTTTGACTGAGTGGGGATTTAAACCCAAAACCAAAGGGTTCTAACAAAGGACCAAAATTAAAGACCACCCCAAAAGAAGGACAATTCTGCGAATTTCCAATCCAAAGTGATTGTAGAAAAGCCCATTGGGCCAACTGTTCCTTCCATCATATCGGGAATTTGGCACAGCGTATCAATGTAAGGATATTATTAGCATCAAATAGCAGCACTTCAAAATCTTGGCAATAAATAGCCAAAATCCACGTTTTGGGCTATTATGTTTATATTACATGACCCATAAACTTGACCGAATCTGAAGTTTCACATTGACGGATCTCTCTTCATTTTTTCATCCTCTTTCCTTACCTCCTTTAAATTTCTCAATCAAAACCGTAAACCCATCAAAATGTATCCCAAATTTTACGCTATATCCATGTCAATGTTGTTGATACTGTGTTTTTGATATATAGATTCTAGGGTTTTCAATAGTTTTGAGCGATATCGGATTTTTCTGAAGGCTTTCTCAAATTTAATTCACCTCGAATCTAGCCTCTTTGCCCTCCTCTTTTTCGTTGCTTCAAATCGTGACAGCGAACCCAAATTTGGTGCTCTGTTAAAATATAAATGCTCCTATTCTTCATCCAGTAGCGAGAATCCAATAATTCTTTCATTCATTTTAAGAGAAATCCATATAATAGAATACCCATTTTAAGTTTCTTGGCATATTACTTTCACATTTCCATTTCTATTTTTGGAATATTGTTGTGGATTTATTCATGTTTGGAGAAGAGCACGTTTGATCTCATTGGTATACATTGGGTTGTATTTTTCTAATAAACTGGTATACATTTGTTTGCATTAATATCTTTATAATTTTTTGATATACATTGATCCGTATTCACTTAACAAATCTGTATACATTTGTTTGCATTGGTATATATTGGTTCGTATTCATCTAACAAATTTGTATACATTGTATTGGTATTCACTTAATAAATTGGCATCTATGTGTATTTGTATACATTTATTCATCTAATAAAACTTGTATACATGTATTTGCATTAGTATCTATATATTTTTGCATTGGTATACATTGATCCGTATTCACTTAACAAATCTGTATACATTTATTTGCATTTGTATACATTGGTTCATATTCACCAAACAAATTTGTATGCATTGCTATTGATATGTATTCACTTAATAAATTGGTATACATATATTCATCTAATAAAAGTTGTATACATTTACTTGCATTAGTATACATCGATCAGTATTCACTTAACAAATCTGTATACATTTGTTTGCATTTGTATACACTGGTTTGTATTTACCTAATAAATTGATATGCATTAGTATCTATGGTTCGTATACACGTGTATACATTAGTATAATGCGTAATATACAATAATATGCAGAATGAGTTCTACACAAATCGTGATATAAATGTATGAAGTTAAAGAAAAAACTTTTATTGATATGGAAATAATTTTAATGCTGCTGCAAATACGTGAAATAAAATAATCGAATCCCCAGTTTTAGGGATTCAATGTGAAATAAGGAAAAATAAAAATTAAAGTATCGAAAAATATGATCATTATCGATTCATATGATTAATTTCAGCTGATTTAACACTAAAATGTGATTGTTGTTCTTGTTGAGAGCTTAGTGACATTTCAATTTATTTTCAGAAAAAAAAAAAATTGTCATTAAAAAAATATATCCGGAGTAGCTCTCGGGTTTGGCTAAACTTGAAATTTTTTCTCCAATAAGTTTTGGTTGAAAATAATAATTGCTACCACAGATTTTTTATTTGTTGGGTTCCAGTATAACTGCATCCCTAATTTTAGGAATATCCAATAACAAGTAAGGGGAAAAAATTACATTCCTAGTTTTAAGGACACAATAACGCGAAATAAGGAAAAAGAAAGATATTCTCCCCTATTTTTGCTTTGGCAGGAAAATTTGGCTAGCTAATACCAATTTCTTTAGGCCTAAATTTTGCTAAATACTTTTGGGTTAAAAAAATGCCAATCTTATCTGAAACTTGTACCTATATGTCAATTCCGCTTCCATATCTGCTATTGGATTTAATTTGGAGCCCAAACTACAGACACTATCCTCACAATGAATGATCACAATAAAAAATAGCACTCGTCAACGATGGATCTTGAAAAATCATGGTACACTTCAAACCTCGAGTTAGTAGTGTTTATGGACCATAGACCATCGTAGAAACTACAGAATGTAAGTACGACAAGAGGTGTGGTCTGATGGATAGGATTTTGTACCCCATAATCAAAAATTTTATTTTTTGGTAAGGATGAAGCTCCTAGTGGGAGCAATTCTCTTTATAGACCTTACGGCTTACACGTCGCTTTAAATTAATTGGGTTGATAGATTTTAAATATCAGATAGTTATATATAAAAAAGAATAATCTAATTCAGTCGCGAAAATGAGATGTTTTGTATTTAGTAACAATTTAAATTTAAACTTCTCGTGCTATCTTTAATGAGGTGATTTGTAGTCACGTAAATATTTACGATTTATTGTATAACATAAATTTTAAAAGTCTTTCTTTTGTTCTTAATTTCGTACTCAATCAAATACAATTACGTAAATTTGGACGGAGGGAGTATTATTTTTGTATATTTTTGTCGGTTAGCAACATACTTATCTGAGCTATTTTAATTGTTAGTTGGAAAAAAACTATGTTAATTGTTAAAGGGTATTATGGAGAAATTTATTTATTTTCTCACAGTTTCTTTTTAACGAAGAAATCATCTCAAACAATTGGTAATTAGTCTAATATACACTCCATGTCTAGTTCGAAAATCGAAACACCCCTCCTAAAATTTTCACTAACAAGGAGGGAGTATTATTTTTGTATATTTTTGTCGGTTAGCAACATACTTATCTGAGCTATTTTAATTGTTAGTTTGAAAAAAACTATGTTAATTGTTAAAGGGTATCATGGCGAAATTTATTTATTTTCTCACAGTTTCTTTTTAAAGAAGGAATCATCTCAAACAATTGGTAATTAGTCTAATATACACTCCATGTCTAGCTCGAAACACCCCTCCTAAATTTTTCACTAACAAGGCTGATGGAATTTTTAATATCCTGGTGTTTGCCGATAAAATTAGAATAAGATATGAGTATTTTACCACGAAATTTCATCTTAGTATCTCTTTTGATGATAACAAGTTGATGAAATAATATTTGTGTGTCAAAGAATTATCTATATTGGAATGCTTTAAACTAAATTAGTTGAACTCCCCTCTAATAGGAATAATTAAGAACCACATTGTAGAAATATTTGAAATCTAAAAAAAAATGATAAAGAATACTTTTTAAAAAAAAAATTGATAAAGAAGGTTACGGATACATGTAATTTTTATAAAATGATATTAATGACACTATGAGAGTGAGCTATCAAGGTGTACCATGTACATCATTAATAAAAACAAATTTAATAAAAAAATGAATAGAAAGGATGAGAACGTAAATTATGAAAAGTGTGAAACTTTAACGTGTCAAATAAATTTGGGAGGTAAATCTGAAACTTGATTCATTCTTTTGGTCGGAAAAAGGGAAATGGGGTATACGAAGCTAATGTTGGAAAGTACTAGTATAAAATTTTTCTGAAAATTTGAGTATTTTGTATCCGTTACCCAAGTTTACGTACACCGCAATCCAAATGCATTATTCTTTAGATTTGTTTAGATTTTTCCGTTAAAAATCATTTACACCCCAACTTTATTTTAAAAATCGAACTCCCTACTCACAATAATAAATATCTACTCACAATAATAAACATTCTCCCCCTCGTAGTTTTTCCATATCAGGAAAAAAGGAGGTCGTGGAGTTGATTCAATTAGTGATTTCAACCTAGCTAGAATATTGAGGTAATGCTCCCCTAACACCTTAGGATGATTATACATAGACTTCGAAAGATATCTAAGCATAGAATCATGGGATTCAAGCGACTAAATTAGAGATTTGGGACTTAATTCTAAAACTGAAAAATTAGGAATTTGGCATAGCATCTAGTCAAGATTGAAACTTGATCATAGAAATGGAATAGTAAACTTTTAGGTACTTCAATTCTATAATTTATTTCGGAATTTGACTAATTTGACCGGCTGTTGACTTTATGTTAATTTTTCGTTGACTTTGACTTGGGCTTGGCTGAAAATTAATAATTTAGAAGGCATACAAAAAATTATCGTCAATATTGCAAATTATTATGGGCGATTGACCTATGTACACATAATAAGGAAAGTATTTACAAAATATAATGAAAATTTTCAGTTTACAAAACATAGCAATAGATTTCTTACAAAATATATACGAAATTTTAGCTCAAGTTTTAATAAAATGTTTTAAATTTTTTTTTAAATCAATTTTTTTGGCTCAAGGCTTAAAAAAATCTCTCAAAATTTTGTATATGAAATGTGTATAACTAGCTCAAAGCTTAAAAAGCTCGCTCAGAATTTTGTGTATGAAATGTGTATATATGGTTCATGGCTTAACAATTTCGCTCAAACATTTTGTGTATAAAATGATATGTAATATGTATATCTCGCTAAAGGCTTAGAATTCTGCTCACATTTTTTGTGCATAAAGTTCATGTTAGGTTTCTGAAAATTAAGACAACTACAACAACATTGTATACAACTTTCATACAAAATTTAATGTTTCAAAAAACCGCTCAAATTTTATGTACGAAAAATGCATGAAATGTGTATATCTCGCTCAAGGCTTAAAATATTCACTCAAAATTTGTGCATGAAAACTGTAATAAAAATTTCACTCACATATATACATTTTTATACAGTTTTTATACACAAAAATTTGGCTGAATGTTTCAAGCCTTGAGTGATTTTTTTTTTTTTTAAAGTATGAAAAATGAAGATCCGTTATATTTTGTAAATTTGTTGTTATGTTTTGTAAATAAGGAAAAGTATCGTTATGTTTTGTAATAAAGAGTCTTAAGTAGGTAGCCTATGTCATTTTCCACATTATTAATTATTGTGATATATGTACTTACGTGGTTTCTAAATATGTAAAAAAAATCAGATAATTTAAAGATTTTGTATACAAACACATGGTCAAAATTAAGGAGTTTGAATCTCGATTGCGGAAAATGTCACATAAATTTGGACAAAGGGTTTTATATATGGGATTGACCCCAACTAGTATAATGGACGTTTTTAACTAATAACTAGTCTTTATAAACGTGCAGTTGCATGTTATTACCAATCAATCTCAATCTTAGTAAAAAATATGGTAGCTAATATCATTTGTAATTACATATATTTATTTCACCAGTTACAAAATTATTACTATAGTAGAGGGTTGTATTTGAAATTGATGTTCTCGGTATTTATTTTTTCTTCTTTTTCCCATATAAAAGTCATGTTAGGACTAATTACATGTCACACCCTAATCTTGATAGGGCATGATGGGCACCCGACTCTCATCAGAGTCGAGCGAACCCTTAAACGTTCGCTTTACCAAAACCTGTCATTTCAAAAACTTTTAAAACATGGAACTTTTCCAAATAGAGATCATTGTCTTTATACAGATCATGAGAAACTTTCAATCAACTACGTACTTTTTACCAACTGAAATCGTCTGAAAATACATACTCTTTTAACATTTACAAATGATTCGCACTTCTCGACGCCCTATCCACAGGACACTGTCTGCAACGTTTCTAACATATACAAAATACCAACTACCTTTCAAATATCGTTATGGACATCATTCATTATAGAACCCCCCATGAACGTTTCTAAAACAATCCGAGTTCGCTTATGAGATTTATGAACGTCATTCATTATAGAAATCTCTACGAGCATCTCCAAAACAATCCAAGTTAGCACATGAAAGTTATGAACGTTATTCATTATAGAAACCTCTGCGACCATTTTCAAGCAATCCGAGACCGTCTACGAAAGTTACGGACATTACTACTTACAGAACTCTTTAGACTTTTCTTGTTATTCAATCATACAATAAGCTCGGCTATACTAAGTATACTCACATCAAGAAGTGAATAAGAATCATTAACAAGCTCGGAATCAAGAATAGAGTTACCCCAAGATAAGTATCGTAGCTTACTTAGCTCTAGGACATACCAAAGAAAGACCAAAGAAAGAAAAGGTAAGCTTTACATACCTGTTCCACGTCCTATTAGCTACGCTTATTTGTCCAAGCTCGCTATCGCTAGTCTACATTCAAGAAGATTACACAATCATTAAACACATTGTCACACACTTGCCTTAGTCTTTCAAATAAATTCATTTATAATCTGCCGAAATTTCGGCAGCATTTCCCCTGTAAATACACCATCCCCGAAAATCTAACTCAGCCAATTTATCAATCAACAATCCGAGAATTCAACTCGGCCAAATTATCAACAACAATATCAACAATCATATCTCCAACTTCAACAATTAATTCAAAATACATTCTAACATTAGTAGCTCCTTTTACATAATTCGACGACATTTCAGTTATATTCAATTCAATCACATACAATCAAGCCAACATAAATGCTCAAACATAAATGCTCACACGTTCAAATACTTGCCCAAGACCTTACAAACAAGGCTCAAGAACACTTCAAACAATCCGCGCAATGACCAAAACAACCCAACCAATGCACAATACCACCCGAAACCTCACAACACTACCAAAGACAACAACACATCCTTTTCTTCCAAATTCATGAACTACACCAACGATCTACACATTAACAACTTCCTTCTCATAATTACAAGAAACCATATTAAAATTGCATTAACCCCTACAACACCCACAAACAATTTCAATGCCAACTTGAACCATTAAATCTTCATTTTCATAATGGAATCCACAACAACAACCAAAATACTAAATAAAATCAATTTATCACATCTACACTACACCACCTCTTATTCGACCACCAACATAACATCCATATTTCATGATTTTCATTCACTTCTACATACTACAACATACACAAAACATTCATGACATATGAAAAAGAGGATTAAACCTTACCTTTCTTCACTTCACTTCTCAACTTGGCTAAGGTTGCTTCTTACAAGAATGAATGATTTACTTGCCCCAACATCTACTCCACGTTAAAGAGGACCTTCCAATTAGTAGAAATGCTAGGAGAAAATAATTTTTGGTCAATTTTTGCATAGCTTGGCCGAATATGGCCTTCTTGTTTTCCTCTCTAAGTTTCTTGAAATTTCTTAAGGATAAAGATGATAAAATGTGATCCATAAGTCATCTTTTGACTTATTTATTAAGCTTCCATGTGGGCCTAAGCCCACTCCAACATGGCCGGCCACTTTGGCCCATTTACTTAAGCCCACTTTTTTTTTTTTTTGTTTTGGAATTCATGAAAAATTATTTCTCCAATTTCCAAATTTGCCCTTAACCTTCCTCCATATTTTCTACGAGCCATCTTGCGAATTTTCCTTTTTACCCCTAGTCTTTCTTAATATTTTCACATCAAAACTTTCATGAACAACTTGTGTGCTAAACAAGGTAAAAAATATAGCCTTGCCCTTAACTTCCCGCAATTATCTCGAATTATCCGAATACGCAAAATACGGGATATAACATTACACTACTTAAAAACAGTTGAAAAGCGACGGAATCCATCGCTTTATTAAGGAAAAGCGACGGATTTCGTTCAGTCACTTATTGGCCCGTTGCTTTGAAAAAAGCGACGGACTCCGTCGATCCGTCGCTTCAATAATCCGTTGCCAATATTTAAAAAAAAATGACGAACTCCGTCGTATTTTGTAATTTTTTTTTTAAATTAAATGAATTATATTAATAAATATATAATACAAAAACCGACGGACTTCGTCGCTTTTTTTTTTTTGGGGGAAAAGCGACGAAGTCTGTCGCTTTTCTGGGAATTTTTTTTAAATTTTTTCAGAAAAGCAACGGAGCCATCTCTTTTTCCGCCGCTTTTCTGGAAAAAAAGCAGATGCTAAAATCAGCAATTTCAGCATCCCAAACCTGTTTTTTAGCCAAAAAATCACAATCTAGCCTACGTCCAGCACTAAATGTTGTCATACCAATTCTAAATGAGCTACAACATCCTAATTATCAACATAACATCATATACTATCCAACTAATGTTATACCTCCGATTTTCGCACGTTAAAGCCGCATCATGAGTTAGTCGATTTAAGTTCAAAAAGAAATTTTGTTGAGGATAAAAGGGATTGATTTTATTAATAAAAATGGTTACAAGAGTCTATAAATAATATTAGTAAGTGGCGGAAGATTTGGAGGGTGAATGAATCAAAGAAGTATGCGTTTCATCAAAATTCGGCAAGTTGGGAATACGATAACTTGTACTTTTGGGTGAGATTAGGAGTGATACACATGCTAAGCAAGTAATGATATGAAGTATTTGAATTGTATAATGGTCTCTTGTTAAGTTTAGAAGTCAAACGAGTTGTAATACGAAAGTTGACAAAGGGCGTCGCAAGTTAAGTTTGTAAATTTCACTGAAATTTGGGTCAGATGTCTCGAAGCTTTTCTCTCAATATACTTGGAGTTACGGGGTCATCCACCTACTAAATCAAATTTCAACGAGTCTAGTTTCCATTGCATTTTACCGTTCATCGATATGACATTGGATTAGAGAGATATTCGCATTTTCGTCCAAGGATGCAAACTGCCGCGGGAACAGTGACCAAGGTCGGTGGCTGCTCACTTTAAGTTATATAAAAGACCCCTCTTCACGATTTTTTCTCCATTTTCTTCACCATACCTGACCTAGAAAACCCTCAAACCCTCTCCAATTAATCCTCCATCAATCTCAATCCAACTCAAGAGCAAATATATCAACTTTAACGTGAAGAACAACATGGCAATTTCGAAATTGTGATTTCTTCACTATTTCACCTTTTGGATGAAAACCTTGCTTTGAAGTAACTTGGAGTTTGAAGTGATTTTCATGACCTAAGGTATATTTTAACTTCCTTTTGATCTCTTTGAACTTCTACAAGTAATTGATTATAGAAATTGGTGAAAACCCCCATAGAACAAGCTCTTCTATATTCTTATGAAACTTTCATGAACTTAGCTTATTTGTTGGGCTGTTTTATATGGTTTTGTTGTGTTGTTTGGAGTTATGGTGATATGGATGGGATCATATTGAAGAGGAGAAGTAGTAAAGCAGAATTTGGTAGCGTTTTACGGGAAAATTTCGCTACAAAAAGGGCCTATAAATTCATGCCCATGAGTTGCTCGATTAAATATCTAAATGAAGATTTCTATAAGCTATGACCTTGGTTTTGATCTTGAATAGTCCGTATTATGTAGGAAATCGTTTGTAAGGCATTCGAGGACTCGGGAAACATATATAACTCCATCGACTAGGTATGTAGGGATTTCTCTTCTCTTTTGTGGCATGACTAGAACTCGATGAACGTTTCATTGATACATTCATTTCGTGAAGACATAAGTCGATCATATTCTTTTACTTGAGCAGCCCGCTACTTCATACATGACTTATATTAAAGTGTTGTCCATATTTCCATGTTTCTTTGGTCATCGATTGAAACGTTTTCGTAAAACTTGAGTCGGGCGTATCCCGAATTTGTTAAGCTTACCTCTTCTCCGAAATAGCTTGTATTAAAGTGTGTTCCCACATTCTTATCTTTCTTGTCCATCACTTAAAGATGACGGACCTTCCATTGATATATGTTTCCACTAATTATGAGATGAATACGATTCCTTGTGATTGACTAATCTTTATTTCATATATGATTGCATCAAACACCTTTCATGCTTGCATACCTCTTTTGGCCACCGAATTGGAATGTTTCGCTAACTTGGATTGATCATATACCATCCGAATGAGTTGAACTCTATTTCACGTGTAACTCGTACCAAATATCTTACAAGTTCTCCATGTGGTTGTCTCTTGAATTGAAAGGTAAAGAACGTAGAAACAATAACGATAGTCGGAGGCTAACGACGATAGGTCACTCCGTGTTACACCTCGGAAAAATTCTCCGTTGGTACGCAAGTGAATGAACTAGTAAGGAGTACGAGTATACAATATGTTCATGAGTGAGCAATGGCATTCGACGACTTTAGACAAGATTTTTTAAGGTGTTAGAGATGAGGGAAGAGGATTGCCAAGAGAGGGCTAAAGTATTTGATAAGTATCGGAAGGGAAAACGAATAACGATTTATTGAGCACTTAAAGATGTTTTGGAGAAGAGTTATAACGTCCCTTAGATTGGTATTGAAGTGTTGAGCAAGTGTTAAGAAGGTTCCATGAGGATCGGAGATCAAACGAAGTGGCGAAACTAAGTTCAGTGACTGGTGGATTATACGGACCGTATAATGTTTTACAGACCATATAATGGACCGTCAAATGGTCACAGTGAAGGTTGCTCACTGGTGACGTTTTACGGTCAGTTATACGGACCGTAAAACAGTTTTACGGACCGTATAACGGACCGTAAAATGGTCACAGTGAAGGGGTGCAGGGCAGGTCCATTTCACGGTCTATTATACGGACCGTATAACCATTGTATGGACCGTATAATGGACCATATAATGGAACCCGACAGTTCAGTTGAAAGTCATTAAATAAGGGACCAAGTTCACCAATTCATTTCAACATTTCCTTCCTCTCTCTAAAACATCTCTCTACAACTTTTATACAAGTTTTCAAGGATATTGATCCATCAACAACATTAAATAAGTGATTTAAAGGTAGACACCCATCAAGGACCATCTAAAGTCAAGAAACCCAAATGGAGAAAAACTATGGTTTTGCTCAAAGTGGAGTATTATCAACCAAAGCTTGTTCCTACAACTTCCAAGGTAAGATTCATGATTTTTACATGATGTTTAAGGTATTGGGGAATTAAAATACATGGATTGTAGAAAATATGGTCAACTAGGTCATGAATGATGAATAGTGACATTTTAAGGAATAATTTGGATTGAATCATGAATGTTGTAGCATTGTGATATGAATGTGTTATAAATGGTGTTAAGATCATGAACTAGACATTTTCGACGAATGGACGAAGTGGGACATTATGACCATGAGAATGGGTGAATAAGAGGCAAATTGAGAAAACATTGATAATGTGGGCAATATGAATGATAAATGACTATTGTTATGACATTGTGAGTGTATTGTTGACGTTTGGGAGTTGATTTACGATATGGGCTAATGTTGTATAAACAAAGGAGACGCTGTCCGATTTTCTTTAGCTTTAGTCATGTATGCTAGTTGTCGATCCTAACAATAGTACACCCTTATTGAAGGTAGACACGTGAACATCGGAGGAGTACGTGCAAGTGTAGGATAATTCGACGAAAAGGTATGTGAGGCTAACCCTTCTTTCATAAGGCATGGTTTTTTTTTTGCCAAACTCCTAACTCCTCTATATGAGTATGTTGACTACAAATGATTGACCTCCTGATCTCATAAGCTCATTACCCTTGCTACGTACCACGAACGTACTACGCACCTCATGTGAAGAGTAAGACTACGATATTGAAGTAACGAAAATGATGATACTAATGATGATGATAATAATAATGATGCTAAAGGCGTCTACGGGCTATTATATGTGTGTGTGCCTATGAAGGGCTATAAAGGAACCCCGAGCCTAAGGTGCAGGGTAAGTTAAATATATGTATATGAATATATGTATAGAGTATGTATACGATTATGAAACGCGCGCACACCTCTGCAGATGGTACGGATAACCCTGACGCCTTGGTAGGGCCAGGTATGAGTAACTTTGAGCCTTGGTTGGCCAAGTATGTATGAAACACCGATCCTACGAGGGCGGGTATGCTATGTATATGAAATGATTATATATGTACTATGAATATGAATGAGATAAGATTATGTATATAAATAAGAATAAAGGCATGTATACGAATATGAGCACAAATATGGTACGAGTACTATTATGGAATATGAAATGATGATGATATTATTGTCTCCCCTCCTATACTACTTCATATGCTGTTATTATGTTTCAATACCGATGTTGATCATGCTTTACATACTCAGTACATTCTTCGTACTGACGTCCTTTTGTTTGTGGACGCTGCGTCATGCCCGCAGGTGCACAGGGAGACAGACTTGATCCGTAGCTGCTTAGCCTGAGATTTCATAGAGAGCTCCACTTCTTTCGGAGCCATATCTTTTGGGTACTGATCCTTTTGTGTATATAATTATGGGCATAGCGGGGTCCTGTCCCGCTCATGTGATGTGTCGTACTACTCTTAGAGGCTCGTAGCCACGTGTGTATGATTAGACGTCTGGCCTTGTCGGCCTATGTTTTTGTATATCATTTTGTCGGCCATGTGGCCATGTACGTTGATGTGGCATAAGTGCCTTGATGATATGAAAGATGTTATTGTCCGAAATGGATTAGTATGATGAAATAAAAGGAAATATATGTCTAATTATATGGCTCACCTAGATGTAAGCATAAGAGTAAGTTAAGAGGGTGCCCGGGTGGGCTAGCACCGGGTGCTCGTCGCGGCCCCTTAGTCGGGTCGTGACACTCCGACTCTTTTTATTATATCTCTTTTGAGGCCAGTCTTGCATTGTACCTTATATATATATTCATTACCGAGCCGCGCTATAGGCGGTCGGGTAGGCACGTAGCTATGCACCTAGATGTATTTCTTTCTTTACCGAGCCGTGTTGTAGGCGGCCGGTACTAGCAGTCCTCAGCACCGTATTTATGCTTTGGCTGGACGCCAAGATCTTGAGTCTTCTCCGGATGTGGTCACAGGTATATTATCGGTGTTCTCTCATGATGTATATGCTTTGATTGATCCAGGTTCCACATTATCGTATGTTACCCCTTATGTTGCGAGAAAATTTATAGTTGAGCCGGAGTCGATCAAACCTTTTGAGGTGTCTACACCCGTGGGTGAATCGGTAATAGCTAGCCGAGTATATAGAAATTGTGTAGTTATGATTTGTGACCGTCGTACTATGATTGATTTGCATGAGTTAGAGATGGTAGACTTTGACGTCATTATGGGCATGGATTGGTTGGCTTCATGTTATGCTAATGTTGATTGTAGAATGAAAATGGTTCGTTTCCAATTTCCGGGAGAACCAGTCATAGAATGGAAAGGGAATACGGCGTCACCAAAAGGTAGGTTTATTTCCTATCTAAAGTCAAGAAAGATGATCACGAAAGGTTGCATTTATCACCTAGTACGAGTTCAAGATGTGGAAGCTGAATCGCCAACTCTCCAGTCAGTCCCGGTAGTGAATGAATTTCCGGATGTGTTCCCGGAAGAGCATCCAGGCCTTCCTCCCGAGCGGGAGATTGATTTTTCCATTGATGTGTTGCTAGACACTAGACCCATATCTATTCCTCCTTATAGGATGGCACCCGCAGAGTTGAAAGAGTTGAAAGAGCAATTGAAGGATCTGCTCGATAAAGGCTTTATTAGGCCTAGTTCGTCCCCGTGGGGAGCACCCGTATTGTTCATCCGAAAGAAAGATGGCTCCTTGAGAATGTGCATTGACTATAGGCAATTGAATAAAGTGACAGTTAAGAACAAATATCCTCTCTCGAGGATTGATGACTTATTTGATCAATTGCAAGGTGCCAAATGGTTTTCAAAGATTGATTTGAGGTCCGGGTATCACCAAGTGAGAGTTAGGGAGAAAGATATCCCTAAGACAGCTTTTAGAACAAGATATGGTCATTTTGAATTCCGGGTGATGTCATTCGGGCTAACTAACGCGCCGGCAGTATTTATGGATCTAATGAACAATATGTTCAGGCCCTTCCTAGACCTATTTGTGATAGTATTTATTGATGACATCTTGGTGTATTCCAGATCCGAGGCGGAACATGCGGATCATTTGCGTATTGTCCTTGGAGTTCTTCGAGCTCGAGAGTTATTTGCAAAGTTTTCCAAATGCGAGTTCTGGTTGAACTCGGTGGCATTTTTAGGGCATATTGTGGCAGCCGATGGTATTCGAGTGGATAGTCAAAAGATCGAGGCCGTGAAAACTTGGCCAAGGCCCACAACTCCTACAGAGGTTCGTAGCTTTCTGGGCTTAGCAGGTTATTACCGGAGGTTTGTTGAAGGTTTTTCCTCTATTTCTGCACCACTCACAAAGTTGACCCAGAAGTCGGCAAAGTTTAAATGGACAGATGCTTGCGAGCGTAGTTTCCAAGAGTTGAAGGGTAGATTGACTTCTGCCCCAGTTCTGACACTTCCATAGGGGTTGGAAGGATATGTTGTGTATTGTGATGCCTCAGGCGTTGGGGTAGGCTGTGTATTGATGCAACATGGCAAAGTAATCGCGTATGCTTCAAGGCAACTGCGGAAACACGAGCAGAATTATCCTACCCATGATCTAGAATTGGCCGCGGTGGTCCATGCATTAAAGATATGGAGACATTATCTATATGGTGTCCACGTGGATATTTATACAGATCATAAGAGCCTTCAGTATGTCTTCAAGCAAAAAGAGTTGAATTTACGACAAAGACGATGGTTAGAGTTGCTGAAAGACTATGATGTTGATATCTTGTATCACCCCGGAAAGGCAAATGTGGTGGCTGATGCTCTTAGCCGGAGGTCGATGGGAAGTCTAAGTGATGTACGACCAGAAAAGAAAGAGATGACCCGTGAGCTTCAACAGTTAGCTAGCCTAGGAGTTCGAGTAGTGGACTCAGGTGGCAGTGGAGCTATTATTCCAAATTCAGCAGTCTCGTCACTAGTGGTGGAAGTGAAGTGTCACGACCCAACCCCGTGGGCCGTGACTAGTGCCCGACTTGGGCACCCCCAACATGCTCGTTACCAAATTCAGCATACAAATGGCCTGTATATAAGTAAATACCAGACGAGGCTCCACACGGGTGCCTACAACCATATACCCTATAGAGAAGCTGGCAAGGCTTTCAGATCATACACAACGTATTAAGACATACATATATGCAACCGATAGGGTCGTCACGGCGGATGAGCCGCCCGAACCCAAATCACATGACACATCCAGACAAAACTATACATTACCCACGTCTATGTCTACAGACCTCTAATACAGAACGACAGAAACATATGGCGGGACAGGGCCCCGCCGTACCCTGAACAACATAAACATGTACACCAAAAGAGTATATACCAAAACGTTGGCTCCGAAAGCAAGAGGAGCACTCCGAACCGCAGGATGGAGATCCTATACCGGTGGGTCACCAAAACAAGAATCTGTACCTGCGGGCATGAAACGCAGCCCCCCGAAAAGAGGGGGTCAGTACGAAATATGTACTGAGTATGTAAAGCATACAACACAGAAAGCAAAGTCACAACTGAAATACGATATATAGAAAGCGAGCACAATAGCCAGCATACTAAGGAGTCGTATCCGGCGTACAACAGGCAAAAGAAGTTCCGGAGAAATCAACACGGCAATCGGGATGACAAAATGTTTGCTTTCTTTTGGAAAACATCTTTGTTTCACACACATAGAAGAATCAACGCACAATTTCCGCGGCCATAAGTCCAGCGGTCACAATCACACATACCGCGGTCAAGTATCCAGCGGTTTTCTATCACAAGTTCGACATACCGCGGTCAAGGGTCCAGCGGTCTATGTCGGCATAATCACAAGTGCGGCAGACGCGATCAAGGGTCCAGCAGTCAATGCCACACGTCCGGCATGACGCGGTCAAGGGTCCAGCAGTCAATGTCGGGCACGCCGCGGTCGAGGGTCCAGCGGCCAATATCACATATGCGCATATTCACATAACCGGCCCGGGACTCGGTAACACAGAAGATAACTAGACAAAATGCCAAATTATCACTTTCCAAACATAATCACACATGCCAGGATCATGCATCACACAGGACTCAGGTATACCAAAATCGTATATCGGAAAATAAAGAAAATAAGTAGTTTGTCCAGAATCTCAGGGTAAGATTTTTAAAAACGCTTTAGATGTCAAAAACATTTTATAATGCTCATGAAGGTGGTCATAACACCTATCATATAGTGAACAGCATAATAACCAGGAGTTACCTGCGAACTCCGGACAAGAGTACATTGGCTAAAGTCGTACATCACATGTCAGGGTTTCGGTCCCCACAATTGGGTCAATAATCATTAAAATTCATCTCGGGATAGATAAAATATCTCCCATTTAGTAGTCGGAACAATAACCATGAGTTCCCTTGACTTACCGTACGGGAATAAGACAAACAGAACAATAAGAGAGGCATCGGGGATAGCGGGCCCACCTCGGGCCAAGTCGAGGCGGCGGACGACAATCACGCCCATTAGACTCTACGGAGTCATCCAGGAAAGTTTTAGAACGATCGGGTTACATTTGTAAAAGTTTTGGAAGTCCAACCACTTTTCTAGTAAAATGCACCTTTTATAATTCAATTCTATTGAATGAATAGTAACGAAAACTAATCTCGGGTTACGATGAGCAGGATGGTCCCCGAGGCCGAAATCTCAACCTAGTAGACCTAGGGCATGCCAAAGAAGGAAAGGATAAGCTTTACATACCTTTTCCGCCCTTTATACGTCTCCAAAATCGAGCCTCAAGTTCGTCAAAAATCTACAAATGGTCAAGTTTGCCAAATGTCAAATTCAAGCCTTTCAATAGCCCAAGCTTGTTACATACTTGCCTACCGAAATTTTGGCAGCATTTCCTCTATATATATGACATCCCCGATACTTAGCTCGGCTCAATATATCAACAACAACAACAACAACCCATTCAACAATATACATAACTACCACAAATCGCACTAAAATGCAAAGATTCCTCTTTTCTTCATAAAGCAAAAACCTTCATTTCAACTCTAACCATTAAATTCCTTCACTCTCCTCACATATCCATGATTACAACAACCAAAATATTAATTCAAATCAGTCCATCAATTTCAATTAAAACAGCCCCTCACCCATAAATTTCAACAAAACAACAAACGAGTTTATAATGCTGTTTTCTCCGTTCTAATTCGTTAAAACTCTAAATAAACACTTTAATAACATAAAAGGAATTTTATAAATACCTTATCAGAAGCTCCACCACGAAAATTTCATCCCCCAAGACCAATATTTATCTCAAATTGAAGGCAACGCAACGTACAACGTTTTTCTCTTCATGAGCTTCGGGATTCGGAGCTCGGATTTTGATCAAAATGGCTTCCTTAGCCTAGGAACTCTCTCTCTCTCTCTCTCTCTCTAATTTTTTTGGAGGATCTTAGCTGAAAATGATCAGCCCTCAAGTGAATTTGCTATAAATATTAACGTTAATGGGCCTCATGGGCCGAAACATTAGTGTTTGGGTCGGGTCCAAACTTGCTGCCCTGCCAGCCCAAATTGCATCGTCCATATTTCCTTATCCAATTATCATTTTGACGAGAGGTTTGTTGCGTTGGAAACTAGACTCGATGAACTTAATTTTAGGCTTTTGAAACACCTTAAAACGCCTCATATACTAGGAGAAATGCCTCCAACAATATGGGCTAAAAATCTGGTCCGAGATTTTTCTGAAGTTGTTCGGATTCATTTCGTTCAGATTCGTTTAACTTCTAATCCTCTTCCGACCCTCGTGTAACCTCTTATACATACATATACATACTCATATACACACATAACAATCCATACACATCTCGAAGGGTCCGGAGAATCACAATAACCTTAAACGTAACTGGAGAACTTACGAAGCTTCGACGAAACTCCAATCGCAAAAATGTATTCATATCTTTTATCCATCTTCTATATCATTACTAATAATCTCAAATACTTTAAAAGGGCACTCACATTACCTCATATACGCTCATAACACGATTTCAAATCCTTTAGGTTACGATGTCACCTCGGGATAGTTAAGGCAACCATATATATAACGATATTCTTACTAACTCGATTAACTTTCCTTGAACTTTCTTAACTCATTCTTTCTTGTCTTAATTAAAATAGCACAGACTCTTACGGGGTGTAACATGAAGGAGCGACAATATGATGATCCCATGCTAATGCAGTACAAAGATGTACTCCCTCAGAACGAGGAGTCATCATTTGATATTTCAGGAGACGGAGTTCTCCGATGTCGAGGCAGACTATGTGTCCCTGATGTGGCAGATCTACGCCACCAGATTTTGAGAGAAGTTCATTGTTCCCGTTACTCCGTTCACCCCGGAGCGACGAAGATGTATCATGATCTTAAGTCTATATATTGGTGGAATGGGATGAAGAAAGATGTAGCGGAGTTTGTAGCCCAATGTCCTAATTGCCAAAAAGTGAAAATCGAGCACCAAAAATCGGGTGGATTGTTGCAAGCTATAGAAATCCCAACTTGGAAGTGGGAAGTGATTAATATGGACTTCATTACAGGGCTACCTCGTTCTCGACACAAGTATGATTCCATATGGGTGATCGTGGATAGACTCACCAAGTCAGCTCATTTCTTACCGGTCAGAACGACCTATGTGGCAGAAGATTATGCCAAGCTTTATCTCAAAGAGATAGTGAGACTCCATGGCGTTCCGGTATCTATTATTTCTGATAGAGGGACTCAGTTTACGGCAAAATTTTGAAAGTCTTTTCAAGAGGGTCTAGGGACCCAAGTGCGCCTCAGCACGGCGTTTCACCCACAGACCGATGGGTAAGCTGAACGTACTATTTAGACTCTTGAAGACATGCTACGGGCATGTGTGATAGACTTCAGAGGAAATTGGGAAGATCATTTGCCACTCATTGAATTTGCTTACAATAATAGTTATCATTCTAGCATTCAAATGGCACCGTATGAGGCTTTATATGGGCGAAAGTGCAGATCCCCGATTGGGTGGTTCGAAACAGGAGAGGCCCAGTTGATAGGGCCAGATTTGGTTCAACAGGCCATAGAGAAGGTCAAGCTCATACAAGATAGGTTGTTAGCGGCTCAAAGTCGTCAAAAGTCATATGCGGATAACCGTCGAAGAGACTTAGAGTTCGAAGTGAAAGATTGGGTATTCTTGAAAGTGTCGCCAATGAAGGGCGTTATGAGGTTTGGCAAAAAGGGGAAGCTTAGTCCCCGGTATATTGGGCCATATGAAATTGTGCGCAAAGTAGGAAAAGTGGCCTATGAGTTAGATCTACCTCCCGAGCTGGAGTCAGTCCATCCAGTATTTCACGTCTCGATGCTTCGGAAATGTATTGGAGATCCTATTAAGATCGTCCCAATAAATGATGTGCAAGTGACAGAGAAATTGACTTATGAAGAGGTACCCATTGCCATATTAGATAGGAAAGTACGGAGACTTAGAAACAAAAAAGTAGCCTCAGTTAAGGTTCTATGGAGAAACAACAATCGAGAGAAAATGACGTGGGAAGAGGAAGAAAGTATGCGGTCCAAATGTCCCCAGTTATTTCAGCCCTTGGAAGAAGTCCGAGATGAGGCGTCAAGATCATAAGGTATGTATGTTTTCCTTTTATGCTTTTGGGGTCGTATGTGGCCAAATTTTTATGCTAGTATGTTGTGGCCCTGTGTGGTATCGATATTATGGGTTGTTGTGACAGGATGGTAGTGCCATATTATAGGGGAAACTCTGGCGAAATTTTTATAGAATTCCCGAACACTTTAACATTCGAGAACGAATGTTCCTAAGGGGGGAAGAATGTTACACCTAGGAAAAATTCTCCGTTGGTACGCAGGTGAATGACCTAGTAAGGAGTACGAGTATACAATAAGTTCATGAGTGAGCAATGGCATTCGACGACTTTAGACAAGATTTTTTAAGGTGTTAGAGATGAGGGAAGAGGATTGCCAAGAGAGGGCTAAAGTATTTGATAAGTATCGGAAGGGAAAACGAATAACGATTTATTGAGCACTTAAAGATGTTTTGGAGAATAGTTATAATGTCCCTTAGATTGGTATTGAAGTGTTGAGCAAGTGTTAAGAAGGTTCCATGAGGATCGGAGATCAAACGAAGTGGCAAAACTAAGTTCAGTGACTGGTGGGTTATACGGCCCATTATACGGACCGTATAATGTTTTACGGACCGTATAATGGACCGTCAAATGGTCACAGTGAAGGTTGCTCACTGGTGACGTTTTACGGTCAGTTATACGGACCGTAAAACAGTTTTACGGACCGTATAACGGACCGTAAAATGGTCACAGTGAAGGGGTGCAGGGCAGGTCCATTTCACGGTCTATTATACGAACCGTATAACCATTATACGGACCGTATAATGGACCGTATAATGGAACCCAACAGTTCAGTTGAAAGTCATTAAATAAGGGACCAAGTTCACCAATTCATTTCAACATTTCCTTCCTCTCTCTAAAACATCTCTCTACAACTTTTATACAAGTTTTTAAGGATATTGATCCATCAACAACATTAAATAAGTGATTCAAAGGTAGACACCCATCAAGGACCATCTAAAGTCAAGAAACCCAAATGGAGAAAAACTAGGGTTTTGCTCAAAGTGGAGTATTATCAACCAAAGCTTGTTCCTACAACTTCCAAGGTAAGATTCATGATTTTTACATGATGTTTAAGGTATTGGAGAATTAAAATACATGGATTGTAGAAAATATGGTCAACTAGGTCATGAATGATGAATAGTAACATTTTAAGGAATAATTTGGATTGAATCATGAATGTTATAGCATTGTGATATGAATGTGTTATAAATGGTGTTAAGATCATGAACTAGACATTTTCGACGAATGGACGAAGTGGGACATTATGACCATGAAAATGGGTGAATAAGAGGCAAATTGAGAAAACATTAATAATGTGGGCAATATGAATGATAAATGACTATTGTTATGACATTATGAGTGTATTGTTGACGTTTGGGAGTTGATTTACGATATGGGTTAATGTTGTATAAACAAAGGAGACGCTGCCCGATTTTCTTTAGCTTTAGTCATGTATGCTAGTTGTCGATCCTAACAATAGTACACCCTTATTGAAGGTAGACACGTGAACATCGGAGGAGCACGTGCAAGTGTAGGATAATTCGACGAAAAGGTATGTGAGGCTAACCCTTCTTTCATAAGGTATGGTTTTTTTTTTGCCAAACTCCTAACTCCTCTATATGAGTATGTTGACTACAAATGATTGACCTCCCGAGCTCATAAGCTCATTACCTTTGATATGTACCACGAACGTACTACGCACCTCATGTGAAGAGTAAGACTACGATATAGAAGTAATGAAAATGATGATACTAATGATGATGATAATAATAATGATGCTAAAGGCTCCTACGGGCTATTATATGTGTGTGTGCCTATGAAGGGCTATAAAGGAACCCCGAGCCTAAGGTGCAGGGTAAGTTAAATATATGTATATGAATATATGTATAGAGTATGTATACGATTACGAAATGCGCGCACACCTCTGCAGATGGTACGGATAACCCTGACGCCTTGGTAGGGCCAGGTATGAGTAACCTTGAGCCTTGGTTGGCCAAGTATGTATGAAACACCGATCCTACGAGGGCGAGTATGCTATGTAAATGATATGTATATGAAATGATTATATATGTACTATGAATATGAATGAGATAAGATTATGTATATAAATAAGAATAAAGGCATGTATACGAATATGAGCACAAATATGGTACGAGTACTATTATGGAATATGAAATGATGATGA
Organism: Lycium barbarum; assembly: GCF_019175385.1. Classification (NCBI taxonomy): domain Eukaryota; kingdom Viridiplantae; phylum Streptophyta; class Magnoliopsida; order Solanales; family Solanaceae; genus Lycium; species Lycium barbarum. The sequence goes on from NC_083347.1 coordinate 29,615,285, forward strand.
TATTATTGTCTCCCCTCCTATACTACTTCATATGCTGTTATTATGTTTCAATACCGATGTTGATCATGCTTTACATACTCAGTACATTCTTCGTACTGACGTCCTTTTGTTTGTGGACGCTGCGTCATGCCCGCAGGTGCACAGGGAGACAGACTTGATCCGTAGCTGCTTAGCCTGAGATTTCATAGAGAGCTCCACTTCTTTCGGAGCCATATCTTTTGGGTACTGATCCTTTTGTGTATATAATTATGGGCATAGCGGGGTCCTGTCCCGCTCATGTGATGTGTCGTACTACTCTTAGAGGCTCGTAGCCACGTGTGTATGATTAGACGTCTGGCCTTGTCGGCCTATGTTTTTGTATATCATTTTGTCGGCCATGTGGCCATGTACGTTGATGTGGCATAAGTGCCTTGATGATATGAAAGATGTTATTGTCCGAAATGGATTAGTATGATGAAATAAAAGGAAATGTATGTCTAATTATATGGCTCACCTAGATGTAAGCATAAGAGTAAGTTAAGAGGGTGCCCGGGTGGGCTAGCACCGGGTGCTCGTCGCGGCCCCCTAGTCGGGTCGTGACACTCCGACTCTTTTTATTATATCTCTTCTGAGGTCAGTCTTGCATTGTACTTATATATATATATTCATTACCGAGCCGCGCTATAGGCGGCCGGGTAGGCACGTAGCTATGCACCTAGATGTATTTCTTTCTTTACCGAGACGTGTTGTAGGCGGCCGGGTAGCCACGTAGTGGGGCGGCGGGGTAGGAGTGGACTTCGCCTGAGGGAAGGAATCGACGGAGATGGTGTTGGGGAGGGGAAAATCGCCGGAGGGAGGGAATTTTGGGGTAAGGGATTTGTGTGGGTGAAATGTGAAGAAAGACCCGTTTTGGGTCTGAAAATTAAAAAAAGCGACGGACAAAGAGATGGCGTCCGTCGCTTTTTTTAATTTGTTGACCAGATCTTGACCCTTTTAAAAAAAAAACTGACGGATTTCGTCCGTTTTTCGTAAAAAAAAAAAAAGATTTTAATAAATTAGTATATACATAAAGTCATTTAATTTTTTTAAAAAAAATTAGAAAAACCGACGGAGTCCGTCAGTTTTTCATTTTGCTTCTTTTTTTTTTCTTTTTTTTTTTTTTATAAAAAGCGATGGAGTCGGTCGTTTTTTTTTTGCGGAATTTTTAAAAAAATCCGTCAAATATAAGCGACGGAGTCACTCGCTTTCTCATTGAAAATAATTGAAAATAAAAATAAAAAAGGGATAAAGCGATGGAGTCCGTCGCTATTTCGTCTATTTTTGATAGCGATGGAGTCCGTCGCTTTTTAGTCCGTCGAAAATTGACTGTTTTTAGTAGTGTTAGATAATTCAATATTAGAGATTAGGTGACCATGGTGTTGAAAATCATTACTAAACAAAATTACATCATAGGAATATCAATCTATTTTAAGAATATTTAGTTATTTTAAAAAAAAAATCAGTTGATCACAATTGTAAGATAGAATAATATTTTCTTTAAAAAAATCAAGTACATACATAAAATTTACACTAAAAGTGACTAATTACATCATCAACAACTATTACACGTATTAATATATTATTAACTTTTATAGTTTATAAAATTACTAAACTCAAAATCATTAGAAGCAAAGAAGAAAAACAAATAATACTCTCTATTTTCCATTTTGGTCATTAATGTTAAAAAAAAAAAGTTAGTTAATAACGATAGAATAGGAGTAATAATAAGGGAGGTAGCATAACAAAAATAGGATTAGTTAGTAACGATAGAAATTGGATAATTAGTAAAGTTAATAATAATGGTAAAGGAGGTAGTTCAATTTGAATAGGATTAGTAAATAGTAATGTTGGTATTAATGGTAAGGATATAAAAGTCGTTCAGTATTTGAAGGATATTTTGGTCAACCAATATTTATATTCATGCTTTTAAAATAATATAGATATGCATCGATTGAGGTCGTTGGATGTTATTTTGGTAGAGACCAGCTCATTTCTAGTTTAAAGAGTTTGATTGTAAGGTAAGTGAGACTTTTACCTTGAATTTCTTGCTTTTTCAAAAGCTTGAGTTGAATGATGCATAAATTTCTTTAAAGCACCTAATATGTCGTTGGGTGAGCGCATACCAAGATATGTATGATATTTGAGCTATTTCATTTATGTTATAATCTCTCATGACTATAACATGATATTGATGAGCTGTAAAAGTATAATCTAACTTGTTTTAATGGAAAAGGGTCAAATATACCATGTACTATCAAAAATAGTTTAAATATTTACCCTTCGTTATATTTTGGGTCCAAATATACCTCTTTCGTTATATTTTCGGTCAAAATATACACCTCTCATTATAATTTGGAACAAATTCACCCTTAATTTTGACGGAGTGACACGTGGCAAGCATAGAATCAAATGACTCGCCTTCAATTTTAAATACCCGATTATTTTAAAAACTCACCCTTTTAACTCATCCACGATTCGCTCCCTCCGCTTTGAATTCTTTTCTTTTCTTTTCATATTCACTAGTTGAAAATTACATCTGGATATGCATAGCCAATCCATTTTATGGTGGAGGTTCATTAATAGCAACGATAAATACGAAACGATTTAATTACTAACGTTAAAGATACGAATAAACCAACAGTATTATCAAAAGCATTTCGGATGATATAAAGATAAATATGGACCTTTTCCCTATGTTACTCTTATAAAAAAATATCTCCGTCTAAAGCACATAAGTGTTAACAACATCATAATTCCATCAATCTAGCCGAGTACTAACAGTTGGTTCACGGACATGTTGTAGGAGAGTGATGTGTTACTCTCGTTGTATTCATTTTTGGCAGCATCGTCAAACTTGGACAATCTCTCTGCCTTAGATGTTGATACTATTGTACACATTTCATGCGGTCCATACTCCATATGAGTAACACACTGGCAATGAAATCGACTCACATACTAATTGGTTGGGTTTCGGATCTTAAAAACATATCTTCATGACCTGACCCTATTCAGTTCAAGTGCTCCGACTGTCCACATTACATTCCTAGTTTCGGTGACTTAACTTTTTTACTTGCTCGAAAATAGTCCTTTTTATTAGTAGTATTTTTTTCATGTAATCATCTATATCTAGTGATTAGTGGTGGAGTCACCCTCGTTCAAGGGATAGAGGATGTCAATTGACGCTCTTTTGTTGGAAAAATCACATTATTCAGAGAGATAAAATAAAAAAAATTATGCATATATATACAATCAGACCTTTCTATATTGGTCATCATTCAAAATACTCCCTCTGCTTCAACCATGTGAACCTATTTGGGGAGTTTACAAGGTGGTTCATTGACCACATTTTCATTACATTTTTCTAAATTATTTGAATTATTTATTATCATGACGTATATTACTTTGTCTGTAGTTTCTAATATATAAATTTTATTTTTTAAAAATTTATGTCAAAATTTACAAAGTTATAAAGTTTGAACCTCGTAATCCGAAAAGGTTCACATAAATTAAAACGGGGGAGTAATATTTTATATAACAGCTCAAGTTTCTTTGAAATAGATTTTTCATGTTATGTTATAGTATATATTTTCTCTATAATATAATAGCATTTTGTTATAGCAGTAAAGAAAGACATTTTTTTGCGCAGATTGCCCTTCTTTTGGGGTGGTCTTTAGATTTTGCCCCTCATATTTGTCGTCTTTAAGTTTTTCCCTTCGCGTAGAAACCCTGAGGTTCTGGATTTGAACCCCCGTTCAGGCATAAAAATAAAAAATAATTTCGCAAGGCAAGACTTGGGAAAGTTATGCCGGAGCTGGCATATAAGCACTTAAGGCATGACTAAAGTTAAGCCGGATCCGGCAGAACTTTTTGCATAGTTTAGTTGTGCCTTATGGGGAAGAATTTTAGTTAAGTAATAACTAAAAGTATGCCTCGTAAGGCGGAATCTTTCTTTAAGGCATAGTTTAGTTATGCCTTATGGGGCAGACTCTTAGTTAAGACATAACTAAAAGTATGTCTCATAAGGCGGAACTTTTCCTTAAAATATAACTAAAAGTTTGCCTTGCAAAGTAAAAAGAAATAAAATATATGCCTTAAGGAAAAGTCTGCCCCCTCGGGCAGACTTTAGTTATGCCTTAAGTGCGCATATGCTAGCTCCGGCATAACTTTCCCCACTCCTTGCCTTACGAAATTATTTTTTATTCTTATGCCTGAGCGGGGTTTCGAATCCAGAACCTTAAGGTTTCTACGTAAAGGGCAAAAATTAAAGAGCAGCAATTTGAGGGGCAACAATTAAAGACCACCCCACAAAAAAATATCCCGGCAAAAAACCCATTATAGAGAAGTTTGACTGTATTATATATGTGTTGAATTCTTTTGACTTCTTCATGTCTTACCTATTTATAATTTTACTCCTTATGGTGAAAATCTTTGTTTACCCCGAATTTAGGTAATCAATTAAATATATGAGTGAGGTATACGATATATGATTGAGCTTTAATCTATTTGGTTGAAAAAAGATATATATGGATATGCTATGAACAAGTGAATAATAATTGATGGTTTGCACTAAATCTATGTATTTAATAATATATGAATATTATTATAATTGAATAAAGCTAAAGAAGAACACACTAAATCCGGACCAAAATCAGAGAATGAGAGGGGGAGATTTTATATATTTTGCTATTACAATGTTCTAGAACTGAAGAAGCCAACCCTTGAAAGTAGGGTAATGCCCCTATTTATAGTTTTGCCTTATGGGCCTCATACAACATAAAACCCTTTTGAATAAAGAAAAACCCTAAAAGGATAAGCTTGGGTCGTACGATCTGACACTCGTACGACAGGCAGTACAATGTGGCAGAACGGTCTTGACGCGTGACAATTATGTAATGGATCACCCGGACCAACGGCCACGAACAACCGGGCCAACGGCCACGAACAACCGGACCAACGGCCACGATAGACTCGGCTATGGAGAAACCGGACCAAATAATTTCCTTCGCTTTCTTCGAATCAAGAACTTCTTCGGTCCGAAAGAAAGTCTTCATGCTCGTGCTTGTTTCTCTCTTCCCTCGATCTCCGGTCTCACCGGTCTAGCATATGTCCAATTTTTACCGTATACAAATAGTCCCCACACTTTCCGGATCGTAGTTTTATCGGAGTAACGGGAAGTGGATGAATCAAGAAACCGGTGGTTCCATATTCTGGTTATTATCTTTTCATTTTGGCGGGAACAGTTGCCACGTCCCTCTGTCATCAGCCATGTGTCTCATCCCGGATGGTCAGCTCTGACAACCGCCGTAACGTACGTCGTTTCAAGTCACTTCTCATTAATTGTGGGACACGTGGCATTACCCGGTTGGCTGGGATCTGAAACCGCCTCGATCCCCATATCTATATAATGGCTTTCACCTCTTCATTTTTCCATTTCACATCTTCATTTCTCTTCACTTCTCTGTTCTATTTCTTCATCACTTCTAATCATCCTCCATCTCATATTTCTTGCTAATTCATTGCTTATATTACGTAAGAGGAAACCAGCTCCACCAACTTCTTTAGTTGTTTTTGTTTAGAAAGTGCTGCTTCTTTTTCTTCCTACTCTTACCATTTCGAATTTTTTCTTGACTGCTCCCTTACTCTATTTTTTAACTTCTTTTTCGATTTCACCAAATCTCTTTTTCCATAACTTCCAAATGTCTGCTAACACTGAAACCACCTCCCATGATGTTCCCTCAGTTTCTTCTCAAGGAACCGAGCCAACTTCTCAACCCAAGGGAAAAATCGCCTTTGAGCCCACTGCTTTGTACATTGTACCGTCCAAACCCAACTATAACAAGGATTTCGAGGTTGAGAAACCTTCTCTGGTTTTCGACAGAGGCTTTGATGTAAGACGGTACCCCTCGTCCATTACCGAGGACAAACTTGATCTAGTCCGGGCTGATTGCGGATGGGATAACCGTCCGGTACAAGTTTTTGCCCCCGGACCTGATGAATCAATCGCCAACCATCGAGATGGCTTCTTATACGTTTACACCTACCCTTTCACACTCAAGCTCGACCCCCCGATCGACCCGGTTATTCTAGATATGTGCCGGACTTACAATGTAACCCTGGCCCAAATTGGTCCGATTGTCTGGAGGACCATGGCCTGCCTCCGGCTGTTGGCCAATAACTTGAAAAAGGAGTTCACGCTGGCTCACTTCATCCGGTTATACTCCCCGAGGTTGTTCCAGGGGGGGGGGTGTAATAAAGCTCGCTAAGCGAAGCCGGAACCCAATCTTTTCGAAGATGGACGAAGATAGAGACCGGGTTGGCTGGAGCGTTACGTCCGGGTAAGGACCGCGGACATTATTCTGACCAATTACATGCCCTTTCCGGAGAGGTGGAATGATAATCGTAAGTCTCAGTTCTTTTAATAATTGCTTTTGACTGCTTTATCAAACACTAGTCCTTTCACATTCACTATTTGTCCCCTTCTTTATACCAGCCGTGGCGTGGATACCTCCGGCTGTCCGGAACATCAACGAATGGGTTAGTATTCTTCTTAGCCAGCACACCCAGGAAGTACAGACATGGGGACTCCTGTCGCGTGGCCGATGGGTCACTCACTGCCACGGTAATACTTTGCTTCTATCGGTATTCATTGTATTTTCTACCTTTCCCTTTTGTAACATCTTTGGCACTCAGGTTTACCCAAGGGCTCGGTGAACCCAAGACCGGAGCTAGCGGCCGAACCCGCTACATCGGCACCCGAGTTCGATTCAGCGGGTACATCCCGTATCATTGCTGCTGCTAACAAAAGAAAGAAGCCCTCTGACAAAGGGCAGAAACCGAAGAAGAGGGCGAGGAGCGTCGTTCGGACTCTAAGAGATGAAACAGAGCCCGAGTTCCTCGTCCGGAGGATCGATGTGACCCCTCCTGTTACTTCTATTTCGGAGGAGGGTACCACTATTTCATCACTTCCTTCAGCTGGGGAAGGACCGTCAGCTCCGGCCTTGCACACAGGTGGGGAAGAAGTTCATTACCTGACTCCTCTAAGGTCGATTGAATTTGTCGATATTTCAGGTGATGGTTTATCCGAGGAAACCCCCTGCAAAGGACCAGAAGGTTCGGGCGTGCACCCGAGACCGATCTGAGGCTGAGCCGGTCCCCGAGACCGAAGTTCCAGTAGATGTGGGCCCACTGCCCGGCTATGAGACTGCTGCTACTTCCGAGATCCTTGCCTCTACCGAGGCTGCTGAGGCCGGCCTGAGTTCTCCAACTCCATCTTCAAGGTCGGATAATTTTGATGACATGTTCTCAGATACTCCTCCTGCTACCGGGGAAGCTGCCGGTTTTGGACATCTCCCAATCCCTCAAGTCACGAGGGCGGCTAGCCGGACCACCGAGACTGGAGCTAGGGATAGCCTGGTGCGTATCTTCCCGGCCCCAAGTGTGGAACCTAAGAGGACTAGATCGGCCGTAATCACCGCCCCTGAGGACTGCAGCTTTTTGTCACGGCCGGTGGGAGTAGCAAGCTACCTGAGGCCGCTCGTCTCAGACTCGGACAAACGAAAGATGAACGGAGTCCCCTGGCAGTGTCTCATTAATGAGGGCATGCAGGCGGGCAATCGAGTAAGTTCATCAGCCATTCTTGCATAATTCATTGCGAATTTTAGTTTCTCGTTTATTCGAGTTTTAACTTGTTTCTTTTACAAAGTGTGGTGCTTGTTAACGAAGCCTTCGTCCGTGCTCAGCAAGAAGTTGACGATATCAAGGGCCAGCTGGATGCCCAAGGTCGAGAAATGGAGAAGTTCCAGCACCTTTTGCCGGTGAAGGAGGATGAATTGAACCGAGCAGTTACTCTTTCCAACCTTCAACTCGAGCTTGATGCGGCGAAGGCCGAAAACCTTCGATTAAAGAACGAGTTGGCCGAGATGGTTGAGAAGAACCGGCTTCTCGAAGCGGACAAGGTCGGCCTTAGCCAGGACAACGCTCATTTTTCCTCAAGGCTTGGTGATCTCGAAGCCATTATCTCTCAACTCCGGGGGGAGCATGACTCGATTAAGTCCGATGCCGTGAGCATGGCCGAAAGGCATCGGCTGCTTGAATCAAAGAGTGCCAAGTATAAGGAGCGAATGAGAGTGTTTGAGCGAAAAACAGAGGACAGGGCCCGGATATGTGATGAGCTGAAAACCGAACTCCAGGAGACGGCCGATGCTAATGACCTTCTCAAGGCCGAGCTCGAGTCGGCCACTCAAATCCATAGGGTCTTCCATGAAGAGCGGGATGAACTGGTGGCAAAGCTAGCCCAGGCTGAAGCCGATTTGGCAGAAGCCCTTAGGAGTGTGGAGGCTGCCGAGGCTCATACTACGATTGTGGTGGAGTATGAAGGGTGGAAGTCTCGGAGGGTCAGCCTTGAGCAAGCCGGCCCTGATACTTGAAGCTAAAAGGGTCGAGGAAGAAGCTAAGAGAGCCCTCGATACTGACTCCGAAGATTCCGAGCGGACAGTGTCCGAACACTCCGGATCCAGCCATACCGGATAGACCAGGGCCTGTATTTAGCCTTTATTTTGTTTTTTGCCTTTTTGGCTTGATTTTTGTTTTTCGATTTCGTAGGGGTCTCCGGTGTAAAAACCTCATATAAATGGAACATGCATTTTTCCTGATTTTCTTTATTTCTTTTGCTTGAATGCTTATGACTTTTTCCCCAATTGTCGGTCCGTTTTAAGGACAAGCAGAGACTCGGAGTCATTATTTTGGACTGTGCCTACGTATTGGATTTTCTCTTCGTCCGGTACGTTTTGTCCAGGAATTTGACCAAGTGGTTTGCCCGTGGGACTTATCTAATGCTTTGTGAATTCAGACGTCTCCGAATCACGTTAGGCATTTTTTAGGGCCGGTATTTTTCAGCATTTTTTAAGGCCGGTATTTTTTGGCTATTCACTTGTCATAGATTAGGTTCGGACACCTGAATCCCAGCCTTAGCAAATTTTGATGTAGCAGTCCCCATTCGAGGGAGTTTAAAGATTTTGGCTCGGTTCATTATGACCTTGTTGCCTTTGTCGAATTTCGACCGTAGTGCCCGGAATAGGGTATATGAATGAAGCAATGCCGAAATACGACGATAATCACCGGTGTAGGGTGTTTTAACAAGAAGACATCCGAAATATAGTAATCCGAACTTTCGATAATTTTTGTATTGCAAGTATTTGTACGTACATAACATGAGAATTTTTTTTCGCTTCCTTCTGCTTTTGCCGCAACAAATACTAAATGGAAACGATTCATTCTGATCGTTTGGTCCTTACATCGAAACCTAATGCAGAAGGTCCGGTCTGAGTTTTGCCGTAGCAAATACTGAGTGGACACGATTCATTCTGATCGTTTGAGCTCCTCCGTTTTCCACTAACCGGGGTAAACCTCGATGTGGGTACAATAGTCCCCTAGTGCTTATCTGAGCTACAAGATCGGGTAAGCGCTATTAAGTCCCTCCTCGTAGGGTGTGACCTCGAGTTTCCGGGCGTTTGTCCTTGTCTTTGTCAAGTAATACGTTGTACTTGTTGCCACATTAAAAACCTTGTCACAAAAACCAATTTTAGGACAAAACCATACTAAAGAAAAGAGTGCAACACATGTTTTCAAACATAGATCCTAACTTTATCCGGTACTTGACTTCCTGCAAAAAAGAAAAAGGTTAATAGATAAACACGAGGTGTCCATACCTTAGCAGTAGTATCTCTTCAAATAAGCCACATTCCAGTTATTGCGCAACCGTTGCCCGTCCATGGATTCCAGCTGATACGATCATTTGCCCGTTACCTCAGTTATCTTGTACGGTCCTTCCCAGTTCGGACCCAGTTTTCCTTCGTTGGGATTCTTGGTGTTCAAGGTAACTTTCCGAAGCACCAAGTCCCCAATTTGAAAATGTCGAAAATTGGCTCTCCGATTGTAGTACCTTTCCATTCTCTGCTTCTGGGCTACAATACGGACCAACGGGTTTTTGCGAAGTTCATCCGTGAGATCGAGTTTTACGGCCATGGCCTCCTCGTTTGACTCCTCGGTGGTATACCGGAACCGGAGACTCGGTTCACCAACTTCTACGAGAATGAGGGCTTCGGCCCGTAGACCAACGAGAAAGGTGTTTCCCCCGTGCTTGATTTCGATGTGCTTCTGTAAGCCCACAATACCTCCGGTAGTAATTCCCTCCAGTGATGCTTTGACGCTTCAAGTCTTTTCCTCAGGTTTTGAATTATTGTTTTATTTGTGGATTCCGCCTGTCCGTTCGCACACGGGTGATATGGATTTAATACGATTTTCTTGATCTTCAACCCTTCGAGGAAATCATTAACTTTGCCGCCCACGAACTGAGGACCATTATCACAAGTTATCTCGGCAGGGATGCCGAAACGACAAATAATGTGGTCCCATATGAAGTCAATGACTTCCTTCTCTCTAATTTTTTCGAAGGCCTGCGCTTCAACCCATTTAGAGAAATAGTCAGCCATAAACAAAATAAAACGGGCTTTACTTGGCGCCCATGGAAATGGACCAACAATGTCCATTCCCCACTTCATGAAAGGCCAAGGTGACACCACCGAATGCAGTAACTCCCCGGGCTGATGAATCATCGAGGCATGTCTTTGACATTCGTCGCATTCCTCCATCCGGTTCCAGTAGTAACCGGCTCTGACAATTTTTCGGACCAAGGCTTCAGCACCGGAGTGGTTGCCGCAGGTCCCCTCGTGCACTTCTCTCATCACATACTCCGTTTCTCCGGGACCCAAACACTTGACCAGGGGTCCGAAGAAAGACCGTCGATACAATTGATCGTCTACCAAGCAGAAACGCGCAGCTTTTGTCCTTAGTGACCGTGATTATTTTGGTCACTCGGGAGCTTTCCGTCTCGCAAGTAGTCGACGTACTTGTTGCGCCAATCCCAAGTTAAACCCATTGTGTTTATTTCGGCATATCCGTTTTTTATCGCTGAATTCATCAAGTGCATCGTAGTCCCGGGGTTGATTTCTTCCCCTTCGACTGAAGATCCCAAATTGGCCAATGCATCGGCTTGTTCTCCGATTGTAGTACCTTTCCAGGCCGGAACCTTTGAGGTTCGAGGCTCCGTCTGTGTGTAGCGACCAAATACCCGAAGTTTTCCCCGAGGTTAACAGAAGTTCTTTCTCAACCTCGGGGACCATAGCCGGGGTGAAGTCCTCCACAAAATCGGTCAAGATCTGGGATTTGATGGCCGTCCGAGGCTTGTATTCGATATCATATCCGCTAATCTCTACGGCCCATTTAGTTAGTCTACCCGATAATTCCGGTTTATGCATGATGTTCTTTAGGGGGTAAGTAGTCACCACACATATCGAATGGCATTGAAAGTAGGGCTTGAGCTTTCTAGAAGCGCTTACCAATGTCAATGCCAACTTTTCCAAGTGGGGATAACGGGTCTCCGCATCCCCTAAAGTTCTACTCACATAGTATATGGGGAATTACGTACCTGATTCTTCTCGGACCAAAACACCACTTACCGCTACCTCGGAGACGGCAAGGGAGAGAAAAAGCTGCTCGTCCTCTTTTGGTGTGTGCAGTAGCGGCGGGCTGGACAAGTACCTTTTCAATTCTTGCAAAGCTCTTTGACACTCCGATGTCCAAATGAAGTCGTTCTTCTTCCTTAGTAAGGAGAAAAAGCGGTGACTCTTATCCGAGGATCTCGATAGGAAATGAATCAACGCCGCTATCCTTCCGGTGAGCCTCTACACTCCTTTGACGTTATTCACCACCTAAATATCCTCGATGGCTTTGATCTTATCCGGGTTGATTTCAATTCCCCGGTTTGACACCATGAAACCCAAAAATTTACCGGACCGGACACCGAAGGCATATTTTTTCGGGTTAAGCTTCATGTTGTACTTGCGGAGTACATCGAAGCTTTCCTGCAAATGCTTTAAATGGTCCTTTGTTTCCAGGGACCTGACCACCATTCCGTCAATATAAACTTCTATTGTTTTCCCTATTTGTTCTTCGAACATTCTATTAACTAGGCGTTGGTAAGTTACACCGGCATTTTTTAATCCAAAAGGCATGACATTGTAACAGTAAGACCCATACCAGGTAATAAAGGATGTTTTCTCTTGATCCTCCGGGTGCATCTGGATTTGGTTATACCCGGAGTAAGCATCGAGAAAACTTAACATCTCATGCCCGGCCGTTGTATCGATCATTCTATCGATGTGAGGCAACGGAAATGAATCCTTCGGGCATGCTTTGTTTAGATCCTTATAATCAACACACATTCAAAATTTATTACCTTTCTTCGGCACCACTACTACGTTAGCTAGCCAGTCCGGGTACTTTACCTCCCGGATAGAGCCTATTTTTAAAAGCTTCGTTACCTCATCCTTTACGAAGGCGTGTTTCGCCTCTGCCATGGGCCTTCTCTTCTGCTTCACCGGGGAAACCTCCCGTCTAAACTGAGCTTGTGAGTTGTTACTTCCGGTGGCACACCTGTCATATCTATATGGGACCATGCGAAGCAATCGACATTAGCTCGAAGAAATTTAATTAACTTGTTCCTGATCTCCGAGGTTAACCCCGTGCCCAGGTGTACCTTTCTGTCTGGTAGATATTCGAACAAGGTGATTTGCTTCAACTCCTCTACTGTTGACTTGGTTGCATCCGAGTCATCCGGCATGACGAATGATTTGGGTACACCGAAATCATCCTCTTCATATCCCGGATCCAACCCCGTGTGCTTTAGTTGCTATTTGGTGTCCTTTCCCCCGGTTGAATCTTCTTACTTTTGATCCGATTTTTGGGCTGAGGTGTTGCTTCCTCGACCGCGAACATCTCTCTTGCAGCAGGCTGTTAACCTCAGATGGTTTTTATCCCTTCCGGGGTCGGGAATTTCAGCAGCTGATGTAATGTCGACGGCACGGCCCTCATGCTATGTATCCAAGGTCTACCCAGAAATGCATTATACTTCATGTCTCCTTCGATTACATAGAACACCACTTGCTGGATAGTGCTATCAATGTTAACCGGCAAAGAGATCTCCCCCTTCGTGGTTTCGCTCGCCATGTTGAATCCGCTGAGCACCCGGGCTACCGGTATGATCTGATCGAGTAGCCTTAGCTGTTCGACCACTCTCCACCGGATGATGTTGGCCGAGCTACCTGGGTCAATCAAAATACGTTTAACTTGTGTTTTAAAAATAAGTATAGAGATTACCAATGCATCATTGTGCGGTTGAATGATGCCTTCTGCATCCTCGTTGCTGAAAGAGATGGAACCCTCGGGTAAGTAATCCCGGCTGCGCTTCTCACGCACAATGGAAACCTTCATCCGTTTCATCACCGGCCCTCGTGGGGTATCGGTACCCCCGATTATCATGTTGATTATATGTTGAGGTTCTATTGGTTCGGCCCGTTTATGAGACTCCCTTTCCTTGTAGTGACCTTTGGCTTGTTCACTTAGCAATTCTCGGAGATAGCCATTCTTCAGTAATCGGGCCACCTCCTCTCTTAGCTGGCGACAATCCTCAGTTCTGTGTCCATGGGTTCCATGATATTCACACATCACGCTCGGGTCCCGTTAGCCCAGGTCTGACCTTAGTGGTCTCGGCCATCTTACATCTGCGATACGGCCAATAGCCGAGACGAGGTCCGAAGTGTTGACGTTGAAGTTGTACTCCGATATCCTCGGCAAGTCTTTGTTGCTGGCCGAGCTTGCGGCATCGCTCCTGAATGAAAGACCTCGACTGTTCGACGGGCGCTCGGCTCGTTTATCACCCCGCCCGGAGAAATGACTCGGGCCAACCCTTGATTTTTCCGACCTGAAGCTTGGCTTTTCCGAATGAGAGTATGGCCGATACCTTTACCTCGATGGTCTGGACTCCGGTTCGTAATTCTTTCGCGATCTCTCCGAGCTTTTGTTCATATTTACGGGCCCCGGGGGAAGCTCGAGGTTGTCATCCTCTACCCGAATCTTTAACTCGTATCTGTTATGGAAATCCGCCAAGGTCACAGCCTCGTATTCTAGTAAGTTTTCCTTTAGTTTGAATGAGGCCGTCGAGCTCCGAGGATTGAGCCCTTTGGTGAAAGCTTGTGCAGCCCATTCCTCCGGAACCGGAGGGAGCTATATTTGTTCCCTTTGGAACCGATTGACAAATTCACGCAATAACTCATCATCCCTTTGGGCTATGCGAAAAATATCCGCCTTACGAGCCTGCACCTTTTTGGCACCGGCATGAGCTTTTATGAACGCATCGGCGAGCATTTCGAAAAAAGTGATTGAATGCTCGGGCAGATGGTCGTACCAAGTCAACGCTCCCTTTGACAGAGTTTCCCCAAACTTTTTCAGTAAAACGGATTCAATTTCGTCCTCTTCAACATCATTGCCTTTTATGGCACAAGTGTATGAAGTCATGTGTTCCTGAGGGTCCGTTGTGCCATCATATTTTTGGAAATCCGGCATTTTGAACCTCTTCGGGATCCACCCGAGAGTTGTATGTTTCCACCCTCTTCTCAGTCGAGTCTACCCGTTTCGCCAATGTTTCGAGCATTCTCAGGACTTCGGTGGACGGACCAGCTCCGGACCCATTACTCTCGGCCATCCGCGCCTCGTCCCTTCTAGGTTCAGCAACACCTTTCGTCCTCTCCGGGGTCGTTTTATCATTTTTGCTTTGCAACTGGGCTATTGCGATTCCTTGTTCGGCAATCGCTTGTCACACCCTAGTCTCGCTAGGGTGTGATGGGCACCCGACCCTTACTTAGGGCCGAGCGAACCCTCTGATCCTTAGTACACACATAATCTTTTGGACTTTTAAATCAAATCAGAATGACATACATAGTAAAGCTTTCAGAAACTTTCTTTTCATCTTGCTCAACTTTAAGTAGAATTTGTAATCATAGTACGTAATGACACATCGGCTGGTGGAGCCGCTTACAATACTGACATTCTATTCCCACGACTCTGTCTGCAAAGTCTCTAACATTAATCAGAAATCATAACATATGTACTCTGACTCGGCAACACTCCGAAAGGAAGTGGAGCTCGTCAATCCAGCTGAAGCATCTTCTAGCAATGTCCTTTACTCATCTGGGTGTACCTGCATGGCATGAAACGCAGCCCCCGAAGAAAGAGGGGTCAGTACGGAATATGTACTGAGCATGTAAGGCGTGAAATGTAGTAAAGAGGATCATAGCTGAGACAGAGATTTACCAGAACAAACATGACTTTTAAAACATCAATACACTTGCCTTTTTGAATGAAAATCATGCATGTCCACATCATATATCATGTATACATACAACGTGTCCCGGCCCTTCAGTGAGGGACTCGGTGGATAAAATCATACATGTCCACATCATATATCATATATGCGTAACGTGTCCTGGCCCTCAAGTGAGGGACTCGGTGGATAAAATCATGCATGTCAACATCATATATCTTATATGCATATAACGTGTCCCGGCCCTCTATTGCGGGTCTCGGTGAATGAAGTCATCATATGCCATCCTGGCTGCCATCCCCGTTTCATCATATCATCATATACATATACATATAACGTGTCCCGGCCCGCAAGTGAGAGGGACTCGGTGAACAATGCAGTGGAGTACGCACGGGAACGTATCCTGGCCCGGGATTCAGTGAAAGTTACATTGAGGCATGCACGAGCAGAGTAGTGAGAAACTATATGCACATAAATCAAGACTCGATAGATAAGTACACAAATCGACGCTTGAGGATCATAAACACGTTTCAAGTCAATCCGGTTTAGTATGAGAAAGTTATGGACATTTTTACCACAGAACCTCTACGAACGTTTCCAAAGCAATCTGAGACTGTATGCAAAAGTTAGAGACATTAATACTTACAAAACCCTTTTAGGGACATGAACTCTTTATACTTTACTCGTTATTCCACCATACAGTAAGCTCAACTATACCGCACGTACTTATGTCAAGAAGTGAGTGAGAATCATAGACAAACTCTGAAACATATCAAATAGAGCTTCGGAAATCATAAATACGTATCAAGACCATATGAAGTAGCTTATAGAAATCAAGAATATTAGTCATCCTAGTGGCTCTAAGAATATGAGTTTCTTTGAAATCATACATATACTTTGTCTGTTTGTTTCACAAAGATCATGCCAAAAGAAAGAAAGGGTAAGCCTTACATACCTGCTCCGCGTTCTATTAGCTACGCTTAATTGTCCAAGCTTGCTATCGCTAATCTACATTCAAGAAGATTTGCACAATCATTAAACACATCGTCATATACTTGTCTTAGTCTTTCAAACAAATTCATTTATAATCTGCCGAAATTTCGGCAGTATCTCCCCTGTAAATACAACCAACCCCGAGAGTCTAACTCGGCCAAATCATCAACAACAAACCTGAGAATGCAACTCGGCCAATTTATCAACAATAATCCGAGAATTCCACTCGGCCAAATTATCAACAATGATCCGAAATCTTCCAAACTTAATAAGGGCAATAACAACATATTGCTTTCTTCCAAATTCATGTACTACACCAACAATCTACACCTTAACAACTTCATCAATCAATTCAAAATGCATTCTAACGTTAGTAACTTCTTTTACATAATTCGACCACATTTTACTTATTTAATTCAATCACAACAACCAACTTACAATCTTCCATCCTCAATAAAATCAACACATTTCTCACCCCCAAATCCATGCATTATATCTACAACCACACGTTGACAACATTATCTTCACAAATACAAGAAACCATGCTAGTGTTATATTAATTTCTTCAATAATCCCACAATGATCACAACTTCATTTCAAATTATCAAACCTTTATTTTCATCATGGAATCCACAACAACAACAATCAAAATACTAAATGAAACCAAGTCATCACATCTTATCATCACACCCCTATTCGGCCATAGCCTACATTTGCATATTTCATGAATTTCATTCATTTCCACATACTACAACATACACAAACCATTCACAACACATGAAAGAGGAGATTAAACCTTACCTTTCTCCACTTGTCTTCTCACTCGGCTAGAGTTTACAACTTGCACAACGAATGCTTTGCTTGCTCCAACAACTACTCCATGTTGTTAGGGACGTTCCACTTAGTTGAATTGCTAGAAGAAAATAATTTTTCTTGATCAATTTTCCATGGCTCAATTTTGGGAGCAATGGCCGAATGGCTTCTCTTTCTTTTTCTTTCTTTTTCTTCTTCTCCAAGCTTCTTGACTGAAGATGAATATGTCTTATTTTTTTTCCCACCACTTATCTATATATATAATTAAGCCCTACAATTAAAAATATGGACACATGGCCATGGGTGGGGCCCACACACACCACACGGCCATGGTGGCTTATTCTTGAACTTTCTTGAATTTTTGTGAAATGCCCTTCTTGCCCCTAGCCTTCCTCAATATTACCATGAACCTTCTTGTGAATTTCCCTTTTTACCCTTAGTATTTCTCAATATTTCCATACTAATAAATAACTTGTATATTAAAATAACTTTGGAAAATAGTTTTGCCCTTAACTTACCACGACTACCTTAAAATATCCGAATGTACAAAATACGGGCTATAACATCGCTGCTCTCTGTTCCTGCAACATTTCAAAAATTAAACGTAAGTCAATATTATCATCCTGGTTATCCGGTACTTTCGGGCCTTGTGTCCGGGACAAAGTAATTGAATTGTGAGTATTTAAAGGATCGGTGGCCGGCGGGGCGTTATTCTTCTGATTCACGGTGTTTTGCCGGTTGAGGCCCTCCCTCGAATTAACAGGGTTCGGGTCAGCGGGATTTGCTGGTAATCCTCGTGGCCCACTGTCTTCATTTTCGGCCACAATCTCGTTGTTGTTGACGTGACCAGATTGTCCACTCTTAGCCATTTGGTCCGTTTTCACAGAGACGAACAAAAGATATTTTCGATTCTGACGGGTAAGATAGAAACCAAGATCAAAGACCACTATTATCCTAGCCCCACGGTGGGCGCCAAACTGTTTACCCCGAATTTAGGTAACCAATTAAATTTATGAGTGAGATATAGGATATGTGGTTGAGCTTTAATCTATTTGGTTGAAAAAAGATATATATGGATATGCTATTAACAAGTGAATAATAATCGATGGTTTGCACTAAATATATGTATTTAATAATATATGAATATTGTTATAATTGAATAAAGCTAAAGAAGAACACACTAAATCCGAACCAAAATCAGAGAATGAGAGGGGGAGATTTTATATATTTTGCTATTACAATGTTTTAGAACTGAAGAAGTCAACCCTTGAAAGTAGGGTAATGCCCCCTATTTATAGTTTTGCCTTATGGGCCTCATACAACATAAAACCCTTTTGAATAAAGAAAAACCCTAAAAGGATAAGGCTGGGTCGTACGGTCTGACACTCGTACGACAGACAGTACAATGTGGCAGAACGGTTTTGACGCGTGACAATTATGTAACGGATCACCCGGACCAACGGCCACGAACAACCGGACCAACGGCCACGATCAACTCGGCTATGGAGAAACCGGACCAAATGATTTCCTTCGCTTTCTTCGAATCAAGCACTTCTCTGGTCCGAAAGAAAATCTTCATGCTCGTGCTTGTTTCTCTCTTCCCTCGATCTCCGGTCTCACCGGTCTAGCATATGTCCGATTTTTACCGTATACAATCTTAGCCCACTAAAGTGCATTGACCGACTAATGTGATTGGCGCTGAGTAGACCAAATGGAGAGTAAATCGCTCTCTATCATAAAGTATTCCGTTAACTCAACACAAAAAGTGAAAAAATCTCACCCAACGCACTATTAGGCGATTTTCCTTTTGTTTGCTAACCGATTATACCGTTGGCCCCAGCCATTGTGTCAATAGCCAGGCTCTATCTAATTTACTTTTCTCTTTCTTTCTAAAATTTACTCTCACCTCAGTTCACGCCATTTCAGTCCCCTCTCTCTCTTGTTGCCTGAGAAAAGTCCCACTAGATTTTCTTGTTGATTATTCAATCTGGGACCTCATATTTCTTTTTCATTATCCCCATAGCGTGCACATGAGCACAAATAAGAGAGAGTGACTCAGGAATCTGACAGCCCAGCCACCATTATTTCCTTGTATAAACAACAACTCCTTTTGCCCTTCCTTTCTTCTTCCTATTTGACCTGCCCTGATTTTCCCAAAAGCTACCAAAAGAAAGCTACCAAAAGAAGAAAAAACAAGCTATGAAGAAAATGCTTCTTTGTTTGTTACCTCTTGTCCTGATCATTCTCTCCAATGTAGAACAAGTGCAAGGAATCAGTGCTGTTGATTTATCTGCTTTACGTGAAATCAAGAACAGTCTCACCGACATATCTTCCTCTTCTCCAAATCCATTTTTTACAACCTGGGATTTCACTACTTCAGACCCATGTTCCACTTTTGCCGGAATTACTTGCTCTTCTTCTATTCCAAAACGTGTCACTACTCTCAATCTTGGCACTGGTCTTTCAGATTCACCTGGCCTTGCTGGCACATTATCTCCAGCCATCTCTAACATCTCCGAGTTAACTCAACTAATCCTTTTCACCGGCATTGTCACTGGTCCAATCCCATCACAACTCGGAACACTCAAAAAACTCAGCGTCATCTCTCTCACCAACAATCGCCTCACCGGGTCCATACCAGCTTCCATTTTCTCTCTACCGAATCTCCATACTCTCGATTTAAGTCACAATCAACTCACAGGAACAATCCCCGGTTCAATATCCACGCTGTCAGACTTGAAGGTGGTTATTCTCGGATCCAACAAACTAAGTGGAGTAATTCCGCAGCTACCTGCTGAATTACTCCACTTGGACTTGAGTAACAATGAGTTCTCGGGAATGTTGCCTAAAAGAATGCCGTTAACGCTCCGTTATCTGTCAGTATTAGGAAACAGTTTGTGGGGACCACTCAGTACACTCGAATCACTCTCAGAGTTAGTGTACCTCGACTTAAGCATGAACCGTTTCAGTGGGCCCATCCCTACATCACTCTTTCGTGCCACGTTGTCATCAATGTTCCTTCAACGGAACAATTTCACTGGAGGGGTCCCTCAACTGCCACCAACATCATCGTTATACGGTCCAGGATCCACGGTTGATCTAAG
This sequence comes from Lycium barbarum, assembly GCF_019175385.1. Classification (NCBI taxonomy): domain Eukaryota; kingdom Viridiplantae; phylum Streptophyta; class Magnoliopsida; order Solanales; family Solanaceae; genus Lycium; species Lycium barbarum. The sequence continues at coordinate 29,635,430 of NC_083347.1, forward strand.
TCACAACTATCTCACCGGTGAACTCACTAACACTCTCACCGGAGTAGAAACGTTGTTCCTTAACAACAACATGTTTACAGGATCAGTGCCTAGGGATTACGTGGAAAGTGTTTACAGTGGCAACACGAAAACTCTGTATTTGCAACATAATTATATTGCTGAGTTTCCAGTGGTGGAGGGATTAGCATTACCGGATTCAGTAGCATTGTGTTTGTCGTACAATTGTATGGTACCACCGGTGCCGGTACTGGAGTTCATGGCTTGTCCTGCTAGTGCCGGCGACATCATTTCGAGACCAGTCAACCAGTGCTCTGCTTTTAATACTTCCATGGCATAAGCTAAAAATTTCCGATTTCTGTTACAACAGCACATGATGTTAACATATAATACGTATACATATTTTTATTGATTCAGTGTTCTGTTTTTTTTTTTTTAGTTCAAATTAGTCTCTTGTTTTAGGTTAAAGTTACTAGTTTGAACAATTGTAATTCTCTTGACTTGAGCATAATTTTGACAGTGTTTTTATGTATTACTTCCTCTATTTCAATTTATGTGGTGAGGTTGAAATTTTAAGATTTAGTAAACTCCTAAATTTTAGTTGTAAATTTGGAGATAAAAATTTTAAAATTTTTAAAATAAATTTATATATTTAAGAACTACCTTAAAAGTATTATAAATCTCAATAAACTTAAAATATTTAAAAGACATAAAAAAAAAACTCGGTTAACTCTCGAAACCGGTTGGGACGGAGGGAGTAATAAAGCAGTACACCATGATCCACCAACTTTTTGAAATTTCATAGGACTTTCTTTATCAATTCTAACATATATAATTATGACCACTAGTGATTTTTATAATCACTATGAGAACTAGTAACTTTCTGGGCTTATTTCACAAGAGAACTAGAGAAGACAACGTAACGTCTTAATGACCAGAGAATTAAAACTTTTCAAATTAAAACTTTTCAATATTTTTGGCGTCAAAGACAAAAGAGCAATATTACTTTAATAGTCCTTTTTTCGTCATTGTGGGATTTGAGTTGGTTAAAACATTAAAGAATTGGATAACTTGAGCATTTCAAAGGAAAAAACTGTTCCACCATGATCCACCAACTTTTTGAAATTTGACAGAACTTTCTTTATCAATCTGGCATATAAAATTGCAATTGGTGATTTTTTTAATCACTATGAGAACTAGTGATATTTTGGGCCATTTGAACAGACAATGTAACGTCTTAATGATCAGTTTTAAATCTTTTTTGGGCGTTAAAGGCAAAAGAGTGGAGTATTACTTTAATAGTCATTTTTCGTCATTGTGGGATCCAAGTTGATTAAAACGTTAAAGAATTGGATTGCTTTTGCTTTTGAAAGAAAAAGACTCTCATTGTGGGCGTCGTGCTCTCTGTGGATAGCAAATGCAGCGGGTATTTTCTTTTTTTAAATGCTTTTGACAAAGCACATTTGACTCCACGAAGAATCATAGTAGTACGGACGACCTAATTTGAAAACGGAAAAGGTTCAAAAATACCGTATGGAAAATGGCTCACAAATACCCTTCATCCATCTGTTGGTCCAAAAATACCCCTCCATCCACCTATTTGATCCAAAAATAACCTCAACCTATTTTTTTGGCTCAAGAATACCCCTCAAACGAAAAAAAATAATTATTTTCCTATTTCATTTTTATATAAATGAAATACAAAATATATATATATATATTTATCCTATTTCATTGGTATATATATATATATATATATATATATATATATATATATATATATATATATATATATATATTCCTATTTCGTTTTTATATAAACGAAATGAAAATAAAATTATTTTTCTATTTTTTTATATAAACGAAATACAAAAAAAAAATTACTATTTCGTAGATATACCAACGAAATGCAATATATATATATATATATATATATATATATATATATATATATATATATATATATATATATTCCAATTTCGTTTTTATATGAACGAAATTTTAAAAAAAAATTATCCTATTTCTTTTTTTAATACACGAAATGCAAAATATATATATATATATATATATAATTTCCTATTTCGTTGTTTTATTCACGAAATGCAAAAAAAAAAAAAAAAAACATATTTCGTTGATTAATTCACGAAATGCAAAAAAAAAAAAAAATTGTTGCATTTCGCTTCAACTTGTTACAAAATGGGTTAGATTAAATGGGTGGGGTTTAATTTTTAAATTAAATAATATATGTGTCCAATCAAAACAAGCCACGTGGCATTTTAAAATTGAAAAAATACCATCAAAATTAGGGTGTTAGTTTGAGGGGTATTCTTGAGCCAAAAAAATAGGTTGGGGGTATTTTTGGACCAAATAGGTGGATGAAGGGTATTTTTGGACCAATAGATGGATGGAGGTTATTTGTGAGCCATTTCCCATACGTTAGGGGTATTTTGGGACCTTTTCCGATTTGAAAATAGGCAACAATTTCAAAACTAACCAAATTTAGCCACTTTTTCATGTGAATAAAAAATACGGAAAAGGGTCAAATATTACCCTGTACTATCGGAAAAGGGTAAAATATACCCCTCATTATACTTTGGATCCAAATATACCCCTTCAGTTATACTTTCGGTTCAAATATACCTCTCCTCCGTTAAGTTTTCTAAAGTAGACATCTACTCACATGTGACATTGACATTTTGGTGAGATGGACGCCACGTGGCATGCCACCTCATACCCCCAACCAGGGACGGACCCATGTGTAAAGTTTGGGTGCTCCGGCACCCATTAAATTTAATCACGGAGTGTATAATTGTATAGAAAATATAAAGGAAACAGATATAAATAGTTAATAGAGCACCCCCGAACTCAAAATTCCTGGGTCCAGCACCCCGAACTCAAAATTCTGGGTCCGCCTCTGCCCCCAACCCGTTCTACTTCCTCCCCTCACCTTGTTCTTCCACCATTGCAGATCATCCAACTTAACGGAATCATATTATTGCAAGGATGCAAAATATGAATCATTGATAATGAGTTAATTTCAGCTATCCATTCAGAATTTATCATTGCCACTACCTAACACGACTAATTAACTACATCTATCCCCAAATCTCAAAGAATGATCTCCATAAGGAATATCAAGAAAAGAACAAGAGAAAGAACAAAAAGCCACACAAAATTTTGAACTGAAACATTTTGCTTATCAGAAATAATACCCATACTTCCAAAGACGAAGAGGATTTGACAATAAACAATCAAACAGCAAAAGGAAGTGAGTATTGTCTGGAAATTACACAGCTTGTCAAAGTCAACGGTGGCATAAGTAGTTTTTGCAAAACAATAGTAAGCTGAAATCATTTTGATTCCGTTAAGTTGGATGATTTGCAATGGTGATGGAAGAAGAAGATGAGGGGAGGAAGTAAAATGGGTTGGGGGTGTGAGGTGGCATGCCACGTGGCCTCCACCTCACCAAAAATGTCAATGGCACATGTGAGTAGATCCACTTTGGAAAACTTAATGGACGAGGGATATATTTGAACAGAAAGTATAACTGGAGAGGTATATTTAGACTTAAAGTATAACGAAGGGTATATTTGACCCTTTTCCAATAGTACAAGGGTATATTTGATCCTTTTCCGTAAAAAAATATCCTCAACATTAAAAAAGGCCCCTGCTCATTTTTTCCTTTACTTTTTTTCAAACTCCATGATGCTGTTTCGAAGTTCAATTTTACAACTTATACATTTATAAGTTTGAACACCATCACATTATTTGGAAATCAAACTTCTACAAGTGAAACTTCAGTACACTATACCAGAGAGCATGGATGGTCTTGCTTCGCGAAAAAAGAGCAACAAGCCCGTTCAATTTAAATTAGTCTCAATTTGCGGGAAAATATCGAAAAGTCATTCATCTCATCCACATTGGTTCAGTATAAATTATGTGCTTGCTTATTTGCAGAATCTTGTTATATATTACCTCTAAGTACTGATCTTAAATAATGTTCGTTAAAGCCTTCTTCTTTAATTTATACTATGTAGTTCTTTTGTCATTAACTAACAATTTATAACTCTGGAACTATCTATATGATATTCATAGTTAAATACGCCCCATTTTGAAGTTGACAAAATTGTTTTTGTTTGCGGGATTAGGAAAAAAAGTTCTAGAGTTTGAATCGTGTCATTTAAAAATCTGAAGCTCGAATTGTGGTGGTTCAAACTCCATTCAAAACTTCTAGCACTTGCTCTGCCGCTTTCAAATGAAAAAGAAGAAGTGTACAAAAGATTTCACAACTAAAAATAACTATTTTTCAACTACATTTGACTAAAAATTGAATACCGAATTAAAAAGTGGTCAATCCGCGCCTTTTTACAACAGTAACTTGCTCGACCTACCTAATTTTGCCCCCAAAAACTAAGTCATTATTTGAGGGGTCATCCATACCTATAAGTCACCTCCTGTCCAAGTGGCACTGGGCATCACAATGTGTAGCTCTTTTAACAGCCAAGTACTATTTTATTGTTAAAAAGTAAGTAATAAAGAGGGAGGTAAGGAAATGATGAATCATCATTATCATTTATAGAAGCACGCAGAGTTCATGTAGGGGCAATTTTTATATAAGCGTGCATCTGGTCAAGAAGTCATGATGGCCATGATGATGTAGGGAGGACGACGGTACTTTGTCTTGAAGGCTTCCATTATTTCAGAGGGACCAAACCTCGAAACGTTACTTGTGACTAAAGGTGTACATATGTCGTGTTGATTCAAATTTTTTAAATATCAAATCAAATCAAGTTTATTGAATTTTTAAATTTATAAATTAAACTAAATCAATAAAAATTTGGCTTTTCAACCTCGATTTTATCTGGGTTTTCAATTTTCTCGGTTTCCATGTCCTCTCCACAATATCTTTCAGTTATCCTTACAGTCTTCATATTTAATTCCTTTAAATTGTAGACAGTTCCAAAATGAGTGTTAGCTTTTGATATCTATCGGATCTTTTGAAAAAATCAACAAACCGGCTAGAAAATTTCACCCGCTTAGCCATAATAAATTGTAGCCATCGATGTATACTCAATGTATAATAAATACACAAAAGAATGGAGTTATTTTTGTTAGGCATCGTATAGTGTAATATCCCGATTTTTATAGCCATTGAAATATGATGGCATGTTTAAGACAAGTCTTTCTTTCTTCCATTCCGTGCCCAAACATATTCTGCAACAAAACGAAACGGAGAGAGTACACAGCAAGTTTAATATGATGTCTCAGCCTGATGAAGGCATGATGATTAAGTGATATTTTCTCTGGTTAAAGGAGTTTGCGAGTTTAGTGCTGAATCTAAGTGTGAAGTAGGGGTACCAGCAGGGACTTAGTAGCTCAGTTAGTTGGCTACATGAACTATAACTTTATTGGTGAGGGCTTGAATCTCACATTGTAATCCCCTCCCTCATTTCTCCTTCCCCTACCCTTATATTTTTTTGCGCCGATTGCCCTACTTTTGGGGTGGTTTTTAAATTTTGCCCCTCATATTTGTGGTCTTTAAATTATGCCCCTCATATTGCTGGTCTTTAATTTTTGCCCTTCGCATTGCAACCCTTAGCGTTCACGCAGAAATCATGAGATTTTGGGTTCGAACCCCCGCTCAAGCATAAATTTTAAAAAAAAATTGCAAGACAAGGTTTGGGTTGCGTGTATGCAGGACCCGACATACACTTGTTAAGGAATTACCAAAGTTATGCCGGACCCGATATACTCATGCCTTATGGACAGACTTAGCATAAGTATATCGGATCCGGCATAACTTTAGTAGTTCCTTAACAAGTTTATGCCGATGGGGGCATACTTATGGGCAAATTTTTAGGTAAGCCTTAACTAAAAGTCTTTTTCTAGTTATGCCTTATGGGGCAGACTTTTAGTTAAGACACAACTAAAAGTATGCTCCATAAAGCGAAACTTTTCCTTAAGACATAACTAAAAATTTGTCTTATAAGACAAAATCTATGTCTCAAGGAAAAGTTATGCCTTATGGGGCATACTTTTAGTTATGTCTTAACTAAAAGTCTGCCCCATAAGGCATAACTAGAAAAACACTTTTACATAAGGTTTAACTAAAAGTTTGCCCATAAGTATGCCGGATCCGGCATAAACTTGTGAAGGAATTACCAAAATTATACCGGACCCGGCATACTTATGTCAAGTCTGCCCATAAGGCATAAGTATGCCGGATCCGACATAACTTTAATAATTCCTTAACAAGTGTATGCCGGTGAGGACATAGCGAAATTTAAACTCTGTCTTGCGAATTGTTTTTTAAATTTTAACTGAATCAGAGTTAACCTGTAACCCATGGGTTTTAGCCGCAGGGCAAAATTTAAAGATTTCAAATATTAGGAACAAAATTTAAAGATCACCCCAAAAGAAGGGCAATTCGCAAATTGCGAATTGCCCAATGTAATAAAAATAATTGTAAAAAAAATAAAAAAATAAAAAGTAGGGGGCAACAGGGAGGATATTTTAATAATAAAAAGAAATGAGAGTTCAGCCTAATTATAGGAAATTATTAGTTATTGCAGACCTTAGCACTGAAAATGCATACCGAAAAGAATGACTTTCCACTCCGAAAAATGGTTTAGATGACCTGACAACCTAACCACCAGGTTCTGAAATACAGTCCACCACAGAATCACTAATATTCCATCATCAAAATTTTGAAAGTATTGCTCTGAGCAAACTGGTCAGAAACAATTAAATCAGCAGTAATAGGAAAAAAGTAAAAGTGAATCATCAAAATGAGCTTTTGCAGATATTAACTCAAAGAGATTTATACAAACAAAATGCTAAAGCCTTAACAGGTATTCTCTTCTATCTCTCAGGTTCACCACTTAGAAAACCTAGTATCAGATGTCAAGAAAAACTGATTATCAAGCTAATCAAGAAGATGCAAAACAATTCCTATGAAGAGCCTGTCGTTATTTCTTTACAACATTCAGAGCTCAAAAGCTGCTACATCACAAACCTATATGAGCAATCAAAAAGCCTGTGAAAAGCACATGTACTGCGCCCTAATCCTAGCTGTTGCTTCGTGATTAATAAGCATCTCAATATTTATTTCAGAAAAAACTCAAACCTGCGGAGATCTCTTGCTAGGGGAAAATAAAGTTCCTGGAACAATAATCTTCTCCAAGGGCCTAAACTCTAAATTTTGCCTGGTATTTACCAGATAAAAGGCTGCAGAAAACTGCTTTAACGCTATTGAGACATTATACAAACAGAGTGATCTGCTTTCGACCTTTCAGTGACCTGACCTGGAAACCAAGCACATGGCATGAGAAGCACCAATGGCTACTGAAAGCACGTTATGGTTCCCAAGTCCATCATCCTCCATAAGAAACTTGACTTCAATAGGAGATGACTGTTTCTCCGGCAATCCTGGAACACCCAATTGACAATCTTTTGCATAGCCCCACACATACAGTTTCCCACCATCTGTCACCAGTAAAATTAATCATTAGTCAAGCATTACATCCTTTATACAATCTAAGATCATACAACACGGAACGTGGCTTATTAACCAACAGGTCTTTAAAGCAGTGATGGGAAGTATGAACAATTGGATGACAACAATTCTTTTTAAGCCCTTTCTTCATAGCTTCGACTTAACGGATGATAGTTTCTGCACTAATCGTTGTGTTATGCATGTAAACCAAACAGATTGTGACAAGTTTACCGGTTATAGCTGCCGATGATGAACCTCCACATGATATATAGATGATTTTCTCGTGGGCCAAAGCCTCAACTGGGGTAGGAACTTTCTGGTTTTGAAGAGAAGAATTACCCAGTTGACCATGGCCTCCATGACCCCATGAAAGCACTTCTCCTTTATCTGAGAGTAAAGGATACTTTCTAACGTAAGTAGTTCAGATACATAGATGAGTGATGCATGTAAGATAACTGTAAGCTACCAGTCAAAGCTAGAGAATGATATCCCCCACTAGCTATCTGAATAACACGAACACCTTCAAGGCTTGGAACTAGTTGCGGTTTCCAACCACCTACTTTGCCACCTCTTCCGAGCTCATAGTTCGAGTTGGCTGAGAAAAGAAGAGACCAGAAATGTTACTGATCTTACTCGGAAAAGAAAGGTTACATAATAGGCAATAAGATGTTCAAAGTACAAATCAAGAGTAGAGAAAAAGAACAATACTGGAAGTACAAATCAAGAGTAGAGAAAAAGAACAATACTGGAAGCTCCTACCAGACAATACTGGAAGCTCCTACCAGATAAAGTCAAACTCTGTCCATTACAGAACTTAGTACAAGACTTGATATTATCCTAACCTGTTTCAAAATATAAGTACAAGACTTGATACTTTTTTTTGATAATGGAGAAATCCCCGAGGGCCAAAGGCACAAGGTTTGAGACTCGGCAAATAATGGGTCTGCCCCTCTACCCTTCTCCATGTAAATAACAGGCTTTTAGCTATGGCAGGGTTTGAACCGTGGCATGCGCCTAACCCACATAGCACCTGATCAAAGTCCCCAGGGCACAAGATTTGAAGCTTCATCAAGTTTGTTTCTAGGTTTCTTTCATTATTATGGGTCTGGTTTATAATTATGATGGGGCACTGAACTTGCTGGATTTAAGAGCAACAGATAATCTGAAACAAATACATACATACATATATTTTATTAATGGAAAGGCTCAAACTAAAATGCTGATGGACAAAAAATTGACATTTTTACCCTTCAATCAAGCAAAATTCGTTTAACATTGTTGTACAAAATGTAAACATATATTCTAATGAATAATAATAGATGATGTATGAATTTGAGGCATATTCCTGGATAAGTTCTCATTCTAATTGAAGCATCTATCTCTACCACCTTCCTAGATGTTTGACTATGGGTCTATATTCCGTGGTAACTCATAATTAACAAGATAACAAGAAGCTCACATATAATTATGTACATGAATCAGTCCAAAAGGTAATAGACTCAAAGCGACGCTCATATACCTGCGATCATATCACGTTTGTACCTCATAACATCAAAATTAATACAATTAAAATTGTACCTGCCTAACTAAATATAACTTCGTCTTCGCAGGTCCGAACGATATCTATTCATTTTGAGTTCATCTACCAAGTTGGTTGAATAGGATCATTATTCATCATTTTGAGCTTGTAATTTCCCCCCTTCAAATTTCGTTTGATATATCATACATGCTATAATGCTTACATTTATGTGGTTTTAAAAAGTTGGTTCTGATTGACACGGGATATATGTGTAATGCATGTGTGCCCAAATTAGCACTAATATAAAATTGGATTTAGGTTATTCATTTGCTAATTGCAGGTCGTATACATTCATCAAAGTCGTAATCCAGATGGAACGTTTCCAAATACAGCAGCAGAGCGTTTCCAAATTCGAAGTCGTAATCCAGACGGAAATGGGTGAGTGTAATACTAGGATTGTTGTCCACAGCAAAGCATTAGGATTAAGACTAACTATATCACTTAATTTGCATTAAGAAATCAAGACGACATCCAAGCCATATTTTGCCTTCACTTGACTTCATCTTTACGCTTCAGTACTTAAGTATGACAAAAGAAAGACAGTATACGGCCTTCCTTTTAATTTTTTGATAAGGATCAAACACAAATAATGGTGTCACCTGGAATAAACCACCCTTCCTTTCAATAAATTGACTTCCCTTAAAAGCATCATAACAGAAAAGCCTCAAAAAGGCGATAGTATCTTACCTCCCCAGTTCCAAAGCTCTCCCTCTTCTGAAAGTGCCATTGTGAAAAACCCACCACATGAAACAGCAGCTACGCTCACAGGAAGTGATTTTACTTTTAAAGGGATGCTAAGACCACCTGCTTCATTTGGACCTCGACCTGGACCAAGGCCCAATCGACCATCCCCTTCATCTCGGCCCCAAGTATAAAGCTCACCTAATGACATCAATTAAAAATTTAAACTCCAAGATAAAGGAAACAAATCAGCACTAATTTCTACTTCACACCTAAATTTAGAGTAAAAGAAAAGGAAATAACCAGAACAGTAAACATTTTACGACACACTCCCTCAGTAAGCAATTAACCTTCAAAACTGAGTAATAAGCATTTGGCAATGTGATCTAGAAAAGGCCACGGACTAAAAAAAAAAAATCCGTACAGACACACATTCCCCATGTTAAATACTATTAATGGTCATTGAAGCGTTTTGATAATAGTCGTCTCGTGACCAACAGCTATCAACTACCGGTTTGTTCGTAAGGTGAGAGCTTCAAGCCAGTTTCTAGTGCACCTCCCATATACGCACCACCGCACAAAAGAGGGTGGGAAAAGCTTCAAGAACAAAACCTTTGACCTCCTTTCCAAAATGGGTTGTCGAGTGACAAACTTTCAAAGTACGAGTTAAAAGCATCTAATTTTTTTGTCTGAATCTGGATATTTTCTTTGAATTTTTTGAGTAAAATTTATATATTTCATTTAGTAAAATACATAAAAAGAATTTATTTCAATTTTAATCATTAATCAGAAATGTCCAAAAATTATAACCAAAGGGCAAAAACTTTACTGTCCATTAGTGATACTATCAAACAAAATGGAACAAAGTGTAAGCACCCAAGGGTGTGGCCTAGTGGTCAATGAAGTGGGAGGAGAACCATGAGGACTCGCGTTCAAATCCCAGCAGAGACAAAACCACTTGGTGATTTATTTCCATTTGTCTAAGCCTTGGTGGACAGAGTTACCTGGTACCTGTTGCTGGTGGGAGGTAGCAGGGATCCGTGGAATTAGTCGAGGTGCGCGCAAGCTGGCCCGGACACCACAATTATCAAAAAAATGGAACAGAGTGAAATGAAGAACCACCTGTCCCTCTACATTCATATCATGACAAACTCCTTTAAGAAAAAGTTTATTTCTATATGATTTCAACAACCTAGGCATGCATTAGGTGGGACCAAAAGCACGAATAATCAAACTCAAAATAACATTAGCTACTTTGCACCCAAAAATATAAGATGTAAGTCCTTCTGTACAACTATCTTCTTCTCCTTCTATTCAACGAAGATCTTTTCCTTTTCCAAATTATTACTCCCACATCTCCCTTTTTATTTTGGGAGGGAGGGTGTAGGTTTTGACGCTTGGGGGAAGGCAAAACCAGGCAGTAAGCAAAATAACTTTTCTTGTTCCAAGGTAACAATAGACAAAGCGCTAGCAGAATATTTCATGCATTGGCAATATATAGCATAATAACTGTAAGTTCCTCGAATGATAACTTTAGTTCTCTTACAGCTTTCTTCTATAGAGACCTTTGGGGGATACTATCCATGAATCACTAATTGGCAATATATAGCATAATAACTGTAAGTTCCTCGAATGATAACTTTAGTTCTCTTACAGCTTTCTTCTATAGAGACCTTTGGGGGATACTATCCATGAATCACTAATTTTTTCCCTTTTGCTTCAATTTCTATCTCTGTTGGATAAAAGGGATACTTACAGGAATAGCATAACCATTTAGTAAATGCATCAAAAATTGGTAATTAAATCCTTTCTTTTTGTTCTCTTCTTCGGTACCTGGTGGCAGATATCAGTGATACAGTTGCTCCTACTTTGACTAAAAGAGAGCATAAATAGAAAGAAAGGAATAAATACAAATAGATTGGGCCTCTTATTATGGCTGTATTTTCTGCAGCTTTTCATTCTCCGAAGCCCTTTCAAGGAAGTTAAGTGCAGGTTACTTTACTTGGTGATGTCCCCACGCTTTGGTTCAACGGTAAAAGTAATACAGCCAGGATTCTGGTTACAAGTTTGAATCTTGGCTGGTGAGCTAAGTCTAGTATTTAAATAGAGATGGGAACATTATCCCGAGTTTCATGCTGGGAAATGGGAAGCGAATTTGTAGGTCATTAGAAAAATTATACACCCTCCGTCCCATTTTATGAGACGGGTCTAAAATAAGTCAGTGACATTTGTGTGGCTCTAAATCATCTCATGAAGGAAATGAGAAGTTTAAAGTTAAATTGTTCTAAATATGGAAAGATGTCATTCTCTTTGGAATGGACTAAAAATAAAAATGTGTCAGATAAAATGGGATAGAAGAAGTATTACTATATGATGGATGGATGATAAATTTTATAATTTACCACCACCACATTTCTTGAGCGCGCTTTCCTTCTGAAAGGTCCAGTACAAAAGTTTAGGAAAAAAATGAAAAGGCCCGGTAAAAAGCTTCATCTAGAAGAATTATTTGCCAATTGGAGCTTTTTCTACCTAGGAGAAGCAAGAACTAGCATCTGAATAACCCCAGTTTTAAGGAGTAAGATGGAGTTTAAAATGAAAGAAGTGACTTTATTACCAAATCAGTAATCCAATTATGACGACTTATAATGAATCAGCTGATAGAAGTTAAAAACTTAATCAAACAACCCAAAAAACATAGCTATCGACCATAAAGAAAGCAGATACCCACTTTGTCTCTAGATGGTGAAGTGTGAAACCAGAAAATGTTTGAATATCCTACCTGATTTTGTTATAGCAGCTGTATGCGTCCCACTGGTTGCAATGTGGCATATTTCTGCATCCCAAGGTCCCTCAACTAATCTAGGGACCAGCTCTCTATGATAAACTTTGTGGCCAAGAGCACCAAAGCCACCGTAACCCCTGAAAACTTCATTTTTTCCATAAAAGAATCAAGTTACAATGAAACAAAACTACTAATTCTGGTTTCAACAGCTTGTTTTAAACTATTCACCATCAACAATTAAATTTCATCTCTTTCCGCCAAAGCAATTAGAATATTTCTATGTCAAACTCTTCAATGGAAAAACGTATGACTCCACTTAGGGGTGTTCAGAGACCGAAAAACCGATCCGAACCAGTAAACCGAGTCAAACCGACTTAATAAACCGAAAACCAGCTTGGTTTGACTTGATTTGGTTTTAAATTTTAAAAAACGGATAACATTTGGTTTGGTTTGGTGTTAAAACAAAAAAACCCGAACCAAAACCGAACCAAACCAATAGATACATACATATTTAAAATATTATATTTCTATATATATATATATATATATATATATATATATATAAATTGGCTCATTCCAAGTCCAATACAAATTCAAATAATTAGAAAGAAAAGTGTAGCCCATTTAAGTTTAAGGTAAAATAAAAACAAATTTGCTAAAGGTAAAATAGAATTTTCGCCTTATTCAGTTTTACGGTTCCTTCATTTACATGCCATCTGAATTACTATTGATAAGCTAGCATTTTATCCGTAACAAATTAAGGGGAGAAAATGGCAATAGGAATTTAAAAAGATTTGGTAGATGACTTTGTCTTTCTGTTTATCATTTTTCGTTTTAACTTCTGTGCTTTCTTCTCAATGCATCATAAACACGATGAGTCTAGATAACAAAAATTCCTGAGGGGCTGCGTAATATCAAAAGGCTATATGTAGGGAGGTAACTAGAATCATGAAATGTAGATGTTATGTTTCTGTAATTCCTATACCCAAGCCATAGGCCTATACCTAAATAAAGTTAATGAATTAATTAAGAAGATTCTGATTTGAATGGATCACGGTCAAAGTCGTATTTAGTTACCATTTGATTCAAAGGTTCTTTGTATTAATACATTCTTAAAATCCGAAAAAAATCGCAAAAACCGAACCAAACCGATAAAACCGACAAAACCGAAACTGATAGAATTTATACTATGATGGTTTGGTTTGAATATTAGAAAAAACCGACTTAATTGGTTTGGTTTGGTTTGGTTTTAACCAAAAACTGAGTCAAACCGGACCATGAACACCCCTAACTCCACCATTGATTTGTCCTATTTGCTAGGAGAAAGGGTGATTATGTGTACAGTGCCTTACCGGAAAGGGGTGATGAGGTCTACAGCGCTTATCAAAAAGGGGTGATGATGTCTATATACACAATGAAATGGTGATAAAGAAAGTTTACATTTTCGCGTGTGCAGCCATTATATGTGTTCATTCATCTTAGATTCACAACTATGATAATAAGCAATTGTTACCAAAAATAGATGCTAGAGATGGAGTTTTTGGTTCAGCATCAAAATCACCTCAACCTTTCTCCAAATTCTTTTCTAGTTACTAAGTAAACTAAGTGAAGGCCACACCAAATAGACAAGATAGGGATATTTTATTCAGCGAACTTTAGTGCGTCCAGTTTTTTTTTCCATTTACCTAGCAAAACTAAGTGCAGGGCTGCAGGCGATACTCGAAAGAGATTACTACACAAGAAAATCTTTTTAACCATAGGCATTGGGCCTTTTTCCATGCTCCAGGTCAAAGCAACAATAAAAATCAGAAATCGGTATGCGTTCATAAATCTCTCTTTTTTTCTTAAGTTCACAATTACACAAATCTAAAGGCATGTCTTCAGACTACAGGTCGAAACAAATCATCTGGAGGGCTTAAAAATTCGTAATGTAACACGGTACATTACGACACAATATGTAACAAGCATCCAAAACAAGCAGTAAATAATGGAAGAGTAGGGCAAGGTTGGAATTGGTACTGACCAAGTGAAGACCTGTCCAAGAGAGTTAAGCGCGACGGAATGAAGGCCACCAAGAGCAACACTTTTCACCTTTTCCAAATGAGCATTCAAAGTAGGAACAAAAACAGGATCCTCGTGACCAAACCCAAGCCTACCCCCATCACCTTTACCCCAAATCCATAAATTCCCATCAACCAACAAACCCGAATGAAAAAGCCCACAAGAAATCCCTATTTCCACGTCATCATCAACCTTATTTCCCACAGAAGTTGGAAGACGACCGGGAATAGGTGAAGATAAACGGAAAGTGGTGGGGTCAAGAGAGAAAGAAGCAATAGGTGAAGGGTATATTCGTATTTCTTCAATACCACCACCTAATTGACCAGAAGCACCGCGTCCCCAGGTGTATAGTTGGAGAGTGATTGGTTGTTGTTGTGAGTTTGTGAGTTTAGATTGATAAAGAAGAGGGATTTTGGATGATGAAGAAAGAGCACGACGGGTAAGGTAATTGAATGCCATTAACGGCGGTGTAGTGCTTGCTCGGGTTCACTAGTTTATGAGTGTTGTTGTCCCATTGTGTTGCAGTAAAAACATGTGTTTCAGCCCGGCTGTTTCTGCATACTTCAGACTTTGCACCCTCACTTTCTGTTTGCTAAACTCTTCTCGTCTGGTTAGAAAGCAAGTTATCCCAAATTACTTATCCCGTCAACCAAACGTGTCATAAAGCGGCATTAAATTTTCATCCCAGGACTATTTTTATTTATCATCATATCAAACCACATGTACTAATCCCTCGGTTTTTCATTTTTTTTTCCAGGTCCTTAAGAAAATACTTCCTCGTTGTTGACACCCAATTTTGTCCCACATCTCCTCCGAAATACCTATTTACGCTTCTAATATTTTTAGCAAATAAAAAATATATTTATATTTTTACAATAATTATTGGCCTCTTATCAATACCGGCGTTTCATTATTCTATTACAGTTACAAGCTATTATTATTATTAATAATAATATCATTAGTTCAAATACGAGCCCAATTCACCCCCAATATTTTCGGATTAACCCAAAACAATTTTCATAGCCCACTACCCATTTTAATTCACCCCAACCCAATTTTCAGACCAGTCCACATTTTATTCCCAGCCCACATCTTCAAACCACCAGCCCATTATTTTAACCCAATACCCAGCCCACTACCCAAATAATTCCCCTACCCGGTCCAAACAAATTTCATCCGACCCGTCCCAGTTATTTTCTTGAAAAACCTACCCTAATTTCTATCTCTCCTCTCTTTCTTTTTCTTTGAACCAGCCGCCTCCCTCTCTCTACCCTACCTTCTCTTTTTTTTTCATCCACCACGCCGCTCCCCTCCCCGCACCTCTCCTTCATCATCTCCCAACCCCACCACCGCCGCCTACACCCCGCTCCCACTTCCCTCTGTTCCCCACTTTCCTCTTCACGCTCCTCTCTCTCTTCTTCGCAACAAACCCTAAATCGCCTTATAAATAATCGTTTCCAAGTCAGTTTTAAGGAGGATTTTTTCTATTCAAGAAATTCTCCAAGAACAGGTTTGTTTTAGTGGCAGAATCCCCTAGAAATTAAAGTTGAAAAACCCCAAAGTTTTCAAAAATATCAAATTTGCAGTGGTTGTGATAGTTCAAAATATCGAGTAGGAAATACTAAAACAAATTTGTTGTTTTTTTTTCGTCTGCTCTGTTGTTGTTGTGAATCCGAGCCTCGCAAGCTCGGATTTGGTAGTCTTCGAGGTAGATATCGAAACCTTCGCACCCACTTCGCTGCACTCAAAAAAGGTAATCTTCCTCCTTTTTATTTATGTTAGCATTTATTAGCTATTTTCTACTTATATGTGCTAGATTATTTAGTGTAGTAGCGTTAATCGCTAGATTAGTTCTTGTTTGCATATGCTAATCACTGCTCTAGCCTAGCATGTTTGTTAGTCGCTAGTTTTAAGCCCACTTGAATCCAGTTTAGTTATATTCGACCATGTTTAAATCTTGTTAATTATGTTTATGAGTGTTAGCTTCCTGTTTAATTCCCTCTAAGTTAGTTTTAGTCCGTGTTTGTTGGCTGAGTCTCTATTATGTGGAACTGGACCCTGCTTGTGTTAACTCAGTTTTAAAATTATGTCTAGCTGCAGTTTGTCCTGTTTGAATTTAGCTTGTGCTAAAGATAAGTTTGTATAATCCGAATCGCATGTGTGTGTTTAGTATAGGAATAGGCCTGTCTGCTGGTGTTTTTACCTAAACATGATTAGTTGAATCAAATGTTCAGTTAAATGGGTGAGAATTATCTGAGATTAGTATAAAGCCTATCTGATTATTTGTTGACTTAGATTGATAGAGTGTAATATGATTAGGAGAAATCTTGATTTAATTTGGACTTAGACTGATAGAGTGTAACTGTTTAAACTAGTCATTTGATAATCTAATAAGCATGTTTTGGACTTAGATCTTGAGACTGTTAATAGAAAAATTCCAATAAATATGCCTGAGCTGATATCAAACAGGTTAGAACAAAGGGATTAGTGATGATTGTTTGGTAATATTCTTAGGCTATTAGTGTGACATGAGTGGGAAATGGATTGTTTGGTTTGCTTGATGGTCTGCTAAAGAGGAAATGGGCTGATCATTCAAGTTTATCTTGTCTCTAATGTCGTATTCTGTATTTGTGTTGTTCATGACATGTTCTGGGAGTATAGGTTGTTGAAAATGGTCGTATATTCTTAAAGGGATTACTTTGGGTCTTATGTTAAACTGTTCTTTGTCTGGGGTGTGAGTTTTACCTATTGACTGTTAGTGAGAGCTTTATTTTTGACTGAAAGCAACTTTCCACTTGCTTGTTTGAAGTTATCTGGTGTTTTATGGCTATTTGTTTTGGATTTCTTTTTGTGGGAACATTGACCTCTGGTGAGGAAAAGTGAGGTTGTTTTAATGTTAATCCTGCAAGCATGAATTTCTGTGACACTCCATGACCATGTGAACTAGTCTATTTACTACTATATGTCATATACTCAGATGATGGTGCTCAGCTTGTAATCTATAAGTCCTATTCCGTGTCTTTGCTTGGATTAGTTCTATGTTCCCAGGCATGTGTATCACCTGAACCTAGTATTGAGCCTGTTTGTTCTCTCCCATTGTACCTGTATTTGAGTTAGCATTGTCTGGGCATAGTAAATCTTACACTTCATCTAATTAGCCTACATGATTCTGTGGCTTGAAATTCCAAAATCCTACTTTTCTTTGGCCTGCTATGTCACTAGTTAAAGCACCATTGCCCAATGGCAAATTAACCATGCTATGCCTGCTCTTATCAGGATGCCATACTTGTTTTATCCATTCTTGTCAAAATCCTGCATGTTTCTTTTTTTTTTTACTTAAAATATTTGTCCCCTTTCACCATGTTTATCTTGTTCTGAGAGTTTCAAATGCTGCAAGTTGACTTATTCCTGGCTATCTGTTTTTTCAAGGTTCATTTAAGTATTTAAGATGTCTTCTTTTTTTTTCTCAGAATTGCATTCTGTACTTTTAGTGTTGGTGGTATATTTTCTTTCCTATATGATATATTTACTCCCTTCTGTATGTGCTGCATATTAAGTCCATCCTTGAATATTAGAATGACATGAAATGCCCTAATGTATCAAACCAGGCATCTGATGGTATATTAGTATTTGGTTTCTGTTTTTATACACATCATGCTGCATTTTTTTTATCTCTTTTGTTCCTGGTACTGCCTCTATACTTCGAAAGCTGTCTAAACATATGTGAACATGTCCCTGTGTAGATCTGGTTGTTGATTTACGAGTAAATATACCATGGATATGCCTGAATATACTAGATATATGCAGTCCCGCATACTGTTAGCATAAGGGGAACTTGTATATTTAGTATAAATCAAGTATATTATTAATATAAGTACAAATTTTGTAGCCTATGCATGCAGTTGGGTTAAGTCTCGTTAGCTATTTATTATTGGGCCTCCTTTATGTGCTAAGCTTTCAGTTTATACTGGGCCAGTCTAAAATTGATTTTAAGTGACTTATTTGATTTGGGCCTTCTGTGGGTTGCTCGAATTAGTCTAAAGCCTTTTCTTTTCTTCCTGTCTCTATTTCATTTTTAGATATACACAGTATATATACAATCTATTGACTTGTTTTGAGTTATATTTTACATGTTTTAACCTCATCCGTTGATTATATACTAATCCTTCTCCTTTCGTTTTATGCATGACCATCGCATACGAGTCCGAGTGACTCGTCTTCTTTCGCATTCGGTGTTGGGCTAAAAGCCCAACGCGATCTTCCCTCGGTCCACCCTTGTCCACAGCAAAAAATGGAAAATACAAAATTATGGGCCAAAGCCCAATAGACAAAAACAGCTGCAGCAGTCAATATAAAGAATTTGCTGGGCCGAAGCCCAACAGCAAATAGGTCCAGCAGTTCCCAAAGGGGCTGGCCCATTCGATATTTATTTACCCCTTTTATTTTATTTTGTGCATTTAACTTGTATTATGCAACTAACCCTTTACCTTGCTTTATTTTCTTAAATTAGATGAACCTTAGCAACTAGTGGGGTTTAGTTTAGTAATGGGTAGTTGAACTGATAATTAATGCCATACGTTTCACTCTCTATTATTTTTACATTAAAATTTATAGTATTTGTCTTCATTAGAATAATTGATTTTCAAAAGAGCATGACCACATATTTTGAGCTAAGGAATCATGATTAAATATTCAACGTGCCACTAATATGTAAATATTAATCCAACTACATTCTATAAATATTTTAGATTGATTAGATTATAAATATATTTAGCTAAATATAGTTAAATAGAGTCAATAAAAAAGAGAAAACTCATGCCCCTTTTCATTATATTAAAAACAAAGTCTAGGCTTCTTTTTTACATAATATAAATTCTATCTAAAGTTCACATCTACTAAATCTTCTCTTAAAAAGTTATTATATTTTAAACAACACTATCATACTTTCATTGGAAGCCTTAACAACCTTTATAAGTCCTATTTTTAAAAAATGGCATTTTAAGTTTTTCTTTTATATTATATTTTCTGTAAATCTTATTTTCACTAATATTAGTTTCCTTTTAAAATTTTAGCAACATTTACAAATTTAAACATTATATTTACTCTCAATTAATTAACCTAAGTTTGGTCGGATAACCGTAAGTTAACAGATTCTAAAGGATGCCTAACCCCTTCCCTTTAGGATTATATAGAGCCCTTACCTAGAATCACACTGGTTAAGCAGACTATTAATAGAGGTTTAGTTTTAACTTTGCCTTAGTTAAACATCTAGGTGTCCTAATTCACCGTTAAATTAATTAGGTGGCGACTCCTTAAAATAAAACAAAAAATAGGAATCACCAATATGTTGTACTCTTACTTTAACCCGGTTAAAATGGGGTACGACACTCGTTCCATAATAAGTATTGTTTTTAGCTTATGAAAACGGCACACCTCTCAAGTAATTGTTCACTTCTAGAAAATAAGGAGTGATTTTACTAACTTATTTCTAATCAAATGCCTAGAAAAAAAAGTCAATTGATGATTCTTGATTATGTAAATAAGGATAATTTTGGAAGAATATTAATTTCTTCTTGAAATTCGAAAGCACCTCTTATTTTGAAATAAATTGAAAAGTTTAAAACACCATTTATTTAAAAACGGAGGGGGTATTAACTGAGAGGATAATTTGTTCAATGTAATACTAATCTCTTTTTTACCCTCTTAATCTCTCTCCATATTTATTGAGTAAAGAAAGTAGAAACTAATACTTCCTATATTTAATTTGTTTGTCTTATTTTCTTGTTTAGTTCATTTAAAAAAGAATTCCACTTTTCTTTTTTGGAAACTCTTTAATTCCAACTTTTCATATAGAATGTTTAAGACCACAATATTAAAGCGCATTTTGGTGCATTCTACTTATCTTTAGTTTTAGACCACAACATTTAAAAGTCTTCTTTATTTTCTTAAAATTCGTGTCAAGTCACAACCAGATAAACAAATTGAAACGGAGGGACTAGTTAATTATATACTGATTTTTAAAATGTTTGGACCATCTATTTTTAATAAGGATGACAAGTAAAGTGAAATGAAGGAAGTAATTGATTATTTGGTTCTTGAACTAATCATTAAAAAGTTGATGACCGATTTATGAAGGTAAATAATAACATAAAATATTATGATATTGTATAAGGTAAAAACCGGGTCAACTTGCGTCCGATGGACCGGAGTAAAAGATAGGTCTGACGGGTCGCAGACACGGTCAATACCGAGAGTATTTTACCGGACACGGTAAAATACGAGCCTAAAAAGCACGCTCAATATAGGTTCGGATAATCAGTTATGGGGCGGGCCACGCGTCATCGAACCGTTCCGCCACTTGCGCTGACAACAGTACGAGTGTCCGACCGTACAGATCAACTTTATCCATTTTAGGGTTTTCCTAGAAAGGCTTTCTACGTTGTACTAGGGCCCATTTATTGTAACCTATAAATAGAGGGCTATCCCTTCCTTTTTTTAGGTTAGCTTTTATTATTCAACAAAATTGTAATCAGAAGAGTGTGATAAATATTTCCTCAAGTATTTTGGCTCGGCTATAAGGAGCTTCTCCCAGACCGGACCAACTCGCAGCTCTTGTCAACTTTTCCTTTCTAGTTTCTATTGCTATTACTTAATAATTGCTATTACTATCTAGTATATATCATTACATATTCGATAATACCTTATATTATAAACTAAATCTATCCACATATCCTATTCACCACTTACAAATTTAATTATTATCCACTATTTGGGGGTAAACAATTTGACGCCCACAGTGGGGCATAGGATAATAGTGGTGGTTTAATCTTTTGCTACTTCTTTTTTCACTTGTTGTTTGAAAGTTTGCAGATGTGCAGAAAATATTACGTTCGAAATGGCAAGCAGCGGTTATTCCGGGCATGTGAACAACAACGAGATAGTTGCTGAAAACGAAAACAACAGTGGGTTACGGAACCCGCCTACGGATCCAGCCGACCCAAATGCTGTCAACTCAAGAGAAGGCCTCAACCAGCAGAATACCGTCAATCAGGAGAATGCCGCCCTTCCGGCCACATATCCTTTGAATAGCCATAACTCAATTACTTTGCCTCGGGCTCCAGCCTAGAAAACACTGGATACACCAGATGAAATTAACTTACGTTTAATATTTGAAATGCTACAGGAACAAGAGACCGCTATAGCCGAACAAGGGGTTGTTGTAGCTCAGCTTCAGAGCAAAGACGACAAAGTAGCTTCGGTAAAGCCAAAAGGGGTGACTGAACCAAGGTGAGAGGAAGCACGAATAGTTGAGAGCAATGAGTCTACTGAGGTTTTGAAGATGCTCGAAACTTTGGCGAAACGGGTTGATTTAATGGAGAAAAGGGTGGAAATATATAACTCTCGGGTGGATCAGATCCCGGGAGCACCCCCGATCTTGAAGGGACCGGATTCAAAGAGATACATCCAAAGGCCTTTGTCACGACCCAGCTAGGGGCCGCGACGGGTACCCGGGGCTAGCCACCGAACACCGCTCGTTCTACTGCTCATCTTACTCACTTAATGCCCTTTTATCAACTTATACACGAATTATAGGAAAAACATGTTTTATACAGAAACATAAATGCTTTATATACATTTGCCTCTCGCCCATCAAAATAATATATATACACATAATAGCGTCTCGTGGGACCGTCTAACCCACACTGCGTATCTACGAGCCTCTACTGACATGCTAGACATATAGACGGAACAAGACTCCGCCGTGCCTAAAATGTACATATATACCAAAAGAAGAATCATAAGCACCTCCGAACAATGGAGTGCTCTCAATCAGCTGACAACTACTAAGAATCCGGATCAAGCTCTCCTCCCTGTCTACCTGTGGGCATGAACACAACATCCAAAGAGAAACGGACGTCAGTACGAATATTGTACTGAGTATGAGAGGCATAAACAATGAAACAAGACAATGATATAAAGAGAATATCAATATGAAGCATCTGGATCTGACTGACAAACATAAGGAGAGTAAGGCATGTTGTCTTACTCATACTCATCATCAAATCATATATGCATAATGTATAAGCTGCCCGTCCATATCGGAACGGTGTGATAATCATAACATTAGCCTGTGTCCAGGCCTCCCACGTCCAGGGTATCATCTCATGCCGCCCACTAGTGGTGTCTGCCCATGCCATCTGGTCATGGTGTATACGTATAGCTGCCCGCCTTGGCGGTGACTGCCCAGCCAAATAGGCGCGGTGTAATAGTAATATAATCATGCATACATAGGGCTCAAGATCAACTATACTTTATCGAGGTGACGTAAGGTCGTGATCTCCCGATTTTATTATGGAGCAATTATCAATATTCTGCCTCACCTTGAAGGAATTAGCACATAAGGTAAGTGTGAGCAATCAATAACATCTTCATCATAACATATCTCTTACCTTATATAGACATTTATGGATATAGGCTTTTAGCTTTTCGGAATACATGAACTCATGAAGAGGAAGGGAATACATGCTATAGGATTCATGCCATTGGAAAGAAAGGACTAGCCTCACATACCTTTGTCGTTTAGCTAAGCTATCGTTCACTTTCTCTCCTTTAACATTGCGTCGCTACCTTCACGAGAGAATTTGTATTAACGTTAGTTAATCGACTAAGGGAATGCGTCACTATTTCTAGAGAAATTTGGGCAGCACTTCCTTTATTTATACTACTTTCCCCATATTCTATATCAACTCCCAACACTCTCAACAACATTCACAATATTGTAATCAACAACCATCATTTATATATATTTACCACATTCCACCATTTCCCTCCAATTTCTCCACATTTATTGGTTTTAACTTATCATTGGGTTTTTGCGCATACAATACTTGTTTCACGATATAAACATCATTTATAACGTATTCATAATTACAACACGTCAACATTCATGATTCAATCCAACTACCATTCAACCACTTGCACTATTCACTCATTTATGACCCATTTGCTATGCCTTTCTATAATTCAAGCATTTTAACCTTCCAATATCTTAAACAACATGAAATGGTCATGAAACTTACCTTAGATGATGGTTGAACAAGTCTTGAGTTGAAATACTTCACTTGCACAAAACCCTAGTTCTACCTTCCATGGAATTTCTTGACTTAGATGATCCTTGATGTGTTTTTTACACTTGGTTTTTGTGGATTGATGAAGTTGATCTTAAATTTTCACTTGGATTCTTGTATTGGAAGAGTTGGGAAGGTTCTAGAGAGATATTGGATCGTGGAGAGAGAGAGTGAAATAAATTAAATGAACTTGGATCATTATTTTATAAATGCAAAAGCTGTCCCGACGCCATTATACGGTCCGTATAAATTTATACGGTCCGTATAATCGACCGTAAAACTGCTCCAGTGGCTACCCTTTTCTGTGTCAACTTGACGGTACATTATACGGGCCGTATAATTTTATACGGTCCGTATAATCGACCGTAAAATCCACCTTTCAGCAACCTCATTCTGTGACTCTTCTACGGTCCATTATAGGGCCGTATAATATTATACGGTCTGTATAAT
The DNA here is from genome assembly GCF_019175385.1 of Lycium barbarum. Lineage (NCBI taxonomy): Eukaryota > Viridiplantae > Streptophyta > Magnoliopsida > Solanales > Solanaceae > Lycium > Lycium barbarum. The sequence goes on from NC_083347.1 coordinate 29,659,603, forward strand.
ATTATACGGTCCTTATAATCGACCGTATAACCCTTCAGTTCACTGAATCTCATTTCCATCACTTCGTTTGATCTCCGATCCTTATGGAACCTTCTCAACAATTGTTTAACACTTCGATACCAATCTAAGGGACGTTATCCCTCGTCAAAAGATCGCCTACGCTGTGTCCTTTGTCAGCCTACTCACTGTACGCTAACGGGAAAATTTTCCAAAGTGTAACAGCCTTTCCCTCCGTGTGCGGCCCCAAAGTTGATCCCGAAGAGGTTTAAGATGCCGGATATTCTAAAGTATGATGGGACAACAGACCCACAGGAGCACGTGACCTCGTACACTTGTGCCATAAAAGGCAACGATGTCGAGGAGAATGAAATAGAGTCGGTATTGCTGAAGAAGTTTGGTGAAACATTGTCCAAAGGGGCATTGACTTGGTACGACCATTTGCCCGAGCATTCCATCACTTCCTTCGAGATGCTCGCAGATGCATTTATCAAAGCCCATGCTGGGGCCAAGAAGGTACAGGCCAGAAAGGCGGATATTTTTAGAATCACCCAAAGAGATAATAAGTTGCTACGTGAATTCATGAATCGGTTCCAAAGGGAACGGATGGAACTTCCACCAGTCCCGGAAGAGTGGGCGGCACAAGCTTTCACTAAGGGGCTCAATCCCCGAAGCTCAACTGCCTCGTTCAAATTAAAGGAGAACTTGTTTGAATACGAGGCAGTAACTTGGGCAGATGTCCATAACAGGTACAAGTCGAAGATTCTGGTAGAGGATGATCAACTTGAACTCCCCCCGAGTCCAGTAAATGGAAGCAGGAACTCTGAAAGGTCGAGGAGAAATTATGAACCGGAGACACGGACATCGAGGGAAAGATACCGACCATATTCTCAACCGGAGAAATCCAACTTTAGTTCGGATAAAAGAAGAAGCGGCCCCAGCCATTTCTCGAGTACAAGTGACAAGCGAGCTGATCGTGGGTCAAACAGCCGAGGGTTGTTATTTAGAAGCGATGCCTGTAGATCAGCCAGCAATGAAGACATACCGAGATTATCAGAGTACAACTTCAATATCAATACATCAGACCTTGTCTCAGCTATCGGGCATATCACAAAAGCCAGGTGGCCAAGACCATTGAGATCCGATCCGGCTCAAAGGGATCCGAGCGTGATGTGTGAGTATCATGAGACTCACGGTCATAGAACCGAGGACTGTCGCTAATTAAGGGAAGAGGTGGCTCGGTTGTTGAAAAGTGGTCACCTTCGAGAATTCCTGAGTGAGCGAGCCAAAAACCACTATAAAGGAAGGGAAAATCATAAAAAGGCTGAGCCCGTGGAACCACAGCATGTGATCAATATGATAATCGAGGAACGGATACCCCTCGAGGGCTGATGATGAAAAGAACAAAGGCTTCGATTACACGAGAAAAACGGACCAGCGATTACATGCCCGAAGGGACTATTTTCTTCAATGATGAGGATGAAGAAGGCATCATGCAACCGCACAACGATGCGTTCGTAATCTCTATTCTTATCTTTAAATCCCAAGTTAAACGTATTTTGATTGGCCAGGTAGTTCAACCAACATTATCCGATGGAGAGTCGTAGAATAACTGAAATTGCTGGATCAAATCATACCGGTAGCTCGTGTGCTCTGTGGATTCAATATGACAAGCGAAAATACAAAGGGAGAAATTTCTTTGTCGGTCAACATCGACGGGACCATTCAGCAGATCGTGTTTTATGTCCTCGAGGGAGGGGGAGGGGGGGGGGGGGGAGATGAAGTATAATGCTTTACTTGGCAGACCATGGATTCATAGCATGAGGGCGGTGCCGTCGACATTACATCAGATGTTGAAGTTCCCAACTCCGGAAGGAATAAAAATTGTTTGTGATAAACAACTCGCAGCAAGGGAAATGTTCGCGGTCGAGGAAGCCCGCTTCGTTATGAATAAACTGGTTCAAAAGGTTGATGAGCCAATCAAAGGCAAGGACACCAAATAGCAATTACAAATACAGGCTCGAATGAAGAATAGAAGGAGATGAGGCTGAATTGTGAAGAAGATGATTTCGGTGTGCCCAGATCATTCGTATTACCGGATGATTCAGATGCAACCAAATCTACTGTGGGGGAGCTGGAGCAGACCATCTTGTTTGTGCATTTACCGGATAGAAAGGTATACCTGGGCACGGGGTTAACCTCGGAGCTCAGGAACAAGTTAATTAAATTTCTTTAAGCTAATGCCGATTATTTTGCATGGTCCCATATAGACATGACAAGTGTGCCACCGGAGGTGACAACGCATAAGCTCAGCCTCGATAGAAAATACACTCCGATCAAGCAGAAAAGAAGACCGATGGCCGAGTCAAAACATGCCTTCATCAAATATGAGGTAACAAAGATTTTGAAAATAAGTTCTATCCGGGAGGTAAAATATCCGAACTGGCTAGCTAATGTCGTCGTGGTGCCGAAAAAAGGTAACAAATTTAGAATGTGCATTGCTTATAAATATCTAAACAAAGCATGCCCGAAGGATTCGTTCCCTATGCCTCACATCGATCGAATGATTGATGCGACAGGCGGATATGAGATGTTAAGTTTCCTCGATGTCTACTCCGGATACAACCAGATCCGGATGCATGATAAGTTGATATTTTACCAACTTATCTCTTCTTTAATCTTATATTTTTGCTATGTTTGCTTGAGAAAATAGTGCATTTAATATCATTTACATCTATTTTACAGGTTTATGTGATTTAGAAGTGAACGGAAGAAACCAAGTGAAAATAAAGTCAAAAAGAGGTCAAATTGGACAAAACTGCACAGTTTTGCAAAACTGTCAAAAGTGGACAGTTTTGCAAAAACGGGACAGATTTGCAAACAAACGGGCAGAACTGCAAAAACGAAAATCTGGGGCATATTTTGTCATTTTTTTGGACTTGGAAAAATTGGGAAACATAAAAGGAAGACTAGGGGGCAAAACATTTTCATCTTTTGGCATAACACAAAAATTGGAGGCTAGGGTTTCATCACCAACACCTTGAAAGAGAAGATTTGGAGGCACCCAATGAAAAATTCTTTACCCATTTCTTCATCTCTTGCTATTTATTGAATATTTATGTGTGTAATATTTCATTTCAATACTTGAATCTCGTTTATGAAAATATTCTTGATTAAAGTTTGGATTGAATCTCTTGTTTTCCTTATGTGTTGAATGATTTTATTCCTAATGAAGTGGGTTATTGTTTCTTTAATTAATCTCATTTTGAATGATTCTTAAGGGAGTAGCTAACCCTAAGATTTGCCCATTTATTTTGGTTTAAACTTGGAAGAGGCAAACTCGGGATTGGGAAAGATTAATTAATAAGAATTTGGGGCGTTAACCCTCATCTAATGGAAATCGACCTAGGGATAGGCGACACCACTTGTAGCCATATTCAGGTGTTCTTAATGCTCCTAATTGCTTTAGGGATATTCAATTAGGTAGTCTAGTTAGTCTTCGGAAGAAACTAATTTAGAGTCATTATCCGAGGCTAAGTAATATAAACTCACCATTATTTGTAAATCATGAAGTACATTGGATCGTTACTTGAGCGTAGTTTCCCTTGTATCCATGCTTGTGGCCATTGATCATTTTACTTGCTTTCTAGGTTAGTTTACATTTTTGCATTAGCTATAATCACTACTAAAAAATTAGCGTTTAGTGACGGAATATTAGCGACAGACCATATTCTGTCGCTAATTAACGACGGATTAGTTACGGATTTCTCATTTTGTCGCGAGAAAAGCAACTAAAATTTTATCTCATTATATAGTGACGGATAAGAAACGAAACCTGAGTTTCGTCACTAATAATTAGCGCGAATTTTTGGCGCCTTAAATTTCACTACAGATTTAGCAACAGAAGAGGCGCGACAAATTTTATTTTTCATTAGCGACGGATTCAGCAACGAAAAATCCGTCGCTAGGCCTTTAATTTTTCTCGAAAAAAATATATATTTGCAGCAACGGAAAAATTTATCGCAATATTAATTATTAAAAGAAATCAATATATTATTTAGCGACGGATTATAAAATCGTCGCTATTCCGTCGTTAAGTGTAAAAAAAAAGATATCTCCTAGCTAGGGTACACATTATTTCATTTCAGTTCAAACCAGTAGCCAACACAGATAGAGAGAGAGTGTGTGCGAAATTGCTAACATAGAGAGAGAGAGCACAACATAGATCAAAATAATGTGAATCTAGGGTTTCTATTGTGTTTTTCTGTTCTTCTACTGCAACTTTTATATAAAGGAAAGGTATGTTTTGATTTTTCTATGTTTTATGGGCAGTTTCTTTCTTCTTTATCTCCTTCTTTGTGTTTTCTGACATTAAATCTAAAACGAAATTAAGATATTTGTGTTTTCTTGCTTATTATCTGAAGGACAGAGTGTCTTTAAGTGTTTGTTTTTGCTAAAATCGAAGTTGGGTGTCTTGAAAACTGTTGGGTTTATAATTTATTTGAAGGTTAAGTGTTGGGAATCTCTATTTCGGCCAAAATCTGATGAAAATGGAAATGCAACCTTTGTTTGTGCTAAATCTTGTAGGATAATATTATTTGGTGGTTAAAGTTTGTTTTAATTCGTTGCATGTCGAGAAAAAGCTTGAAGAACTCAACATTCTTTATACTTTGTGATTTGAAATCAGTGTTAGTGAACTGGGTTTCTTACTCGATTTTTTTTGTTTCAGTTTCAGTTTTGTTTCAGTTTGTCATTTTTTTTAACTAAAAGGTGAATGATATTTTCTGTTTCACTAAGTTATTTCAGCTTGTTCTTCCATTTAGAGGTCATTCAGTTGTATTAATGATATGAAGACAGAACTTCTGGCTGTGTTGCCTTTTGCTGCTGCTCTGAGTGTTTCAATGATGCATCCTAGTTGAAATGTTACTGCATCTTTAGAAGCTGAAATAAGTGCCAGGTTGCTGATTGTTTTTTAGGCAAGCAACTACTATAGTTGAGACATATTTTGTGCCTTACTTTGAGGTAGGTAACTGTTGCATTTTTTAGGGTTAAATAAGTTGTATTCTTGAGACACTTTTGAGGGTTAAAGTCACTATGGGTCCAAAGGTGAATTTTTTATCAACCCCATTAGTGAATACACTCTGTTTGTTACATAGATTGTTCATATATTTATATGTAAACAATGTTTAGTATAAAATATTGTGACTTATAGTACTTGTTATGTTATGTAGTTTCCAGATATGTAAAGTTCAATTGTTTTGACCCTTGGAGGGAATACTTGGTGCTCAAGTAAAACTCATGCTAAGAATCTAGTTTTGGTGAAATGTTCTTGTTTTTAGCAAATTACAGTCTTCTATTTTCGTACATGTGTACATTAAATATTGTGTTGATCTGATGGTTTGTGATGAGACTCTGTTGTCTTTCATTTGACTTGGTCATTTATTGGATCTATGCTTCCATTTATACAAAAAAAATGCAACAATATCAGAGACACAAGCTCTTAATTTTCTAAAAATGGAAAACATGAAAGCCGTTATCTAGGCATGTCATTAGACTAGATCAAACAGTAACACAGTGAAAGTACTCATTGAGGGCATATGCAACCTAAATTGTACAGCTGAAAATTATTTGAAGCTGTCGATAAGCTTCGCTCTCTAGTTGGCCAAACTTCCAATGTTCCGTGCCAACTCGTTCCCATGAAGCACAAGTGAAATTATTTGTCTTGTTTTCTTTTTACTCCTTGTTTATGCTATTGGAGCTTGGAGAACACTGAGGCAGCAACAGTTTCTTTGCTGACATAATTCTAGGAGATTAGAATGTTATTCATTACCGCCGTGTCTTCTAGGTTTCTGGTGGTAATAGATTCATCATCATTGGTAACAATTGACACCAAATGCTTATGTTGTAGGGACGTAATGTAGTGATTGAACAAAGTTGGGGTGCACCCAAAGTAACAAAAGATGGTGTCACTGTTGCAAAGAGTGTTGAATTCAAGGATAAGATAAAAAAATGTTGGTGCTAGCCTTGTAAAACAGGTTGCCAATGCCACAAACGATGTTGCTGGTGATGGTAAGTCTTTAGAAGTCCAATATTGCCTCTACATTGTTGAAACAAATTTATGAATTTCCAGCCTAATTTAGCGGGTGGTTCTGCCTAATTTAGCTGTAGATTCTGTTGTAACAAACCTGAAAAGCAGAGCACGGATGATCAGCAAATCTGAGGAAATTGCACAGGTATCTTTGCCAGTTTTAAAACTGTGAAGAGGAACTCAGGGAAGAGATACTAGTAGAAGGGAAAAAGGCAGAAACTAAAAAGATTCCCGGGAAAGAAAGATCTAATTATGCACTGAAGAGTTCAATTGTAACTTCTGCTTTGCTTAGTGATGCATCTTTTCCCCTAAGATTTTGATATTGTAACTTTTTGATAGGTTGGGACTATCTCTGCAAATGGAGAAAGAGAAATTGGTGAGCTAATTGCAAAGGCTATGGAGAGAGTAGGCAAGGAGGGAGTCATCACTATTCAAGTAAGTAATTCTATGGCTATCTATGCATTTGAATATTGTATGAATCTTTTGGTCACGATGGTGCTGACTTACCTATATGAGCTTTAAAATGTGTGTCCAAACTGAGGTAGCTTCTGATTTCGATATGCTCTTGGGATGTGGTTGGAATTGAAGGAGATAATATTGTTTGCTGACTTTTACTAGTTGAGACCTGATCAATTTGAGTTGCTAAATAGGGGGAATTTGGGCTAGAAATCGAGCATATGGAATTTTGATAAATTATTGTTGCTCAGTAATGAAAAACATCTTATTATAGTCCAATTTGTATGCATTTGGTGTACATTTTAGCTAAGATGTGTAGCTAACCCATTTCTATCACCAAACAGGATGAGAAGACATTGTTCAACTAGTTGGAAGTTGTTGAAGGGATGAAGCTGGATAGGGGTTACATATCACCATACTTCATCACAAATCAGAAGAATCAGAAATGTGTATGTCTTTGGTTTTGCTAATCTTAGTTAAGCTTGCTCAAGATAGCTGTGTCAACATTCATTCTTGTTTAAACTCAGTATTCTTCTGATATGTCTGGCAGGAACTGGATGACCCACTAATTCTTATTCATGAGAAAAAGATCTCAAGCGTTAATGCTGTTGTGAAAGCATTAGAGTTGGCTTTGAAGGTAATCCTCTTTCTGAGATTCTCGGTTTGATTTCCATGAGATTGGCCATGTAGCTGTCTGTCTTACTGTTACTTCATGCATGCAGAGACAAAGGCCCTTCTTAATTGTAGCTGAAGATGTGGACAGTGAAGCACTTGCCACTCTTATTTTGAACAAGCTTCCTGCTGGAATCAAGGTATGTTTCTGATGTATTTGCTTTTCTGTTTGTTGTTTAACTACTACTCAGTTTGGTGTTTACGTGTTGTCTGTAAATGTTTACAGGTTTGCGCCATCAAAGCACCAGGCTTTGGTGAAAACAGGAAAGCTAATTTGCAAGATCTTGCTATTTTAACTGGAGGCCAAGTGAGAACTGTTCTACTGTGCTCATTATAAGATAGTTGCTGTTTGTCTTACTGATACCTAACCAATATCTGTTACTACTGTGTGTGGTAGGTCGTTACAGAAGAGCTTGGACTGAGCATTGAAAATATGGACTTCGAGATGCTGGGAACATGTAAAAAGGTATTTTTGTTGCACCATTTACCTGTAGTTGGTTCTCCTTTTGTATATTGTTCTCTTTTGAATGTATAAGTGCTTGATAAAATTGTGCATAATGTGATTTCTGTTTGGCTTTTCTAGTTAATCTACTCATGCATTCGTTTTTCTAGGTGGCTGTCTCCAAGGATGATACTGTCATTCTTGATGGTGCTGGTGAGAAGAAGTCCATAGAGGAACGATGTGAACAGGTTTTATCTTGCTTCCTTTTTCTCCCATATGTGTACAAGTACCGCATTTCAGCATGGGGTGTTGAGCTTATACTTGTGCTCTTTGTATTTGCAGATTAGATCAACCATTGAACTGAGCACATCTGACTATGACAAGGAGAAGTTGCAGGAAAGACTAGCTAAGATTTCAGGAGGTGTCACTGTGTTAAAGGTATGCCTTTTGTTTGCAACTTGTGAATGAGTATTACATGCTGCAACTGTTAGTTCAATCAACATGCCATTGTACAATGTATGTAGACATGGTAAAGGCAGGAATCATCGATCCACTGAAAGTGATTAGGACTGCTTTGGTCGATGCTGCCAGGTTAGCCTATAACACACTTTCTATTTTCTTGTTCTTTCATCGTAGACATTGGCCTCTCACATTCTTGCTAACTTCCCTTCGATATTGTGCTCCATGCAGCGTCTCGTCTCTCTTGACCACAACTGAAGCAGTTGTCGTCGAGCTTCCTAAGGATGAGAAGGAAGATCCAGCAATGGGCGGCGGCATGGGAGGCATGGGTGGCATGGACTACTAATTGGAAAAGCCAAGAACAGTAATTGCAGCTGCTTGACACAATTGTTTAGAAAAGGAAAATAAATTTAGGTTGCTACCCATTTCGATTTGATGAGTCTTAGTGAGAGGAAAAACACCCATTGTACCCATAGTAAGAGGGACCATTGCGAATTCATGTTTTTGTAGGTTGAGGTCTGTAGTTTTTTCAGCTTTTTGATTGACAAGTTAGTGCGATAGGTCCATTTCTGTCTTACACTCTTGTTTTGGTCTCTTCTCTGGTTAAAACTATTATCGTGAGGGGATGAAATTTATACAGCTGGCAACAAATTATATGTACTTTAATGTTTCTTGTGTTTTTAGAAAAATATTCTCTAGTCACGGAATTGGTCGTTGCTAGAGGGAAAACAGTAGGCTACAAATTGTCGCTAAATGCAGGCACAAATAATTCAAATATTTTGCGACGGATTAGCAACAATGGTTTTCATCGCTAATTTACTAAAACGACGAAATGAAATATGAAATTAGTCACGGAATTCATAACAATAGCAACAAAATAATTTGTTGCTATAATGTGGAACGGATCTCATACGTCGCTACTCTGTCGCTAAGTTTGCTACGAATTTCATTTTTCCGTCGCTAATAGGTTAGCAACGCGCAAAATCGTAACAGACGACATTCCATCGCTAATCTGTCGCAACACATGTTTAGCAACATATATATGCTGATTAGCGACGGAATACGTCCGTCACTAAACACTGTTTTTTTTGTAGTGAATTTTCTCCAAAAACCAAAATATTATCAAGTGTTTGGTTTAGTGTAGAAAGTGAAAATTCCTTACTTTCCTAATCGCCTATATATTGTTCTCTGTGGGATTCGACCCCGACTCATAGTTGGGTAAATTATATTTGCATACGACTGTGCTCATTCTAATTAATAGGGTGGATTTGGACGTTATAAAAAATGGCGCCGTTGCCGGGGAACAATTTGGCGTATTTGGGTTAGTTTGGGATTTAAGCTAACTTGCTTTGGTCCAAAATTTCTTTGTTTTATAAAAAGAAAAACTGTCCGGTTTTTGCAAAACTGTCCAGTTCTGAAAAACTGTCCAGATTGTGCTTCTGCAAAACTGTCCAGTTTCTGAAAAACTGTCTAGTTTTTGCTTCTGCAAAACTGTCCAGTTTCTGAAAAACTGTCCAGTTTTTGCTTTTGCTAATAAAAAAAAATGGCATCATATAATGAAACTTGGTTGGATGGTAGTTGTTCATACTTTGATGACCCATGTCCATATTGTGGAGGACCTCACTTTTGGCAAGATTGTGAAAATGCTCCCGGGAGAGAGATGTGTGCACCGTCTCAATCCTATGATGGGAATATTTGTAATATATGTGGTGGTCAAAATGGACATTGGAGTGATTGTCCTAATTATTTTCCTTCCCCTCCTCCAAGTTGTTCTAATGAAAATACTAGTTGTGCTTTTGAGTTTGATAGGAACAATGATATGGCAAACGAAGGGCAAAGTACCGGATATGAAGGTGTCATGGAATTGCTCCAAGCATACTTTGACCGGGAAAGGGAGGAGGAGCGAGAACGCATCGGGCAATCCATTTTAGAAGTGAACAAATCACTTGAGGATGAAATTTTTTCAATTTCCATGGATGTGCCTATTTCTCAAAATGAAGTAGTTGAAGAAGAGATTTCAAATTTACAAGATGAGCCCGAAAATTCTTGTGACCACAACAAGAGTTGTGAAATTGAAGAAGTGATTCAACTTGAAGAAAATGGGCCAAGTCATAAAGAAGAAATCTCCAATACTCGAAAAGAGGAAATTGAGGAAATGTTGAGTGGCATTATGGGGAGAAATGAAAAATATGAGAAAATTGTGGCCAAATGGTGGGAAGTAGTTCAATATGGAGATGATGAAACTATCCAAAACATGGATTTCACCATGTTAGGATTTTTACAAGCTTTGGACGATTTTCACCATGAAGAAAAACTTGACAAAGTGGATATTGTGAGCCAAGATTGACTAATGAATCAAGCTCAACATCTTGAAGTCTATGGGGATCACCGTGAAGGCTTTTCACGGATGATGGAAAAATTTCTAAAAATGCATGTTGAGCAAAGTCAAGAAGTGGAGCTACTTGAAATTGCTATCCAAAAATTGGAGGCCGAATTGAATGCAAAGATTGAGTCATATGATGCTCAATATCAAAGGGCTATGGATAGTAGTTTAAAGTTGGTTTCCAAAGAAAAAGTGGTCAATATTGATTTTCAAGAGCTAATGATCAATTGCCAACCGACCAATCGAAAAATAATGCAAGTTGCCAAGATTGAAGAAATGATACTAGAGTTGCATAAAAAAGTTCATGAAATGTTTTTTGAAGACTCTAGTTCATTTTTGGGTGAGGATGTCAAAAATGAAGTGAATTTGAAATTGAAGCGCATTGGACCACATTCTAACCATTCTTCAACATTGTGCTTAGTTGATGATATGGAAGTTGAACCAATCAAGCCAATGGAGAATTTTGGAGATAAAGAAGAAAGCGTTTTTATTTTGAAGTTTGCTATGCCAAGAAGACAAAATGACATGTCTCACTTAAGGGCCAAGAAGTGCAAAATGCGACACCCGAGAGTTGGCCTTTTTGCTTTTCTACCACCGCCCCATGAGCGTCATCATAATCTTGATTCAAAGTTGGGGCGCAAATTCATATCTTCCAAATGGAAGGAAAAGTGGTAAAGGTAACCGTCGTGCCGCGACGTTAAATCAAGCGCTTGGTGGGAGGTAACCCATCATTTTAAAAATTTTAAATCATTTTTGAAATTTAATTTTTTGGAATAGTTTTGTTTATGGTTTTTGACTAATCTGCAAAGTTTCGGAATTTTTGGAGTTGTTTTGAGCAGGTCGAATTTCCGGACAGCCCCAAACCAATAGCTGCTGAAAATTGCAGAAACTATCCAGTTTTTGCAAAACTGTCCAGTTTTTTTTGCAAAACTGCCCAGTTTTTGCTTTTGCCAAAAAAAAAAAATCTTAATTCTAGTTTAATTTTGCAATTTTTAGATAAATTTATTTTATCATATTTAATCATTGTACCAAGTTTCATAATTTTTGGAAGTGACTTAGATAGAATTTATGGTGTTGGAGTGGCTTCACAGCGCAAAGAATGCACAAAATTGCTTCAGGTTTCTTGGCTATTCCAGTCTCTGGTTCAGTAGTTAAGGATGCAGCCCCCACTTATGTTGGTTCATATGTCCTTCATTTTGTGCCCAGTAAGTGCTTTATACACTTGACCATTCTTCTCCCATTTTATTTCACACCAAAAAGTCACTCACACACCCTAGCACATATCACACACGCACACAAATATAAAACAACACTTACGCGCACACACCAGCAGCTCACAACAAAAGGACACAAAAACGCAGCACAACTGCTGCTCAACTGCCAGCGAAAAAAAAATTAACGTTAAAAAAAGAAAAAACTGATCTTTCTTCTCTAGCCATAAGTCTCAAGTGATCAGGTATTATTTTCTCCTCTCCTCTTCTCTCTCTCTCTCTCGCTCTCCCTCACTTTCTCTTGGCAGATTTTGTTTTTCTTTCTTTTCTTTTCATATGATTGGTTTGGTGTTGAGTTTAGAGCTCAAATGTTGAAATTGTGGTATTGTTGGCTGATTGCTATGTGACTTGCTTGATTGAACTATAATTCCCACTTTTGGGAGGGTAATTCAATTATACCATTGCCATAAAGAGTGTGGCTAAAGTTATGCACATAACTTGTTCGATGAATTGTCTGAGAGGGAAATTAATCCGTTGGTGAAGTCTGAGTAACCGAGCGCTATTAGGAGTCTATTGTGAGTAAGTTTTGGATAGTCAAGTAGGGTGTGGACTGTTTCGTCAGAACAATGGAATCAAAACTCATGATGACTGTGATGTGCATTCTTTTGGTGTCAAATTGTAGCTTGGCTTGTGAGTAACCGAGCGATATGAGTCGATGTTTGGAAGTGTGTGTGGGGTAGTTCAACTCAGTTTTAAAGTGTTTTGTTCAGATTGCTTGACCTTTACATTGCAACAACCAAGATAGGCAGTCTTTGTTCGTCGAATTGTAACTCGACTCTCGACTAACCAACTTATTGTGCATACTGATATGGGCAGTTCTTGTTTTAAGAGAATGAATTGTTGAATGTGCTCCCTAAAAAAAATGAAGTTTTTTGAAACTTAAGAAAGTGTTTCTTTTTGTTGCTTTGTTTACTGCACTGAATTGTCAATGAGTTTATTAGTGGAGTTACTATGGATTACACTGTGAGGATACTGGAATTGATTCTTTTGACATTAAATTTTAGGTGCTCTCCTGAATGCTATTTCTTGTAATACACAATGATCCAACTAATGCATTCTTGAAATATTTGTTGGCATGATTAAAGGATGTGTTGCACTGGTTTTTCATTTTGTCTGCTCAATAGCTTTTGTCGTTGTGTGAATGCTCCGCTAATGTAATTCTGATACACTGAAGTTGAGGACAAATGAAATCAGTTGATGTTGAGAGTTTTAAGCTTGGACTAATCTATATGTTGAATTTTTGATGGAAGAGCTGAACAATGTGGATATTCTATAGCTAGCCACTGCCAAGTACACAACCTCCTCACCCTTATGCTCGAGATTCGTGACACCATTTTCTCAGGTAGTCCCTCCTAACTTGATCTTTAATTATAAAGTTGCGTTGAGGACAATGCAACATTTTTAGTTGGGGGTGGCATTTGGGAGTACACTTTATTTTCATATTTATGCTTCACTTGTGCCCTTTTCGGGCTTGTGGTTAATGTATGGATATTGTGTGCCCTTGCTGGGCTTGTTTTTTATTTTTGATGTAGTTGTGGGTTAGTCACTTTTGTTGCTTTATTTTCATTACTAGTTTCTTTAGTTTTGTGTCGACTTTCCCCATAATAGGCGACTTTCTTAAGGAAATTAGTCTTGTTAGGTGTAATTTTAGCTAGTTAGTCGCAGGAATGGTGTTGGGATGTGATCTTTTGCCCTTGGCCAATTTTTGGCTTGCTTGGTACCAACATATTTAAACCTTGGCATATGAATTCTTGAATTTTGAAAAAGAAAAATGATTGAAGGAAGGATTCTTGTTGGGACTTTTAGACTCAATTTTTGGCTCTTACTTTCACTAATTAGTCTCTTTAGGCTATAAGTGACTTTCTTTGAGTTCATTTGTTTCAATTGGGTTTTGGATACATATTCTACTTGGATTATCATGTGCCATGTGTGGTGAGGTTTTTGTGAGTTCTTTTACATTACTTGTGGTCTAGAACTTGCCCGGAATGTGTTTCAAGGCGAAATTCTAGGTTACACTTGGTTTGAAAAATGATGTTAGGCCTTCTTTGGATCGTTTTGCCTTAAATTTCCTACCCTTGCATATTTTCCCTAGTTAACCCCTTTTGAGCCTTTAACCTTTTCTTTGGCAACCATGTTACAAGCTTTAACCTTTTGTTCTTCATTGATCCATCTTTTGGTACCCTACCTCCTTAAGTGCGTTGAAAGTGCAAACGTAGGCTAAAAGCCTAAGTTTGAGGGTGATAGTTGGAAAAAGTTGTGATGTGGGAGTTACTTTAAGGTGAAAGAAAAAAATGAAGTAGTAAAAAAAAATAATTGGAAACTTCCTTGTTATTTTGAAAAATAAAAAAATAAAAATAAAGGAAGGAATAATAAAGAGTTGTGAATAAAGGGAAGACTAGTTGGCGAAATGAAAAATGAAAACAATGGTGGAAAAGCTTGAAAGGAAGTGTGCTTTGATTGTTGAAAATTGTAGTGCTTAGGGGGGTTTTTGAGTCACTATTTCCAAATTATGTCCCTACCTTAACTAAAAGCCTACATTACAACCCTTTAAGTCCTAATTGATTTTGAACCAAGTGTGTCTATATTAGTGGAGAAATACATGAAGGGCAAGCTTATGCTACTACTTGTGCAATTGAACATCTTTGTGAGAGAAGAAAGTTAATTCTTTCTATTTAATATCCCATTTGTGTTTTGAATTACATTTTCTAAGTGTGGGATTCTCTCTTGAGTGTGAGGGCACATGAGAATTTAAGTTGTGAAATTGTTTCATTTTCCAATTGAGAGGAATGAACAAAAGAAAGTTGTTTTGTGATAAGGAGGCAAATTTTGAAGCTTTAGTGTCATGACTTGATTGCTACTTTGATTAACTTGGTGTTTGAGCACTTGAAAGGAAAATGAAGTTTTTAAGAAAAAGTTGGTGATTCATATGTTTTGAATTAATTGTTGGTACCAATCAAAGTCACGTTTTTGTGCTTAAAGTAAACTTTTTAACTTGGTATGATGTTGGTGCACTATTGAGTCGATTTCTTCGAAAGAGATTGTATGTTTTGAATTGCTTGAGGACAAGCAATAGTTTAAGTTTGGGGGTTTGATAAGTTGGTATTTACCAACTTATCTCTTCTTTAATCTTATATTTTTGCTATGTTTGCTTGAGAAAATAGTGCATTTAATATCATTTACATCTATTTTACAGGTTTATGTGATTTAGAAGTGATCGGAAGAAACCAAGTGAAAATAAAGTCAAAAAGAGGTCAAATTGGACAAAACTGCACAGTTTTGCAAAACTGTCAAAAGTGGACAGTTTTGCAAACACGGGACAGATTTGCAAAAAACGGGCAGAATTGCAAAAACGAAAATCTGGGGCATATTTTGTCATTTGTTTGGACTTGGAAAAATTGGGAAACATAAAAGGAAGACTAGGGGGCAAAACATTTTCATCTTTTGGCATAACACAAAAATTGGAGGCTAGGGTTTCATCACCAACACCTTGGAAGAGAAGATTTGTTGGCACCCAATGAGAAATTCTTTACCCATTTCTTCATCTCTTGCTATTTATTGAATATTTATGTGTGTAATATTTCATTTCAATACTTGAATCTCGTTTATGGAAATATTCTTGATTAAAGTTTGGATTGAATCTCTTGTTTTGTTTATGTGTTGAATGATTTTATTCCTAATGAAGTGGGTTATTGTTTCTTTAATTAATCTCATTTTTAATGATTCTTAAGGGAGTAGCTAACCCTAAGACTTGCCCATTTATTTCGGTTTAAACTTGGAAGAGGCAAACTCGGGATTGGGAAAGATTAATTAACAAGAATTTGGGGCGTTAACCCTCATCTAATGGAAATCGACCTAGGGATAGGCGACACCACTTGTAGCCATATTCGGGTGTTCTTAATGCTCCTAATTGCTTTAGGGATATTCAATTAGGTAGTCTAGTTAGTCTTCGGAAGAAGCTAATTTAGAGTCATTATCCGAGGCTAAGTAATATAAACTTACCATTATTTGTAAATCATGAAGTACATTGGATCGTTACTTGAGCGTAGTTTCCCTTGTATCCATGCTTGTGGCCATTGATCATTTTACTTGCTTTCTAGGTTAGTTTACATTTTTGCATTAGCTATAATTTTCTCCAAAAACCAAAATATTATCAAGTGTTTGTCTTAGTGTAGAAAGTGAAAATTCCTTACTTTCCTAATCGCCTATATATTGTTCTCTGTGGGATTCGACCCCGACTCATAGTTGGGTAAATTATATTTGCATACGACCGTGCTCATTCTAATTAATAGGGTGGATTTGGGCGTTATCAATGCACCCGGAGGATCAAGATAAAACTTCTTTTATTACCCGATATGAGACTTATTAGTACAATGTCATGCCATTTGGATTAAAGAAAGTCGGAGCAACTTACCAATGCCTAGTTAATCGAATGTTTGAAGAACAGATAGGTAAAATAATGGAGGTTTACATTGATGATATGTTAGTCAAGTCCCTTAAAATAGAGGACAAATTTAAAATATTTGCAAGATACCTTTGATGTACTTCGCAAATACAACATGAAGCTGAACCCAGAGAAGTGTGCCTTCGGGGTCCGATCTGGCAAATTTTTGGGCTTTATGGTATCAAACCGGGAAATTGAATTAACCCGGACAAAATCAAAACTATTGAGGATATCGAAGTGGTGAACAATGTGAAGGCAGTGCAAAGGCTGACTGGAGGGATAGTGGCTCTGAGTCGGTTCATCTCGAGGTCATCCGATAAAAGTCATCATTTCTTCTCTCTCCTAAGGAAAAAGAATGACTTCGTTTGGACACCGGAATGTCAAAAAGCCTTGCAAGAATTGAAACGGTACTTGTCGAGCCCGCCCTTGCTGCATACATCGAAGGCAGATGAGCAACTGTTTCTATATCTATCAGTATTCGAGGTGGCGGTAAGCGGCGTCTTGGTCAGACAAGAAAGAGGTACGCAATTTCCAATTTATTATGTGAGTAGGGCACTAGGAGCTGCGGAGATCCGTTATCCGCACCTCGAAAAATTAGCTTTGGCACTGGTAAGTGCTTCAAGAAAGCTAAAACCTTATTTTCAGTGCCACCCCATATGTATAGTAACTACTTACCCATTAAAAAATGTCATGCACAAACCGGAACTATCGGGTAGGTTGACCAAATGGGCCGTAGAGATTAACAGTTATGACATCGAGTATAAGTCTCGAACAGCTATTAAATCTCAAATCTTAGCCGATTTTGCAGCAGACTTTACCCCCGCCATGATTCCCGAGGTAGAGAAAGAGTTTTTGCTAACTTCGAGAAAGGCTTCGGGTATTTGGACCCTATATACAAACGGGGCTTCAAACCTAAAGGGTACCGGGTTTGGCATTGTTCTTAAGGCCCCCACAGGTGACGTTATTAGACAATCAATCAGAACCATGAAATTAACTAACAATGAAACCGGGTATGAGGCTATGATTGCAAGTCTGGAATTGGCTCGGAGTTTAGGGGCCGAAGTGATCGAAGCAAAATGTGACTCTCTCCTGGTCGTCAACCAAGTCAATGGCTTCTTCGAGGTTAAGGATGAACGAATGCAAAGATACTTGGAAAAAACTCAAGTAATATTGCATTGGTTTAAAGAGTGGACCATGTAACGTGTACCGAGGGAGCAAAACAACAAGGTAGATGCATTGGCTAACTTAGGCTCATCGGTTGAAGTGGAGGAGTTCAATTCTGGGACGGTTGTCCAATTGATGAACTCGGCCATGAAAAACGGTCAAGCTGAGATAAATGCAATGGGTCTGACATAGTATTGGCGCAACAAATGCATCGACTACTTGCGTGATGGAAAACTACCAAATGACCCAAAAGAATCGAGGTCTCTTCGAACCAAAGCGGCCCGATTCCACTTAGTATATAATCAATTATATCGCCGGTCTTTCTACGAACCCTTGGCTAAGTGCTTAAGACCCGAAGAAATGGATTATGTGATGAGAGAAGTCCACAAAGGAACCTGCGGTAACCACTCCGGTGCCGAAGCCTTAGTTCAGAAGATTATCAGGGCAGGGTATTATTGGAACCAAATAGAAGAAGGCGCAAAAAGCTTTGTCCGTAGATGTGATAAGTGCCAAAAGCATGCACCAATGATACATCAACCCGGGGAGTTATTGCATCCGGTCTTGTCCCCTTGGCCGTTTATGAAATGGGTAGTGGATATCGTCGGTCCTTTACCATGGGCCCCAGGTAAGACTCGTTTTATCTTATTTATGACTGATTACTTTTCAAAATGGGTCGAAGCGCAGGCTTTGGAGAAAGTTAGAGAGAAGGAGGTTATTAACTTCATATGGGACCACATCGTTTGTCGGTTCGGCATCCCAACCGAGATAACTTGCGATAATGGTCGACAATTCATTGGCAATAAAGTTAATAACTTCCTTGAAGGGTTGAAGATCAAAAAGATTATGTCAACTCCGTATCACCCGAGTACAAACGGACAAGCGGAATCGACGAACAAAACTATAATTCAAAATCTGAGGAAACGGTTAGAGACATCAAAACACAAATGGAAGGAAGTGCTACCAGAGGTATTATGGGCCTACAGAACGATATCAAAATCAAGCATGGGAGAAACACCATTTTCCCTGGTCTATGGGGCCGAGGCTTTAATCCCGTAGAAGTTGGAGAGCCAAGCATAAGGTTCCAGTATGCCACAAACGAGTCAAACGAAAAGGCTATAGCCGTAAAGCTTGACTTAACGGACAAACTATGCGAGAATGTGCTGGTTCATTTAGCAGCTCAAAAGTAGCGAATGGGAAGATATTACAATCAAAGGACCAACCTTCGACATTTCCAAGTTGGGGACTTAGTGCGTCGAAAAATTACCCTGCACACTAAAAACCCCGATGATGGAAAGTTGGGGCCGAACGGGGAAGTACCGTATAAGGTGACCGGAATAATTGGCAAAGGATCGTAT
This sequence comes from Lycium barbarum, assembly GCF_019175385.1. Lineage (NCBI taxonomy): Eukaryota > Viridiplantae > Streptophyta > Magnoliopsida > Solanales > Solanaceae > Lycium > Lycium barbarum. The sequence goes on from NC_083347.1 coordinate 29,678,331, forward strand.
TAATTGGAAATTGAGGATGGCCAACAGCTGCACAACAACTGGAACGTGGCACACCTGAAGAAATACTATTGCTAAGGTATGACCCGCTAACCCTTTTGATTATTCTAAAAGTTCTCACCTATCTTTTGTACAATATCGTACCGGAATAAATTACGAAGGCGTCAGAATTAGGTCTGAAAACACGTGTTGCACTCTTTTCCTTAGCCCGGTTTTGTCCCGAGGTGGGTTTTCCGGTAAGGTTTTTAACGAGGCAACAAGTACAATGTGTTGCCGTAAGAAGACGAGGCTAAAGGCCCGTAAGCTCGAAGACCAGTTAAGTATTGGGGACTGAATAGTGTTTCCCCGTTCATACTTCTCGAACAAATACTAGGGGACTACTATACACCCACCAAGACTGAAGAAGAGCTCACCGAAGCAAAACAAGAAACGAAGTCAAGATCCGAACAATTTTTGTTTTTGTAGTTATCCGAACCTTCTGTATTAGGTTTCAATGTAAGGGCCAAATGATCGAATGAATCGTGCCCGGGTAGTGTTGCTACGGCAAGAGTAGAAGGGTTTGGATGAAATCCTTAGTTTTGTATAAGATAAACATTTGAGATATGAAGAGAAATACTTCTGAAAAGTATGTCTTAAATACGTTCTTTTATTAATATAGCCCTCGACTGGGGACTGTCGTCATATAATCGACAAATGCACAGAGGTTATAGTTAACCGAGCCCAATTATCTTTTAACCCTCGACTGTGGACTACCGTTGTAAAATTGGCAAAAGCACAAAGGGTATGGTAAGCCGAACCTAATTCACTAAATACAAACAGTCGGAAGAAGATCAAATAATTAAAGACCTCGACTTAAATGCCCAAGGTGATTCGGAGACGTCTGAATTCACAAAGCATAAAAAGGCCCCGTGGGCAAGCCATCTTCGGTCAATACGAAACCGAACAAAATAAAGCCCACAACCAATGAGTTAATATTGGCTCGACTCTCTAAGAAAAACTGTTAAAAGGCTTAGGGCCGAACCTCAGTCACTCTTTTACGAAGCAAATGTTAAAAGCAAATATCATAAAATATATTCGACTCAAAGATCGAAGAAAATGATGGCAAAAAGGAAATACGCATTTCATATATAGCATAATAAACCGAAGCTTTACACTTATGATTTTTACATAGATCAAAAACAAAAACAAAGACAAAAAGGAACGTACAGGCCCTATTTTACTCGGTATGAGAAGAACCCAGGTTCTCAGAAATGGTCTCTTCAGAATCATCCTCGGAGCTATTCTCGAGAGCTTTCTTAGCCTTATCCGCAATCATCCTCGCATCAAGTATGCGAGCCGGGATATCTTCCATACCTCGTTAAATTTGCTTGAGTGTAACCCTCCGAAAGTTTCACCGTTCATGTTCAACTAAGAGTGTAGAAGATCCTCGGTGGCCTCCATATCTTTACAAACTTCCTCCAGGTCGGCCTGAGCTTTCTTCAGTTTCTTCTCTAGCTCGGACTTCATGTCAATTAGAGTGATCCGAACCTCGTTGACAGATGCCAGTTCAGTCTGAAAAGAATTATTGGCTCGAATAGTGTCCTCGAGCTGGCCCTTAAGCTCATCACTGATCCGGGCATGTGTCTCGGCCTTTTTTCGGTTTCCCTCAACTTCTCGTTCTCACCGGCTTTCTCAGCCGCTAGCTGCCTGATCTTCTCTTCTCTTTTCTCAGCATCGACCTTGACAGAATCAAGCCCTTTCCTTAGTTGGTCGATTGTAGCTTTAAATTCACCAAGTTTGGTGACAAAATCAGCATTCTCTCGGCTGAGGTTTTTATTATCTCCGTTCAGGAGTTTCTCCTTTTCGACTACATCGTCAAGTTCAGCCTTTAAACGAAGATTCTCAGTTTTTTCTGCCTCAAGCTCGGATTGAAGATTCGGGGGAGCGATGACCCGACTCAGTTGATCCTCTTTTTCTTGCAAGAGAAGTTTGAACTTCTCAGTCTCTCGGCCTTGAGCATCTAGCTGGGCGTTGAAATCATCTATCAAGTGCTGGGCTCGAACGAAGTCTTCATTCACGAGCACGATGCTCTACAAAAGTAAAATAAACAAAGATATAGAATCGACAAGCGAAGATAAATAATCATACATCAGTGCTGTAAAGGCACGTAAGAATACTTACCCGATTGCCGGCGTGCATGCCCTCGTTTATAAGACACTGCCACGAGAGTCCTTCCATCTTCTCCTTGTTCGAATCTAAAACAAGAGGCTTTAGATAGCTAGAAACCCTTACAAGGCGAGATAAAAAGCTGCAGTCCTCAGGGACGGTGACCATGGTCGACCTTGTCCTCCTCGACTCTACACTCGGGGGCCGAAAAAATATCTACAAGTCTAGATCTCGAACCTCACTCAGTAGACCGGCTAGCAATCCTCGTTGCTCTAGAAATTTAGAGATGGCCGAACTCCGAAGCTTCCGCCATAGTGGGAGGGGTATTAGCAAACATATTGTCAAGGTTCTCCTGTTCGGAAGGAGGAGTAGGATGAGAAGTTGGGGTTGCATCGGCCGTTAGGGTTGCATCGGCCGTTGGCGGTGCCTCGGCCGTAGGAGTTGGTTCGATACTTGGAGGCGGGTCGGTAGCCGTTGTAGTCTCGACCCCTCAAGTCGTATCAACCCTTTGAGGCGTCTCGATCCCTGAAGCTGGGCCAGTTCTTCTTGGCTTTTTTACCAAGGCGCCGCCTTGGGTGAAGTGTCACCTGAAATATCAATAAGTTCAACAGACCTTAGTGGAATCGGAGCTTGGATATACTTAAATATCGGAGGAAAAGGAACCTCAACCTCCCCACCTATGATTGGGGTCGGAATAGCAGTCTCGTCCCCGGTAACAGCAGCAATGAAGGGTCCCGACACGACTCTTCTAACTATAATATCAGCCTCGGGTTCATCCCTCAGGTCTGGAACATCATCCCTCGACCTTTTCTTTTTCTTCTGGCCCTTGGTCGAGGGTTTCCTCTTTTTCTTTTCAGCTGCAGCAATAAGCCTAGCTGACCCTGATATGTCAAATTCTGAGCCCGGCGTTGCAGGCTTATCGACTAGGGCGGGTCGTAGGTCCACAAAACCTTTGGCCAAACCTAGGTATCGGAAGGTTAAATGAAGGAAAGAGGCAACGGAAAAGGTGTGACAAGGATTAAAGGAAAGGAAAGGTTACCGTGGTTCTGCGCAACCCACCGGTTACGGGACAAATCTGCCCATGTCCGTTCTTCGTACAAGTTGGCCGATGAATGCTTCAATCTAATCGGCGAAACTTGGAATGACATTAGGGATCCATGCTTCGGCTGTAATATTGGAAAAGTTAAAAAAAAAATGCTCGAAGATACGTAAATGAGGAAAATCTAAGAAACTCACGTTTGTCATTCCATTTTTCGGGAAAAGGCATGTAGTTGGCTGGTATAATGTCCAAGGTCCTAACCCGGACATAACGTTCGAGCCAGCATCGGTCCCTGTCCTCATCAACACTGGAAAGGATTGGATTTTTACCTCGTTTTGAGACCTTTTTCACCACCTCACGGAAGATTCTCGGGCAATATAACCGAATGAAGTACGCCAATGTAAAATCTTAGTTGGCGTTGTTTGCCAAAAGACGAAGGTAGGCCAAGACACTCCAAACATTCGAGCCAATCTGGGCAAGGCACACATTATACATTCAGCACATTTCAAGAATGGCCGGATCAATCCGGGGGTTGAGCTTGAGAGTAAACGGATACGTGTAAACGTATAGAAACCCTTCTTTATAATTAGTTACAGATTCGTTATCACCAAGAGCAAAAACTTGTACGGGGCGGTTGTCCCAGCCACACTCGGCCCGAACTCGAGGAAGATGATCTTATTTGATCGACGAGGGGTAACGTCTCACATCGTAACCCCGGTCAGAGGTCTGCACTGCTTTTTCAACGGCGAATTCTAGTTAAAATTAGGCTTCGAAGTTATTATGTCTTTGGCCGTCGGCTGAAAAAGTACTTTACCCTTGGGATTGGTAGCAGGTTCGCCATTCGGAGAAGAGACCGATGGCATATCTTGGGAAGCGGAGTCGGTATTCGTTGGCATTTTGAATTTGAAAGATCAAATATGAAGTTATGAAGATCAGATATGAAGTTATGAAGATCAAAGATGAAGAGATGAAGATATGAAGGTCTGGTTTGGAGATATGAAGGTTCGGTTTGAAGGTATGAAGATTTGAAAACTTACTATATGAAGATAAGAAGATTTTGAGATCCCGAAGCAAATGAAACGAAGAAGCAGAACTGAGTGAAGGTGAAAGTAAAAAGTGAAAAGTGAAAAAGCAACTGTAACTCCCTTATATAGGCAAATTCTTGTGATGGTAACCGAAGCCGACCAATCGAGAAAAGACACATATCCAGAGTTTAATGAGACGTGACTTGAAGCGACGTGACCTTAAGGCAGTTACCGAAGTTGGCTAATCGGAATGAGACACGTGGCCGAAGTCAGAAGGACGTGACATGAAGAGACATTTCAATTGCCGCTTATTTTCGAGGCAAGAATAAACTTACTGGGGAAGTCACCGGAAGAATCTTTTCCACTTCCCGTCACTTTGGTGCAACTCTGATCCGGAAAGTGTGGGGTCTATATGTATAAGATTAAAACCGGGTCAACTTGCATCCGATGGACCAGAGTAAAAGATAGGTCCGAGGGGTCGCGGACACGGTCAATACCGAGAGTATTTTACCGGACACGGTAAATCCGAGCCTAAAGAGCACACTCAATATAGGTCCGGATAATCAGTTATAGGGCGGGCCACGCGTCATCGAACCGTTCCGCCACTTGCGCTGACAACAGTACGGGTGTCAGACCGTACGGATCAGCCTTATCCATTTTAGGGTTTTCTTAGAAAGGCTTTTTCTACATTGTACTAGGGCCCATTTATTGTAACCTATAAATAGAGGGCTATCCCTTCCTTTTTTAGGTTAGCTTTTACTATTCAACAAAATTGTAATCAGAAGAGTGTGCTAAATATTTCCTCAAGTATTTTGGCTCGGCTATAAGGAGCTTCTCCCAGACCGGACCAACTCACAGCTCTTGTCAACTTTTCCTTTCTAGTTTCTATTGCTATTACTTAATAATATTTGCTATTACTGTCTAGTATATATCATTACATATTCGATAAAACCTTATATTATAAACTAAATCTATCCACATATCTTATTCACCACTTACAAATTTAATTGTTATCCACTATTTGGGGTAAACAGATATGACAATAATACAGGGACTTATAGTTATATGAAGTAAGTACTCCAAGTGAAGGTGATTCTTGTTTTCACTAAAACTAGAATGTACAATATCTTTTGTTGCGCTCGAAATTTTGAATTCAAGTTAATTTTAAGGGTGATTACTACAACTTTTACATTGTTGCAATAAAATTATAAAATTATTTTTCTTTAATGAATAAATTACTCAATGTCGTTTAAATATAAAGAAAGTCACTAAAATAAAAGTTATCCACTATTTGGGGTAAACAGATATGACAATAATACAGGGACTTATAGTTATATGAAGTAAGTACTCCAAGTGAAGGTGATTCTTGTTTTCACTAAAACTAGAATGTACAATATCTTTTGTTGCGCTCGAAATTTTGAATTCAAGTTAATTTTAAGGGTGATTACTACAACTTTTACATTGTTGCAATAAAATTATAAAATTATTTTTCTTTAATGAATAAATTACTCAATTTCGTTTAAATATAAAGAAAGTCACTAAAATAAAAGTGATATTTTAGGGTACTTAAGAAGTTGAGTGCTTTTTTTAGTTAAAAATAGTTTAGTGTTATTTGTGATATTTAGTTGAAGTTGAATGATTTTCTCGTTACAAAAATGATTTAGTGACTTTAGCATAATAAAGTATATGTTGAGAGTGACCATCCATGAAAAGTCCTCATTTATACTTATTCTCAAAATTCACCGTAATTTCGTGCTCATCTAAGTACTACTAGTTCTTGTATTTTTACAACAAAGTTAAGAAACCAAATAAACTTAATTTTCCAAGAAACGCACTATTTACTTTCTTTGGTTTGAAATAAACTAATTATATTAGAACTCATAAAACGTTTCGTACAAGGAACAACAGCTCGTGGTGCCGCCAAGTAGTGAGAGTTTGGCTAGTTGTATTAGGGGAAAAGACATGTATTAGCACCATTACATATAGGAGCTTCGAGCTAGTTGCATGGGCGGAGCCACACCCATTGAAGGGTGGTCATATGAACACCCTTCATCGGAAAAAATTATCGGATGCCTATATTAAATATAGAACTTTGTGGATATATACTAGTAATGAATAACCTTGACATAGAAAACAAGGATAGCCCAGCGGCTAAGGGTGTGCAAATTCTTGTTGAGAACGCGAGTTCGAATCCTGGCTGTGTGTTTTCTTCATGCGCTATTTTTTGTTTTCCCTCACACATCCCCTGTCCTAAAATATGAACACCCTTGATGAAATTCCTGCTCCGCCCTTTGCTAGTTGGTATTGGTAATACCGTACATATTACAAGGTTGTTTGACACACCTAGCAAAAATTGTGCCTAAAAAGTCAGTTGTCATAGGCGCTTTAACAAAAAGGCCTGGACTATCATAAACCATGAATGAGTGTGATTTGTTTTGTCGAACCCATGTGTTGTCAATGTATCAGCTATTGAATTTTGTTCCTTGTATGTCTGAGTCAAGATTGGCTTAGGCAACTGTTGGAGCAGGTGCATTCAATCAAGGATTAAATCCGTGCAACGTAGGTGATTATTCCGCAGTAAATGTATGATCATTAGTGCATCAAAATTGACTTCCAAAAGCTGCAGAACCATTTTGCTAAACGCATTTTATGAAAGAAAATGAGATAGTAGTTCAGTTTCTATAATGTTGTTGGAAAAGACGTACGTAGAAAATTTAATACCCAACAACATCTACATAGAAATAAATAAAAAAAAAATTCATCCAATTTCACCAAAAAATACTCCACTCAAATTTAGCAAGAAGCAACAATAAAAAGAGGAGAATCACGATCTACGCATCTAGATTTTTTTTAGCCCGCTTATAGCCTGTTTGGCCAAGCTTCTAAAATCAGCTTATTTTAAAAAGTACTTTTCAAAAAAGTAGTTTTGGCTAAAAGCAGTTTGTGTTTGGCCAATTAATTTAAAAAACACTTTTGAACACCAATTAATATTTGATCAAACTTTTAAAAAGTGCTTCTATGTGTATTTTTCTCAAAAGTACTTTTCAAAAAAGTGCTTTTGGACAAAAACTATTTTTTTTAGCTTCTAAAAAACTGCTTCTGCTACTCTCCAGAAACACTTATTTTCTCCCAAAAGCTTGGCCAAACACCTCACTTTTTTTCAAATAAGTACTTATTGAAAAAATAAGTACTTTTGGAGGGAAAATAAGCTTGGCCAAACAGGCTATTATTCTCTTTGCCATCTTGAGATTGTGCAGTGGTTTAAAAATTAAATCAATAAAATGATTGATTCTTCTATTAACTGTCGCCACCTTTAATGAAAGCTTCAATACAAAGCTATGAAAAACATGAAAGAGTGAAAATCTTGAACGAGAGAAAAATTGGAAAAATAATTTATATGTATTGTAGTTCAAATATTTAATATAAGATAAGTATTACAATTTGAAAATCTCTTTACTTGTGTTTGTGAGACATTGACGAAGAAAAAAAAGCTAGTGAATCGTCAGAACTTTCACGACGGGTAAAAGAAGGCGGGGTTTGATATGATAAGAGAATGTGATATAGTGATAGAGAGGAGGGGAGACAAGTGATTTAGTACCTATAGTTTGAGATATTTTGAAATGAAGCGTTGAAGGTTAATAATAATATATCTAAATATAATTTGATGCTAACATTATATTCACATTAGCCAAGGTGAGAAAAAAGCGAAATTTAGGCGTTTAAAATTATACTTTCGATCAAATAAATCTATTCATTTGAGAATTACTAGAAGTTATAGAGTCGCCGTAGCAAAATGGTAGAAGTTGAGGTGCTATTTTATGTATAAAGTATTTCGTTTCGTTTGGTGATAAATGAGAAAATAATCAAAATGGTCCTTACTGTATGGGGTTGGACTATCTTAGTTTTTCATTTATGTAGTTCATAGATGTAGCTGAAATGGTCCTAAAGTATGAAAAATGTAATCCTTTTAGTCTATCTTATATACCACATAGTTGAAATAGTCCTCAATGTATGAAAAAAATAATCATTTTAGTATAAAATCTTAAAAATAACAGTGTAAGTAAGAAAATCTGTTAAGTTTAATCAGCCACTCATGTGAGGGAAACCAAACTACCCTTTCCCTCCGGTCACCACCGTGTGCTTGCAATAATGGGGTATACATTTTTTTTACTTTCCTTATAATATAGTTTTCGTTCTTGCAACAAAAAACACAGTTGGGTTATGGTTTCAAAGGCAAAAACATACATTAATCACTGGTACAAGAGTTTCCATTAAAGCTAGCAAAAGTAAACTTTTCTTCTCATCGTATAAGATTTGGTTACTACCAAAAGGTCTCGCTCCCATCTTTTATCTACTTTATACAATCCATATGTGAGTTGCTGGTTAAACTTAACATATCTTTTTACTTGCATTGTTACATATAAGGTTTACAACTAAAATAATCATTTTTCATATATTAAGTACTATTTCGGTTACATATTTTTAGTAAAGAACTAAAATGATCAATTTTTTCCTACATCAAGAGCTATTTCATAAAGGACTAAAACAGTACAACCTGCATACAGTAAGGACCATTTTGATCATTTTGTGGGTTTTAAATTGTCGGAAAGTGGATATAAAATGGATAAACCCAAATTTAAGTGAAGGTGACTTTTAAGTTTGGAAATTACTAGAGGTGACTTGTAGGGACCACATCAAGTCAAAACCCTCTTTCCTCAAAAATTTAAGTGAAGGTGACTTTTAAGTTTGGAAATTACTAGAGGTGACTTGTAGGGACCACATCAAGTCAAAACCCAATTAAATTTGGGATTAAGAAAATTGGGGTTGAAAATGTATTTTGCCAAACTTGTTAATCTTTTATAAAATACAAAAAAGACCCCAAACCATTTAATCCAACCCCCATTTATTTCAAACTCAACATCGGTCCAATATCAAACCACACGAACTTCATTCAAAACACGAACTGATCTCAACTGCTCCTTCAAACTTTCAACTTCAAACCCACGAACTGATCTCAACTGCTAAATGTGCTTCTTGAAACCGTCTTTAACCTCTTCAAAAGCCGACTCAGAAACGAACTGCTGCTCTCCATTTCTCTCAGGTAAAATCGCTCAACTTTTTCTTCTTTTAAAGTTAGGGTTTTGAAATCAAAGTGAGAAAATGATGATTTTGGTCAGAGAAGAAGAAGAATAACATGTGTTTATCTGCAATGTTGTTTATTTTGTTGTTCAATGCTTGAGAAACCCTTATTTGCTGTATTTGTTCGAGTTGTTGGGGTTTGTATGTTTGTAAGTAGTGTATGTGGTTGTGAAATTCTGGTTTTTGGTGTTGTTTGTGCTCTCGTTCTCCTTAGGAGTTCGAAAAAAGGGCTTGTTGGGCTGACCAAACCCGTATGTGCTCTATTTGTTCCACTTGTTGGGGTTTCTGTGTTGTTAAATAGTGTATGTGATTGTGAAATTATGGTTTTTGGTACTGTTTCTGTTCTTGTTCTCCTTGGGGTTTCGAAAAAAGGGTTTGAATGTTTTTTGAATTTTTTCCAACAGCTGAGTAAGTTGTTGCAGCAACTTCAGCACTTGTTTGACAGTTGAGGTTGGTTTATTTTGTTTAACTTGTGATGGTTGTGTGTTTGTATTGAAACAAATGTTTTTTCTGGTTCAAAAGTTAGGGTTTTGAAATAAAAGTACGAAAATGACTAATTTTGGTTAAAGAAGAAGAGGAAGAACATGGGCAGGGTGTCTATGCAATGTTGTGTATTTTGTTCAATGTTTCACTGTTGTGTGTTTATAATACACTGATATTGCACCCTGATAGTGAAATAGATGTTGTTGTCCTATTGTTGTCCTTGTAAGGCTTAGGAAAAAGGGCCTTGGCATTTTTTTTGTTTTTACCCAACAACTGAGTAATCTATTGCAACAGATTTCTAATCTGTTAGTAAAAATCCAACCAGTTGCTGAGGTTGTTGCAGCAAGTGAATATGTTGTTGCAACAGATTTAAAATCTGTTGAAAATTGTTAAAACAGTTGCTGAGGAAGTTGCAGCTACTGGTCTGATGGTTTCCAACAGATTAGTCTGTTGGAACAACTCAATCATATGTTCCAACAACTTTACCAGTTGTTGCAACAGATTATCCATCTGCTAGAATTAATCAATACAGTTGCTGAGGAAGCTGCAACAACTGTATTGATATTTTCCAATAGATGTATAATCTGTTGCAACAACTTATGAAGTTATTGGAACATATGATGGAGTTGTTCCAATATATTACACACTTGTTGCAACATATGCTTCAGCTGTTGTAAAAATTCATTATTTATTTACTTTAAATAGTGCACAAATCAATTGAAAGTGTTTTTGCTTATCTCCTGTGTGCAGATAAAATGTCTTCACGAAAAAGAAAAGGGGAGGAATCGTCTACAGTTAGTAAAAGAGCTAAAGGGGCATCATTAGATGATCTTGCTGAACATGCAAATATTCTTTCTGAGCAAACTGCTGAACAGGAAACCTCTCTAGTAGGAGTTTCTGGCCAAGAAAGTAAAGAAGATCAAGTAGATGAACAAGATAAAGAAGAAGAAGAAGAAGAAAATAAAGAAGAAGAAGAAGAAGAAGAAGAAGAAGAAGAAGAAGAAGAAGAAGAAGAAGAAGAAGAAGAAGAAGAAGAAGAAGAACATGATGTAAATAATGATGACAATGAAGAGGATAAAATTGCATCTTTTGAAAGGTCGGCGACCGGGGCTGTTGATTCTTCTATTGGGACTGATATTGACAGACCTTCCACTGATGAAGTTGTCCAAACTTTCAGTATTGAGAAGTTCCGTGTGCAGATGCCGATGGATAAACTAGGTGATTTGAATGGTGATCTTGTTGTAAAATCAGTCATGGGCAAGCCCTTTGATTACTTTAGGAAGATACTTCAGGAGGAGGACTTGGAGGATTTCTTCAGGGCCACATGTTTTGGCATGTATCTAGATTTTCCTGAGGAAAACAATGTAAGGTTTCAAATGACCATTGTGTATGGTCTTCTCAAACGAAGAATTATTTGCAGCAAAACTGATGAGATATGGATAAACTACTGCGACATGTCAGTTTGTTTTGGCATCAAGGAGTTTGCCATAATGACCGGACTGAGGTGTCATGCTCCTTCTCAGCCTCTTCCTACAGTTACATTAAAGAAGGGAGCCATGACACCCAAGTCATCCAAAGGAGCCAAGACAACCAAGTCATCCAAGGCAGCCAAGAAAGGCAAGAAAGGAAAAGCCAAGGTTGATGATGATTTGGATTTAGTGGATGTTTGTGGAAAGAGATACAAGGAGTCATTGTGCTTAGTTTGGTTTGTGAATTCTATTCTTTGGGCAAGGGATGTAAAGAATAATATACAACTTGGTTTGATTAAACTGTCGGAGGATCATGAGGCATTCAATAACTATCCATGGGGTCATAAAAGTTTTAAGTTGACTGTTGAATATTTGTGCAAAGCTTTGAACCCTAATGTGAAGACTTCCAACATCTATGGCTTCCCTTGGGCCTTCATGGTAAGCTTTCTTTCTTCAATGTTTTATCTTTTTAATTCTTTTCCTTCATTGATTATTCTGATTTTTGGTGGCATAATTTTTTCTAGGCTTGGGCATTTGAAGCCATTCCTCACCTACGGAGTCAAGTCAGGGACTACTCGGAAGAAGTTTATTTTCCAAGGTTCCTCAGATGGTTGACTACCAAAAACAGCAACAAAAAAATGAATCTTGATCCTTTTAATCCCCCCCCCCCCCCAAGGAAGCAGTAAGTCAGAATCTGTTGGAAAATATCCCTGAATAGTTTTATAACAAGTAACTACTTGTTGCAATAGATACATTTAACTGCTGCAACAACCTAAGAATATGTTGGAAAAATCAAAACAGTTGCTGAGGAAGTTACAGTAACTGTTCTGATATTTTCCAACAGATAGTGAATATGTTGCAACAACTCCTAAGATGTTGGAACAACTTACTCAGTTGTTGCAACAGGTTCACAATCTGTTGGAAAATATCAGAACAGTTGCAGAGGAAGCTACAACAGCTGTTTTGGTTTTTCCAACAGCTAAAGAATATGCTGCAACAACCTAGGAGGTTGAAACATATGTGGGGTTGTTCCAACAGATTACACACTTATTGGTTGAATATATCTGTTTGTTTGTTGTAGGTTGTATATCCAAGGCTTATCCTGACAAAACGAGAGGTGCAGACGCCATGCCTTGTTAGTTTAGGGCATAGGGAATCTGTGCATGATGAATTGATTGATCAGATAAAAGAATAATTGGCTGGAGCCACAACCATCATAAGGGCTGGTGTTGTTGATGGAGGTGGTGATGGAGTTGGTGGTGGTGATGTTGATGTTAATGCTATTGGTGATAGTGATGGTGTTGGTGATGCTGTCGATATGAATACTGTTGTTGATGTTGCAAGACAAGCAGTGGAAGGTCTTGCTAATAAAAGAAGAGATGATGATGGTGGTGGTGATGAAGTTGGTGGTGGAGTCAAGTCAGGGACTACTCGGAAGAAGTTTGTTTTCCAAGGATCCTCAGATGGTTGACTACCAAAAACAGCAACAAAAAAATGAATCTTGATCCTTTAACCCCCCCAAGGAAGCAGTAAGTCAGAATCTGTTGGAAAATATCCCTAAATAGTTTTATAACAAGTAACTACTTGTTGCAACAAATACATTTATCTGCTGCAACAACCTCAGAATATGTTGAAAAATTTAAAACAGTTGTTGAGGAAGTTGTAGTAACTGTTCTGATACTTTCCAACAGATAGTGAATATGTTACAACAACTCCTAAGATGTTGGAACAACTTACTCAGTTGTTGAAACAGGTTCACAATCTGTTGGAAAATATCAGAACAGTTGCAGAGGAAGCTACAACAGCTGTTTTGGTTTTTCCAACAGCTAAAGAATATGCTGCAACAACCTAGGAGGTTGTTGAAACATATATGGGGGTTGTTCCAACAGATTACACACTTATTGGTTGAATATATCTATTTGTTTGTTGTAGGTTGTACATCCAAGGCTTATCCCGACAAAACGAGAGGTGCAAATGCCATGCCTTGTTAGTTTAGGGCATAGGGAATCTGTGTATGATGAATTGATTGATCAGATAAAAGAATAATTGGCTGGAGCCACAACCATCATAAGGGCTGGTGTTGTTGATGGTGGTGGTGATGGAGTTGGTGGTGGTGATATTGATGTTAATGCTATTAGTGATGGTGTTGGTGATACTGTTGATATGAATACTGTTGTTGATGTTGGAAGACAAGCAGTGAAAGGTCTTGCTGATAAAAGAAGAGATGATGATGGTGGTGGTGATGGAGTTGGTGGTGGAGTTGGTGGATATACTCCCCAAAGTGGTGGTGGTGGGCAGACCACAGATATCCCTTATAGTTTGGGTAGATATTCTTCAGTTGGTGCCGGTTCCTCCAAGGTGTATTCTTGTGCTTGTGAATGCAGTACTTGCAGGCTAAAAATGGAAGGTTTGATAAACAAGGTTGAAGAGTTGCTTCAGGCACAAAATGATACGAATTCAACTATAAAGAGTTTGATGTCCAAGAGGGGTGTCCAGCCATCCAAAAAGCTCAGCTCACCCTATACTCCTATAGGGATTCGCAAAAGGGCAAAAACAATTTCCAAGGCACTTGCTGATTGTAGAGCAAGGAAAACAAGTACTCCACAGAAGTCTATTGCTACTCCTCCTACTGAAGTTGTGCCACAAGTGCTGAAAAAAGTTGATATTTTCAAGCGTGTAAACCCCCCAAAAAAGAAGAAGCTTGAAACCTTGATCAAATCCAAAAAGAGTGGGAGAGCACTGTACTTAATGCATGAATTTGGGGCCGAAGACTTCAAGGTTATAACAAACATGCACGAATGGTGGGAGGATTGGGTAAGTTTCAACACTCATATATATATATATATATATATATATATATATATATATATAATTCAGTATGCTGTTTGAACAAGTCATGTAATTCGATGAACTTGTTGCAACAAGTTAACTAGTTGCAACAAGGTACTAACTTGTTGCAACAAGTTAACTAGTTGTTCCAACAAGTTAACAACCTGTTGCAGCAAGTTCACTAGTTGTTCCAACAACTCTAACTACCTGTTGCAGCAAGTGGCTGACTGTTTTGATACTTTTATTGTAGTATGTAGATGAATATTATTGCTGATGCGTATGAGGCAGCTCAATTTCCCTGAGCACTATGATTCCTCTGATAGAATCATGGACCTCAACTTCTACCATCACTGTCGCAACAGGTACTTAGGGTTGTCCGATGAGTCTACAAATGTGGGTGCCGTGCCCTATGATCAAAGACTTGCTCTCTTTAGGTGGGACGATGATGGTCTCGCTTTTCCCAGAGGTAGTGTGCCCTACCCAGGTGGCTGCGAGTGGATTGGTGCCAAAAGGATCATAGCTTTCATGAATATTAATGACAACCATTTTGTCACTGTTGAGATCATCATTGAGGAGGGTATCATAAATGCTTATGATTGCAACATCCCATGTAATGAAGACAGTGCTTTCTTCTGCCACATGCAGCCGTTAATGGATTTGTTCCCCAAGGTGCTAAAGCAGAGTGACATGTTCTCACACTTACCTGAAAAGTTGCTGAATGAATCATGGAAGTTTGTTCAGAAGAAGGATATCCCCCGCAATGAGACCAATAAGGCATGTGCTTCCTGGTTACTTGCTTTTGTTGAAGCTTTGCTTACCCGCACGAATATGACCAAGCCCGATACCTTATTGAGTGACAATACTGTGGAGAGGATGCAATGGAGGTGGGCTTGTGGAATTATTGATAAGGTGTTGGAGCCCTAATGTGGGGACAAACAATTTCTCTTAAACTATGTTTGCATTAAACAATTTCTCTCATATTTTTCTTGCATTTGAATTATGGTGGATGAACACATTATGTAAATTTGTTAAATATATATTATATGCTCAGTACCCTTATATATTGTTTAAGTTGTTTCAGTAGTTTTACGCAAGTGACAGATATGTTGGAACAAATACCTAAATTGTTGGTAAAAATAAAACAACTAGTGCAAATATTGCAACAAATGTGAAGATGTTGCAACAAGTAAGAATCTGTTGAAACATATGGATCTTCTGTTGCAACAATTTACTTAGTTGTTGCATCAAGTAAGGAATCTGTTGGAACATATGGATCTTCTGTTGCAAAAATTTACTTAGTTGTTGCAACAATGCACTTGCAAATTGATTAAGTATTCCATTGTTTATCACTAAATATGGTTGATTTCCTTTGTTTATCACTAAATATGGGTGAATCGAGTAGTTCACATCAATTCACTGTAATGATCACTCGATTTAGTGCATGCTGACTTAGGAGATAATCTTTGCTGACTCAAAATACATCAAATTGATTAATTATTCCATTGTTTATCACTAAATATGGTTGATTTCCTTTGTTTATCACTAAATATGGGTGAATCGAGTAGTTCACATCAATTCTCTCTAATGATCACTCGATTTAGTACATGCTGGCTTAGGAGATCTTCTTCGCTAACTCAAAATACATCAAATTGATTAAGTATTCCATTATTTATCACTAAATATGGTTGATTTCCTTTGTTTATCACTAAATATGGGTGAATCGAGTAGTTGATCACTAAATATAGGTGAACCAAGTAGTATCTGTTGCAGCAAGTATAGTATCTGCTGCAGCATGTGAGGAATCTGCTGCAACTACTATAGTATCTGTTGCAGCGGCTATAGTATCCGTTGCAGCAAGTACAATATCTGTTGCAGCAAGTACAGTATCTGTTGCAGCATATGTAGAATCTGTTGCAACAATTGTAATATCTGTGCAGCAAGTGATTAAGTTGTTGAACAAATCCTTACTCGTGTTGGATAAAACACAAGTTGTAACACATAACTTAGTTGAAAAAACACCAACATATAACTTGGTTGTTGCAACAGATTTATTACTTGCTGGAAGTTAAACATAAATTACCATGCTAAGAAACAATAACATTACAATGTCATAAAGTTTCAACAGATAACTATTATTAAACCATAATGAAATTTACAACTATGGAGCATTTAGGCTTGGACATGTTTTTTTGTGGCCAGCTGTTTTGCATAAGGAGCATTTGTTTTTCCTCGTTGGAAATGATTCCCCGATTCCACGCCTCCTCTTTATCCGCCTTCTTCCGGGTTTGCTTGGATCAACATATGGAGGAGGTATCTCTCTCTCTAAAATCTCCAAAGGAACTTCCCAAGATTCTTCAGAAGGCACAGGACAAATTTCCTCACAATATGCAATTATGTAATTCTCCACCTTATAATATGGAGATGAGTAGTCATAAATCCGCCTTCCAAAGTCGTCACCATATTGGACACGAAGCGCTGCCATTGCATGTGGACAAGGTATTTTTTCCAGGTCAAAAACTCTACAAGTACAAGATCTACTTTGCAGATCGATTGTCGCAACTGCACCGTGACCGATGACGCTGAACTTGTAGTTGGCTATTTGATGGGCTAACAACTTGTTCCCCAAGTTGACAAATTTTGAAAAAAAGAATTCAACTGAAGGAACAAAGATGTTTGGTGAGTCGATGAACTCCATACGTCTCTCATGAAATTTTTCTGCAAATCTCCTGTTTATGGCATCAAATGCAACAACTCCATACAGATGTGTTACTTGTTGGAGAGAGCTTCAGTTATCGTCCCTGTGTCATAACAAAATGCAACAACTAAGTGAGTTGTTGGAACAACTAAATTACCTGTTGTAACAAGTGAGGTAGTTGTTCCAACAGATGTGTTACTTGTTGGAGAGAGCCTCAGCTATTGTCTCTGTGTCATAACAAAATGCAACAACTAAGTGAGTTGTTGGAACAACTAAATTACCTGTTGCAACAAGTGAGGTAGTTGTTCCAATAGATGTGTTACTTGTTGGAGAGAGCTTCAGTTATTGTCTCTGTGTCATAACAAAATGCAACAACTAAGTGAGTTGTTGGAACAACTAAATTACCTGTTGCAACAAGTGAGTTAGTTGTTCCAACAGATGTGTTACTTGTTGGAGAGAGCTTCAGTTATTGTCTCTGTGTCATAACAAAATGCAATAACTAAGTGAGTTGTTGGAACAACTAACTTACCTGTTGCAACAAGTGAGTTAGTTGTTCCAACAGATGTGTTATTTGTTGGAAAGGTAATGTATGAATACCTATTTCCGGGGAAGAATACCCTGCTCCATCTGTGGAATCCAACACGTTCAAGATGTTCGGCGGCCCCAGGGACGGTGTCTCTGATTTGATTGAAATGGTCATTGAACTCATCTATATTGTACGATTTTGCTGCTTTATAAAACTGAGATATGACCTTCGTATTGTGAAAGGTGGTTCGGAGATTTTCCCCAAGGTGCTTCATGCAACAACCATAATGAGATAAAGGGAAGACAATCGAAACTGCCTTTTTGATACTTTGATGCCTATCAGAAATTATGCATAACTCTTTGGTATCATCTACAAAGCTTCTCATTTGTTCAAAAAAATATTTGTATGAGGCATCACACTCCTTGTCCACGACACAAAATGCCACAGGAAAAACATGATTCTCCGCATCTTGCGCCACGACTGACAATAACACTCCTTCGTACTTGCTCTTCAAGAATGTCCCATCGACAGCTATGACTTTTCTCATTTGCGCGAAACCAAGCATCCAAGCCTTGTAGGCTACAAAAAATTCCTTGAACTTCCCATTAGCATCAACCTTCAATGCCTTCTTACTTCCTGGATTTGCGGAACGAAGCATATAACGGTACGCATCAAGCGCATCAAGCACTGCATACTCGTGCTCATGTGTTCCCTTGTCAAAGATTTCGCAATCTCCATGCCCTTCCAGACCTTCCAATAACTTACCTTACAACCCAATTCTGTGCGGAATGATTGGCTCATATCTTTTGTAGATGGGCCTTTACCGTCGGGAAACCTATCTTTGAAGTATTCACCAATGACTTTCGCTGTGGCGTGTGGATTATGGCTAGTAATATGCTCATAACCACATGTGTGATACTTTACGTAGGTTGTAATACAAAATCTGTCAGAACTTAAAAGCTTCATAGCCCTCAGCCACCACTTGCACTCCGGATGTACACATCTAAAGCAATACACAGTGCGCGAATTAATCACCTTCTTGAGTGTAAAATCTTTCTTCACGCCAGCAAGTTTCAACATAGTTGCTAGTTGTTCCTTGTTATTGAATGACATTCATTTATAAAAGCCTGTTTCATCATCTTGAACATGGCTGCACTGTGAAGATTGTGTAGAACACGGTGTAGTGCTCGCAACTTCGGGTGTAGGAATCGGCTCACCCCCACTTCCATTATGTGGAATATCCATATCCATATCTACCCCATCCAATTTATCATTTAACACATCTTATTGGTCTTGACCTAAATTATGGTTCTCTACCGGGCTTCCAACCACGTATACCCTTAAAATGGGCCTAGCTACATCATTCAAATAAGTACGCAAACGATCCTGATCGGTTATCTTAAAAGGCAAGACCCTCTGGTTTTCAAAAGAGCTATGCATGTAAGTGATGGCAAGATCTTTCGGTTCACAAGTTAATTCACAATAGGTGATGATTAAGTTCACAAAATCATCAAACACAACATCTCTTTAGACACTCATTGCTATTGTCTCTAACATATGACTACCCTCCCATCGCCAAATATATCGATTGTTCTTCTCGATCCATTCGCCATGGCAATCAACACCTATTGTTATTGAGTCCCCCATTAATACTACCTGAATATATTTTGTTTTTTTTTTAAAAAAGGTCATGACGGTATAACAAAATACAATAACTTAATGACTTGTTGGAACAGATGAATCAGGTATTGCAACAAATGGATTACCTGTTGCAACAAGTACTATCCTTGTTGCACCAACTAACTAATCTGTTGGAGTCAGCTTCAGTTTTTTGAGTTATGTTTAGTCCAAAGACAGTTGAAGATATCCAACAGATTAGTGAGTTGTTGCAACAAGTATATTACTTGTTGCAACAGGTAATACACTTGTTGCAGCAACTAACTAATCTGTTGGAGTCAACTACAGTTTTTTGGGTCCAGTTTTTGGGTTCTGTTGGACTGAAGCTGAATCCAACAGATCAGTGAGTTGTTGCAACAAGTAAGATACTTGTTGCAACAGGTAGTACACTACTTGCAACAACTCACAAATCTGTTGCAACTTATTCATACTACGTATTTAACAACAATTAGTATAGAAGTTGCAACAACTACATAATCTGTTGTAATTGTGGCAGCAACTACAATAGTTGTTGCATAAACTACAGCAGCTTCTGCAGAAACTACAACAGTTGTTGCAAAAATTTAGAAGCTCTTATACAACAGCTTTAGCACTTGTTGTAACAAGTACAATTTCTACTGTAAATTGTTGGAAAATCAGTAGCAAAACCCACATAAATAATTGAAACAAAACAGCAATATTTTACTTACCAAATGAGCAGAAATTACTTCTGAAGTAATGCCCAGCCAAAAAATTGCAAAATCTGCTGGTTTCGTTTTTTTCTTTGTTGAGAAAATTCTTCAAAATGCCGCACTAATGGAAGAAGAAGAAGCAGGGGAAGCAGCAATACTTATGAAGTAATGCCCATGTAGACACTAACGAAATCCAACCAAAAAAATTGCAAATTTGGTGGTTTAGTTTTTTCTTTTGTTGAGCAGATTCTTCAAAATGGAACAGCAATGGATGAAGAAGAAGCAGGGGAAGCAGCAATGGAAGATGAGGAAGAAGAATGGAGGGAGAAAAGAATGAGAACAGGCGGATGGAAAAGAAGAAGAAGAAGAAGAAGAAGAAGAAGAAGAAGAAGGAGGAGGAAGAACGAATCGAGGAAGGAGAAGAAGAACAGTGGAGGGAAAAGAGCAAAAACGGGTGCAGCTATTGGCGCCCTTTTTTTTTTTTGACCCATTTTGGTATTTTAGGGTTTATATTGGCTGGGTCAAAGTGTTAAAAATAAAACTTGAGGGCAAAGTGTTAAAAATAAAGTTAAGGGTTAAAGTGTCAAAATGAAAACTTTTGGGCAAGGTCAAAACCTCTTAATCACTAATCAAAAACATCACCTCTACTCAATAATTAAAACTTGAGTCACCTTCACTCAATAAAAAGACTTAAGAGTCACCTATAGCTAAATGCCCCATGCTTCCCTAATAGAGGAAAATGCATACAAGAATCATTTGTTTGCACCGTAGGGACAAAATAACATAAAATAAAGTAGATGGACGATAACAAGATTACCTATTCTCAAACTTTTCCATACCCAGGACTCGAAACTGAGACCTCTGCTAAAGGGAAGAGCAGTTGGACCACATCTTTGGTGGTTTTTTTCAATAAGTCAATCATGCCTCTACTAATAATAGCAATGCAAATAAAATCAATATTGAGAATCCCTTTTTTTCATACCCAGGACTCGAAACCGAGACCTCTACTAAAGGGAAAAGCAGCTGGACCACATCCTTTGGTGGTTTTTTTCAATAAGTCAATCATGCCTCTACTAATAATAGCAATGAAAATAAAATCAATATTGAGAATCCCTTCTATTAAAAACAAAAATATACAGGTAAAATTTAAATTTTAAATAGGAAACAATGTATATAATTAATACTATATTCTAATTTCTGTATGTTATTTATTAAAAAAAATTATTATTATCCTCTCGAACAATCAAATAAATATTAAAAAAATAAGTAAAAGTAAATTTAAAAGTAGATAAATAAGAATTTCTAAAAATAAAATTAAGAAACTCATGTTATCTCTGTACGTACATTCATAATGTGGTTTGATCCAAAAGTTTTAAATCGAATTCAATACAACAAAAAGTTTTTTTTTTTTTAATGTAATAAACAATAGACACAAACCTTTAATCTGATCCTTTCAAAATTCCACAATTAACTTAGAAGTTGGAAGATTTATAATTTTGATTGGGAGTTATAACTTTCATTTGTAAGATTTTGAATGTTTGGGGATCATTTGATAAAAGGATAAGAAATTATAATTGCAGGATAAATTGTAAGATTATTTAATCATGTATTTAGCTGAATTCTTATTTTAATGTAAATAATTTTAAGATAAGTTAAATAAAATGATATATTTTCCTTCTCTAAATCACTTCCTCTAGAATCTTTTAAGAATAACAAGATTAAAACTTTATCTAAAATAATCTAGTGCAATTCAAATACATGTTGTTATGTCGAACAAGGCAGTCTCTTATTTGCGAATTAAAGGCATGTCTCATACGGAAAAAAATATTTTCTGGAAAATCAACAAGATTACTTGTTTCTGATATTTACTAAATAAGTAGAAAATATTATTTTAAAAATATATTCCTGGGGAATTTTGGAAGAGGGCGGGCACGACAGGTTTGGAGTGGCTAACTAGGTTGTTTAATGTCATCTTTAAGACGACAATGATGCCTGAAAAATGGAGGTCGAGTGTAATGATCCCTCTATACAAGAACAAGGGCGATATCCAGAGTTGCAACAACTATAGAGGTATCAAGCTACTAAGCCATACTATGAGAGTATGGGAAAGGGTGGTGGGGATGAGGGTGAGGAGAGGCGTGTCTATTTCAGAGAACCAGTTCGGATTCATGCCGGGACGCTCAACTACAGAAGCTATCCATCTTGTAAGGAGACTGGTGGAGCAGTCTAGGGAGAGGAAGAGGGACTTACACATGGTATTCATCAACCTAGAAAAGCCTTACAACAAATTCCCAAAGGAGATCCTATGGAGATGCTTGGAGGCTAAAGGTGTACCTGTGGTGTACATTAGGGTGATCAAAGACATGTATGAGGGAACTAAAACTAGGGTAAGGACAGTAGGAGGAGACTCAGAGCACTTTCTAGTTGTGATGGGATTGCATGAAGGATCAGCTCTTAGTCCATTTTTATTTGCCTTGGTGATGGATGGATTGACGCGGCAAATTCAAGGTGAGGTGCCATGGTGTATGCTTTTCGCGGATGACATAGTCCTCATCGATGGGACTCGTAGCGGAGTTAACACTAAGCTGGAGGGTTGGAGACAGACTCTGGAGTCTAAAGGGCTCAAGCTGAGTAGGACCAAGACAAAGTACTTGGAGTACAAGTTCAGTAAAGCACCTCATGAGGTTGGCATGGAAGTGAAGCTTGGTACCCAGGCCATCCAGAAGATAAGTAGTTTCAAGTATCTTGGGTCTATTATACAAGGCAGCGGGAGATTGACGATGATGTCACATATCGTATTAGGGCAAGGTGGATGAAATGGAGGCTCGCTTCCGGAGTGCTATATGATAAGAAGGTGCCACCACAACTTAAGGGAAAGTTCTACAAAGTGGTGGTCAGACCGACTATGTTATATAGGGTAGAGTGTTGGCCAGTTAAGATCTCTCACGTTCAAAAATGAAAGTTGCCGAGATGAGGATGTTGAGATGGATGTGTGGGCATACTAGGAGTGACATGATTAGGAATGAGGCTATCCGGGACAAGGTGGGAGTGGCCTCAGTGGAAGACAAGATTCGGGAAGCGAGATTTATATGGTTTGGGCATGTGAAGAGGAGAGACACAGATGCCCCAGTGCGGAGGTGTGAGAGGTTGGCATGAATGGTTTCAGAAGAGGTAGGGGTTGGCCGAAGAAGTATTGGGGAGAGGTGATTAGACATGACATGGCGCAGTTACAGCTTACTGAGGACATGACCTTAGATAGGAAGGTATGGAGGGCCCAGATTAGGGTAGAAGGCTAGTAGATAGTCTCGTTTATCCTTTCATATTAGTAGTCGCATTATCGCGCTATAATTTCTTGTGCTTTGATTTTTGCTACTATCTGTTATTTCTTGTACTTTGATTATCTTATTTTATCTGTGCTAGCTACTGTACCTTTGCAAACTGCTTCATCAGGGCTTAGTCGCTTTCGTTATTTTCATTTCCATGCCGCTTTGAATTTCTTGGCCTCATCTGACATCTTTTTATGCTTTCTATTGAGCCGAGGGTCTTTCGGAAACAGTCGTCCTACCTTGGTAGGAGTAAGGTCTGCGTACACTCTACCCTCCCCAAAGCCCGCATTGTAGGATTTCACTGGGTTGTTGTTGTTGTTGTTGTTGTTGTTGTATATATAATACACTATTGGAATTGGCATGAAGAACTAAGTGCGTGGGTTTTGGTGTTTTTCAAATTTCAAATACAACTTAAATTTCTATAGCCAAACGTTAATTTCCAAGTAAAGTGTGAACGTTTTCCGAACAAAAATGAAAACATTTCATGGCCAAACAGGCCCAAAGTGTCTTACTTTTCTATTTAGTCTGACCAAAAAGAGTTTTTCTTTTTCTATTTAGTAAGTTTTTAAAATTTAAATAGTCAACAGTCTACGTGACAAGTTTAAGACCACAAGATTTAAAAAACTAGACGCATTTTTAATTTAACATCATAAAATTTAAAATCCTCACGGAAGGAGTAATTAAATAGTATGTACTATCATTTATAATTTTATGATAGACATGTGTAATCAAGCATCAGAAAACAGATTCGCGATTATGATAGACATGTGTTAATTGCCTTGCTTGATTATCATACAGGAAATTCGAATACGTTCTTGTTAATGCTTATTCTGTTGCAATATAGGCTTAGGTCAACTTGAATAGACGAGCATATATTTGACAGAATATTGCGAGAGCAATATTAACCCTGTCAATCAATAATCAAGATAAATTAAGAAGTTGAATCAATTGAAGAATACAACGTGAGTGTTAGATAGTCTGTAACCGTATATCGATTTCATCTCATTGATAATATAAAAATCTTCGCTTTCTTGGTTAAAGTCATTATTTGTTTTATTTTTATTTTTAGTTAGTTTATAATAATAATAACTTTGAGTTTTATTTTTTGTTTAGATAATTACATTAGTTTAATTTAGTTGATGATTAATCACAAGTCTTTGCAGGGCGATATTCAATAATCTTATCACCTTATTAATTGTGTACACCGTGTATCTTGCGTGTGCACGTCGGAAACAACAAAGTGTCGTGGAGAAACCATGTAATGGGTAATGGTCCCATGGAGAAGGGGCTAAGATGAAAAGTGCCATAACACATGAAAGAATTTTGGAACATACAGCTGTTAGTTTTAAAAGATAGAGAAGAAACGTGTTCAATAGGGTCGTTAGTCAATGGACAAAATTATCCCCAGGGCTGCAACAATAAATTTGCAACACTCAGCTAACCAGTTTCAAATTCCCAAAGAAGCTGAGAACCACATACCATGGCTCAAACATTTTCTAACAGTGGCAGAACCAATGAGGTTTTGGTGGAGGACAGGGCAAGTGTTAGAACATTCATATTAAATAGGCCTAAGCAGTTGAATGCACTTTCTTATTAAATGATATCTCGGCTGTTGGAACTTTTCCATGCAAGTGAAGGAGATTCAAATGTGAAGATAATAATATTGAAGGGAAATGGAAGGGCTTTCTGTGCTGGTGGTGATGTTACAACTATTGTTCGTAATATTTGCCACGGTAACTCGAAATGGGTTGCTGATTATCCCCGTCAAGAGTTTACCCTTAACTATGTGATGGCAATATATAGCAAACCCCAGGTTTCCATCCTTAATGGAATTGTCATGAGAGGTGGACTTAGTGCTTCTGTACATGGTAGATTTCGAGTTGCAACAGAGAAGTCGGTTTGTGCTATGCCTGAAACAGCTTTGGGACTCGTTCCTGATGCTTCTTATTTTTATTCGAGGCTTCCAGGATTCTTCGGGAAATATGCTGGTCTTACTGGTGCTAGGTTGGATGGTGTTGAAATGCTTGCTTGTGATCTAGCAACTCATTTTGTACCCTCGGAGAGGTTGCCATATTTAGAACAAGCATTAGCTAAAGTCAATACTAGTGATCCAGATGTTATTTCTGCCATCATTAGTCGCTTCTCTAACATACCAAAGCTGAAAGCAAAAAGTCCTTATCACAAGATGAAGATTATTGACCATTGCTTCTCTCGGAGAACAATCGAAGAAATCATATCTTCTCTTGAAAATTGTGAGGCTTTGAACAAGAAGGATGAGTACTGGATCTCTTCAACCATCCAATCGCTGAAGAAAGCATCCCCGACAAGTCTTAAGATTTCATTGAAATCAATAAGAGATGGGAGGCTGCAAGGTGTTGGTAGTTGCCTAATTCGAGAGTATAGGATGGCTTGTCATGTGTATAGGGGAGAATTCAGCATAGATTTTTTCGAGGGATGCAGAGCCATACTCATCGACAAGGATAGAAATTCTAAGTGGGAGCCCTCCAGACTGGAACTAATTACATATGATGACGTTGATCGTTACTTCTCCAAGATAGATGATGAAGATTGGCAAGACCTAAAGCTGCCTCCAAGATCAAACTTGCCTCCATATGCAATTGCCAAACTTTAAAGTTCACTTCTCTACGGCATGCTGCCTTTTCACTACATCATTTTAAAACTTTTATTTTTATTAGGAAGTGGTACACCAAATAAATTCACATCACTCCAATGTATGAAATACTAAAAATCAAGCCTAAGGAAAGATATATTGCTATACAATACTTGCCAGAGTTGTGTATACAGATATGCACATCATTTGATTGAATTCTGATGTCCACCCTCAAGAACAATGGTAGATTGTATTAATAAATAATTTGCAATGTAGTTTCTGTAATCAGAGATAAGTATCGGTCTTAATTTATTGCAATGAGAGAACCTGCATACTAGTCTTCCGCTGGGAAAAATAAGTTGGATTCTTTATATGATTTTGGACAATTCTCATCTTATGAATTAGCTCTTGGGATTGAGTTAAGCACAAAAGTTTCTCATCTCTTGAGTTAGCTTTTAGAATTGATTTAGGCAATTTTTTTTTTATATATATATATTTTGTAATTATATGATATGTGAATTGTGATCCATCTTCATAATTATTTTTGGAAGGAAACGTAGATGCTTCATGGGTTCAAGCAACAACCTCTTGTAGAAATGTAGGGTAAGACTGCGAACAATAGACCGTTGTGGTCCGGCTCTTCCCTAGACCCCACATAGCGGGAGCTTAGTACACCGGGCTGCCCTTTTTTTTTTTTTAAGGAAAGTAGAAGCTATCTTTCAGAAGTTGGAAAAAAGTAGTTTTTTCTCGGAAGCACTTTTGACCAAGCACAAATTGCTATTCTGATATCGGAAAAAAGTGATTTTCAAAATGATTAGCCTAACACAAACTGCTTCTCCCCAAAATACTTTTGAAAAAGCACTTCTAACAAACAACACTTTTCTAAACTCAGATTTTAGAAGCTTTGTTAAACTGGTTATAAGTCTGGAATCTATGACATGGCTATAGATAATTTTGTAAAAGAAGGAAATGTCAAGAACACCAATTCAAATACTTAGAAACCTTTATACGAGTAATAGAAAAAAGGACTAGAGATAACTAACAGGCAGCAGGAGCATAGCTGTTTTACACGTTGCATCAACATACATCTTGAAAAAGATTTTGAAGGGATGAATTCTGGTCTTCCGTCTACTGATCAAAATATATAAAATTATGGTCTTCCCCTAGAAGTGAAACGAAAATTACCTAAACAATTTCACTCCTTATTCAACACTTTGGGAACTTTGATGTAGGGCTCCTCAAAGCTTGGCACAACAAAAATCAATGCTTCCCTAATAGAGGAAAATGCATACAAGAATCATTTGTTTGCTCTGAACACCGTAGGGCCAAAATAACATAAACAAAAGTAGATGGGGGATAACAAGATTACCTATTCTCAAACTTTTCAGGTATGTTGTCGCGCAAATTATCACCCTCAGTATTTGAAGATCAAGAAAGAATTGCCAAAAGGATAAAATTTAATGTTGCATCAAATGTTTTGATGTTCAAAACTCTTGCACTCTTACTAGTTATTAATACTCAGGTCATCAAAGAAAATCCAACAAAATATTCTGATTCTTACAATCTATTTCAACTTTCAAAAGATTTTTTAAATCCAAGAAAGATCCAGATGCAAAAAGACAGTAACCTTTGACTATTTAATTTATTGTTTGTCAACCTTGCATGGTTAGCTTCTTCCAGGAATCCAATCCTAAAGATACTGTCACAGGTTAACACTAGTAAACTAGAACACGAGAGGAGAACAAAAGAATGAGGAAGGTGTTAATTGTTGTTCTATGTTAATGGATTACAATTTGCAAGCAGATAAATTTCTTCATTGTTGGGTGTCCAATGGCTGACACAAAGGATTAGTCAACGAAGTCTTTTAGCATGGCATATCTGGTGCAGATAAATTTCAATACTTTGACAATTCAAAATATTTAAAAAATATAAGAAACAAATAAAGATTTTTCTTAATTAAAAAATTTCTTTTCCTTTCAAGAAATGCATGTGAGGAAATGATACTTATTTTCTTTTTTCTTAATCTAAGTGGAATATTTTCTAAATTTTTGTTATAATAGTATTATAACTATGATATAGCCCCAAATAAATTAGGATTGGCTAAACTGAAATAATTAAATCATGTCTCAGTGCAACGACATATCTAATAATTAATTTTGTTCCTTCTCATTTTTATTGAAGGATCGATTTTGAAATTTATTTTCTATAGTATAATTGTGTTAAATCATTAAACCAATTTATATATTCAAAATATTTTTTTTAATTAAAATATAGATCGAAAGAAATTTAATGACAATCCTAGAATTACTAAGAAAATATGATCGACACTCTATCAGTACCAATGAGTTCTCCAAAATTATTGTTATCACCATTTTATATTATCTTTGTGCATAGCTATTTCTATTAGATGACATCGCATTCAAGCATTTTCAAAGGGCTCAAATTATATGTACCATATTGGATGTGGCAACCTAAGTAAAAAATAAATAAAGTAGGGGCAAAAATAAGACATAGAAAAAAGTCATGGTACATACTTCACTTCCAAAAAGTTAGACCAAGGGGTCATGTATTACCAAAAAGAGTTTGAAAATATATTGATTTATTGAAAACATAATTTGGTATATGAAGTAATAAATAGCAAATACAAGGACAAATATTTGAAAGAACAAATCCTTTTTGGTTGGTAAGCTAACCAAATAGTTACAATGTAACTAAGTACTACAAAACTCTTTATATTGTCTCTTATATATAGTATTAATATATACTAGTGGCATTTGGCCCGTGCTAAGTCCGGGCCCAAAACTAAGATTAAAAGTTACATTTGTAATTACTTATAATTATCTTTTATGTTTTTTTTTTGTATTAAATTATTGAAAAATTAGTTCGACGGTATTTGCAAACTTTTAAAAACAAAGACTTAATATTTAAATTGAACAAAAGTATTTAAAAATTGAACATAGATTTCTTTTGTCCTTACTTTAGACTTTCTGTTTACCTTCAAACATTTACATGACATAAAGTCTCTTATTTTTTGTTATTTGTTGAATTTTATTTAAATTTTAGATTTTGATAATTTCTTGAAATCCAACTTAGTTATAGCATATGTGTGATTAACAACATCCATTATGAACTAAAACATTTTCTTCCAAAAAGAAGAAAAATAATTTGGTTCTAGAGACATCAATTATATGCTACATTTATTCTTACTTAGATTTTGATGAGGTTACTTATAAAATAAAGATCATTTTAAATAAAATTTTATACTTTACAATATTTGTAGATGTCAATTGATTTAAATTATACAAAGTATGTTTAAAATATAAAGAAAATTAATTCTTTTTCTCAATATAATTAAACTTTCCTTTTACTTTCTAAAGTTATGTAATGAGAAAATGACATTTTTTCCTTTTGTTAGTTTAAGTGGAACCTTTTTTTATAAAATGTATATTTTGATTATTTTCTCAAACACAAATGAAGCTTCAATGCTGCATGATTCAGTTAACCATGTTTCACTATGCTAACAAACACAGCCTAACATTTTTCTTTACGCCCTCCCACCCCCAGCTCCTCCTCCCCCCCCCCCCCCCCTTCCAAAAAAAAAAACGATACTCAAAATCACAAAAAAAAACTTACTCCCTTTTATCACAAGTTGTTTGACATTACTACTGCTTGAAATACTAAAATATTATTTCATTAACTACATATTTTCAAAGATGTTCTCAACATTTTTACTACTCCATCAAGTTTGGATTATAGTTTCTTTTTATGTAATTTTTAAAGTGTAAATTTATATTAAGAAATATATTTATGAATTCATACCGTGTAGTCAGAGGCGGAGGGAGGAAGGCTCAAGGGGGTTCATCTGAAACCCTATCGGCTGAAAATTACACTGTTTATATATGGTTAAAATTATTTATGTATATATATTAGACGTTGAACCCCCTTTTGCTTTTTTGTGTGTTTACTTTTTCATATTTGAAGCCCTTAGTGAAAATTCTGGCTTCGCCACTGCGCGTAGTACGCCTGACACTATTTTTTTTTGTAGATGAATGGAGTATAAGCTACAACATACATTTCATTATGTTATCATTTTAGAAAGTATGCAACATTTAAGTACACATGCATTTTAAAAAATAAAGTATTAGAATATACCAAATAATATCTAAAAAAAAGTTAATTTTGTTAAACATGAACAATATAGCTAATCAACGTACAAATCAACACAACACGGTGATGAAAAGATTCAAAATTTCAATATTGTTAACATTGGAAAATACTTCAAGTCTCCTCCCACTGTCCTTACCCGGGTCTTGGCTCCATCGTACATGTCCTTAATCGTCCTAGTGTACGCCACAGGTACACGTCTAGCCTCCAAGCACCTCCACAGAACCTCCCTTGTAACTTTGTCGTAAGCCTTTTCTAGGTCGATGAATATCATATGTAGTTCCTTCTTCCTCTCCCTATACTGCTCCACCAGTCTCAGTATAAGATGAATAACTTTTGTAGTTGAGCGCCTCAGCATGAACCCGAACTGATTCTCAAAAATATACATGCCTCTCCTCACCCTCGTCTCCACCACCCTCTCCCAAACTTTCGTAGTGTGGCTTAGCAGCTTGATACCCCTATAGTTGTTACAACTCTAAATGTCACCCTTGTTCTTGTACAAAGGAACCATCATGCTCCATCTCCATTCGTCGGGCATTTTCATCGGCTTAAAAATGACACTAAACAACACAGTCAGCCACTCCAAACCTGTCATGCCTGCGCTCTTCCAAAATTCCACCGGGATCTCGTCAGGCCAGGTGGCTCTTCCCCTGCGCATCCTACAAATAGCACCCTTAACCTCCTCGACCTTTATACTCCCACAATATCCAAAATCGCAATATCTTTTGAAGTGCTCCAAATCTCCCAACACAATGTCTCTGTCCCCTTCTTCGTTCAAGAGTTTATGGAAGTACGACTACCATCTTCTTCGAATGAGAGCATCCTCCACCAGTACTTTGTCGTCCTCGTCATTGATGCACTTCACTTGATCCAGGTCACGTGCCCTCCTCTTCCTTGCCTTGGCTAACCTGTACAACTTCTTATCCCCGTCGTTGTCCTCTAGTTCTGCGTACAAGTTCGAATGCTACCGTCTTCGCCGCCGTAACCGCTAGCTTTGCCTCCTTCCTCGCCATCTTTTATCTTTCCTTGCTCGTCCGCTTCTCCTCCGCATCCTAGCTTGCTACCAACTTCACATACGCCACCTTCTTTGCTTCCACGTTGCCTTGAACTTCTCTATTCCACCACCAGTCCCCTTGATGCCCACCGCGGTTACCTTTCGAGACCCCCAACATCAATCTAGCTGCTTCTCTAATGCAACTGACCGCTCTATCCCACATACTGCTCGCATCCTCACTACTCTTCCACGCCCCATAGCTCCCATCTTCTGGGCACTGGTCATTGTCAAACTTCCCCATTTGATTATTGGTCTGTCATTCACGCCCCTCTTCTTCCTCTTCCTCTAGATATCCAGATCCATCACCAATAGTCGATGTTGGGTCACAAGGTTCTCACTCGGAATAACCTTGCATCTTTACAGAGACGGAGGGATCAGTATATACCAGATTCATCTTCGTTAAAATTCGTACTAACTTATTTAGACAGCTTTTTATTTTTGTCCAGAAGGAGAAGAATTTTTAAAAAATGAAGTATGATGTGAAGACAGAAGTATATCAATCTAAACCCTCCATGGAATATTAAAAAAAAAACAAAAAATAAATGAAGATACACACGAAGTCCATCCACACCCTATCAAATATTATTGGTTTGTATATATATATTAACTTGGGTAGTCTCATTAATTTCGATAATCTGTGAGGTTTGTTAATGTAATTAACTGTCATTATCTATATGTTTGGGTCATATGTTCCGTATAATTCAATATTATTTCAGTATGTTCTTCTGTCTAACTTCTTTTCATTTCTTTTTTTTAATTTTTTTTTTAACAAAACTTAAATTTATGTACGAATTTCTTTATGCTAGAGAAGAACCTAAGAGTCACCAGAAGTTGGACATTTGCGGATTTCAGTGACAAGTTCAGCAGGAAGTTGATGGTTTGAGATGTTGAGGTTCTTTTATATATTGGGTGCCAAAGTTTAACTAATTTTCTTTTGGAAAGTATATTTGATTTTTGAATGTTGCTTCTTAGTCATTGTTAGATTTTTCCACATAGGTGGGGACTAAATTGGACACTTTAGTGAAACTGGCAATAGTGTTGATATTCGGTCTAAAATGCATAATTATGTTATTATTTGTCTCACATTTTAGTACTTTTAATCTTCGTCTGATATTAATTATAATAATTTATGCTTAATATTATATTTTTACTTTGTAGGTACGAGATGGAATTTGAAGCAAAACTTATTAATACATAGGAAGGAAAATGGATCCAATCATCAAATTGTGATTACTTGCAATCATTACTTTACATTGGATGAAGTAATGATTGCACAAAAAACAGGAACAATTGAAGTAGCTCTTTGATCTTAGCAATTGGAATTTGTAAGGAAGGAAGCACGTTGAAAGCAAAAGTTAGGCCAAAAATCATTGAAGTTAAGGGTTTGTTCGGTACAGAGGAAAATATTTTTTTGAAAAATGTGTTCTTGAAAAATAAGTGTATTTCTACTTATTTTTTCGTGTTCGGTTGGTTAGTGGAAATAAGTGAATTTCTTACTTATTTTTCCATGTTCGGTTGATTGGTAGAAAATATTTTTCGAAAAATACCACCCTTGCTCCACCAACCCCACCACCCCATACCACACCCACCCTACCCCTACCACCCACCACCTACCCACCCCAAGCACCCACCCTCCACCCCCCAACAAAATCCCACCACCACCCAACCACTTCATTTTCACCCACCCCTACGCCACACCACCACCCACCCCAACCCATCCCGCACCACCGCTCTATACAACCCTCCCACTCGCCAACCCCTCCCAAATTTTCTATTTCATATATTTTATTTAACTTTGATAAAAAATGGAAAAGAAATTCTTATCCACGCCACCACCAACCACACCCCCCAACTACAACCCACCCCCACCTCCCAACTACGACCCACCACCCATCCCACACCAAATTTAACCACTCAAACTTTTCATTTTTATAAATTTTTGATAAGGGTAAAATTAAATATGAAGTAGACAATTCGGGAGGGGGTAAGGGGTGGGTCGGTGGGTGGTTGTAGAAAACAAAAACAAAAAAGATTTTTTTCAAAACTTTTTTGAAATAATTTTTTTTTGTAACAAAAAAATTAGAGGGGTAGCAGAAAACCAAAATTAAAAAAAAAAACTTTTTTCTTTAAAAAAAAGAATTAATTTTTTTAGGGGGGGGGGGGATGGGTGGTGTAGGGTGGGGGAGGGGTTGTGGGAGTTGATGGGGTTTGGTGGTTGGGGGGTGGGTTGGGTGATGGTAGGGTGATTGGTGAAATGTCAATTATTGACTTGTTTTCCCTACTTTGATTAGGGAAGTCATTTTCCTCAATTTTGAAGAACTTGTTTTCCAAAAAATTTGACCAAACAAACATGATAAAATTGGAAAACATTTTCCGCTTTCATACCGAACACACCCTAAACGAGTCACCTACGGAACTTCAATATGCAAAGAAGAAGCAAAGGGTCGCTATGTCCAATGCGAGGCTGTCCCAAGCCGATTTTAGGAGATCAATTTTTCCCAATTCCTTTTTAACTTGGTTATTTCGTCTACGAATTTTTCTACCCCTATAAATAATTTTTAAATACGTTTTGAAGAAAACTTTTGACCTGGAGAGAGCTAGGAGTCGTTATGGAAGCTGACATTAATGGATTTTACCTTTTCTTCCCTATATTGCTCGTCTTTGTGTTTCTTTGGATGATTTATTGTATTTCTTTCATGTCTATGTGGAGCTAAACTTATATTTTTCAATGGTTTTTTCATGACCTTTATTATTCAAATATTAATTTCAATTAATTAGTTTATCGTATTTATTTATTTAATCCTGAGCTCAATTATTTGATTGCGTCATCATCAATTGAATACTGTCTACGAATCTAGTTGAACTCGAGAGTGGGAACTATAGATTGCATATAAATTAAATAGAGTGCGCTCTTGAACCCAAGCATCAGAAAATGGATTCGTGATTATGATAGACATGTGTTAATTGCCTTGCTTGATTATCATACAGGAAATTCGAATACGTTCTTGTTAATCCTTATTCTGTTGACATATAGGCTTAGGTCAACTTGAATAGACGAGCATATATTCGACGGAATATTGTGAGAAATATTAACCCTGCCAATCAATAATCCAGATAAATTAAGAAGTTGAATCAATTGAAGAATACAACGTGATTGTTAGACAGTCTGTAGTCATAGATCGATTTCATCTCATTGATAACATAAAAATCTGCGCTTTCTTGGTTAAAGTCATTATTTGTTTTATTTTTATTTTTAGTTAGTTATAATAATAACTTTGAGTGAGTTTTATTTCTTGTTTAGATAATTAACATTAGTTTAATTTAGTGGATGATTAATCACAAGTCTTTACAGGACGATATTCGATAATCTTATCACCTTATTAATTGTACACCGCATGTGTGCGCGTTGGAAACAACAAAGTGTCGTGGAGAAACCATATAATGGGTAATGGTCCCATGGAGATGGGGCTAAGATGAAACGTGTGAAAAAAAAAAGTAATACATGAAATAATTTTGGAACATACAGCTGTTAGTCCAGTTAATTAAAAGACACACAAAAAACGTGTTCAATAGGTCGTTGGTCAATGGAAACAATTAGCCCCGGGGCTGCAACAATAAATTTGCAACACTCAGCTAATCAGTTTCAAATTCCCAAAGAAGTTGAGAACCACATACCATGGCTCAAACATTTTCTAACAATGGCAGAACCAATGAGGTTTTGGTGGAGGAGAGAGCAAGTGTTAGAACATTCATATTAAATAGGCCTAAGCAGTTGAATGCACTTTCTTATCAAATGATTTCTCGGTTGTTGGAACTTTTCCATGCAAGTGAAGGAGATTCAAATGTGAAGATTATAATATTGAAGGGAAATGGAAGGGCTTTCTGTGCTGGTGGTGATGTTACATCTTTTGTTCGTAATATTCGCCAAGGTAACTGGAAATGGGTTGCTGATAATCCCTGTCAAGAGTACACCCTTAACTATGTGATGGCAACATATAGTAAACCCCAGGTTTCCATCCTTAACGGAATTGTCATGGGAGGCGGACTTGGTGCTTCTGTACATGGTAGATTTCGGGTTGCAACAGAGAAGTCGGTTTGTGCTATGCCTGAAACAGCTATGGGACTCATTCCTGATGTAGGTGTTTCTTACTTTTATTCAAGGCTTCCAGGATTTTTCGGGGAATATGCTGGTCTTACTGGTGCTAAGTTAGATGGTGCTGAAATGCTTGCTTGTGGTCTAGCAACTCATTTTGTACCCTCGGAGAGGTTGCCATTTTTAGAACAAGTACTAATTAAAGTCAATACGAGCGATCCAGATGTTATTTCTGCCATCATTAGTCGCTTCTCTAAAATACCAAAGCTGAAAGCAGAATGTCCTTATCACAAGATGAAGATTATTGACCATTGCTTCTTTCGGAGAACAATCGAAGAAATCATATCTTCCTTGAAAATTATGAGGCTTTGAACAAGAATGATGAGTACTGGATCTCTTCAACCATCCAATCGCCGAAGAAAGCATCCCCAACAAGTCTTATGATTTCATTGAGATCACTAAGAGAGGGGAGGCTGCAAGGTGTTGGTAGTTGCCTTATTCAAGAGTATAGGATAGCTTGTCATGTGATTAGGGGAGAATTCAGCAAAGATTTTTTCGAGGGATGCAGAGCCATACTCATCGACAAGGATAGAAATCCTAAGTAGGAGCCCTCCAGACTGGAACTAATTACAGATGATGATGTTGATCGTTACTTCTCCAAGATAGATGATGAAGATTGGCAAGACCTAAAGCTGCCTACAAGATCAAACTTGCCTCCATATGCAATTGCCAAACTTTAAAATTCACTTCTCTACTGCATGTTGCCTCTTCACTACATCATTTTTAAACCTTTTTTTTATTAGGAAGTGGTACACCAAATAAATTCACATCACTCCAATATATGAAATGCCAAAAATCAAGCCTAAGGAAAGATATATTTCTATACAATACTTGCCAGAGTTGTGTATACAGATATGCACATCATTTGATTGAATTCTGATGTCCACCCTCAAGCACAATGGTAGATTGTACTACTAAACAATTTGCCGTGTAGTTTCTGTAATCAGAGATAATGTATCGATCTTAATTTATTGCAATGCGAGAACCTGCGTACTAGTCTTGGCTGGAAAAAATAAGTTGGATTCTTCATATGATCTTGGTCAATTCTCATGCTATGAATTTAACTCATGGGATTGAGTTAAGCACAAAAGTTTCTCATCTCTTGAGTTAGCTTTTGGAATTGAATTAGGCAAAAAAATCTTTTTTTTTTCTTTCAATTATACGATATGTGAATTGTGATCCATCTTCATAATAATTTTTGGAAGGAAAAGTAGATGCTTCACGGGTTCGAGTCGTGGAAACAACCTCTTGCAGAAATGCAGGGTAAGGTGGCCTACAATAGACCCTTGTGGTACAGCCCTTCCTTGGAACCCGCGCATAGCGAAGCTTAGTGTACCGGGCTTCCCTTTCTCTTTTTTTTTAAAGGAATGTAGAAGCTATTTTTCAGAAGTTGGGAAAAAGTAGTTTTTTCTGGAAGCACTTTTGACCAAGCACAAATTGCTATTCTAATATCGGAAAAAAGTGATTTTCAAATTAATTAGCCAAACACAAACCGCTTCTCTCCAAAAATACTTTTTGCAAGAGCACTTATAACAAACAACACTTTTCTAAACACAGATTTTAGAAGCTCGGTTAAACAGGTTATAAGTCTTTTTTTTTTTAATTAAAAATTCTATGACATGGCTATAGATAATTTTGTAAAAGAAGGAAATGTCAAGAACACCAATTCAAATACTTAGAAACCTTTAGATGAGTAATAGGAAAAATGAATAGAGATAACTAACAGGCAGCAGAAGCATAGCTGTTTTACATGTTGCATGAAGATACATCTTGAAAATGATTTTGGAGGGATGATGTCTGGTCTTCCATCTACTGATCAAAATATATACAATTATGGTCTTCCCCTGGAAGTGAAACAAAATGACCTAAATAATGTTACTCCTTATTCAACACTTTGGGAACTTTGATGTAAGGCTCCTCAAAGCTTGGCACAACAGAAATCAATGATTCCCTAATAGTGGAAAATGCATACAAGAATCATTTATTTGCTCTGAACACCGCAGGGCCAAAATAACATAAAAGAAAGTAGACGGAGGATAACAAGATTACCTATTCTCAAACTTTTCAGGTATGTCGTCGCGCAAATTATCTCCCTCAGTATCTGCAGATCAAGAAAGAATTGCCAAAAGGATAAAATTTAATGTCGCATCAAATGTTTTGATGTTCAAAAGTCTTGCACTCTTAAATGTTATTAGCACTCAAGTCATCAAAGAAAATCCAACAATATTTTCCGATTCTTATAATCTGTTTCAACTTTCAAAAGATTTTTAAATCCAAGAAAGATCCAGATGCAAAAGGAACAGTAACCTATGACTGTTTAATTTATTTTTTGTTAACCTTAGCATGGTTAGCTTCTTCCAGGAATCCATCCTAAAGATACTGTCCCATGTTAACACTAGTAAACTAGAACATGAGAGAATAGAACAAAAGGATGAGGAATGCGTTAATTGCTTTTCTATTTTAACGGATTACAATTTGCAAGGAGATAAATTTCTTCTTTGTTGGGTGTCCAATGGCTGACACTAAGGATCAGTCAACGAAATCTTTAGCATGGCATATATGGTGGCGGGTCACCCCAATCTGTTTTGGTGCTTATGGCTAGAGATGAAAAGACAAGCATTCTTATACCATTTTCTCATTTTTGATGCTGAATGAAGCAAGAACCATTTCGAGAACCATATGGCATTATCTTCAAGAAAATAAATTATAGTATAACTTTGAAAGAAAAAAAATCAAAGAGAAGTATTCAATTAAGTTGAAGTTGAAGTATTCACCTGCCCTTATGGCTGGTTCGATACTCTCCAGATCGACAGCTTGAAGTTGTCCAAACCTGTTTCACCAGTGAAGGCGAGCATCACAACACTATAAAAAAAAGGCAGCCCGGTGCACTAAGCTCCCGCTATGCACGGGTTCCGGGGAGGGGCCGGACCACAAGGGTCTATTGTACGCAGCCTTACCCAACATTTCTGCAAGAGGCATCACAACACTAAAAGTAGATAATGCACAATAAGAAAAATTACAAAAAGTACCAACACTAAAAGTATATGGAATTATCGATTGAGGCTTTCAGCCTTCGGTTAGCTTGGACAGACAAATACTTAAAGTTTCCACCAAGTTCTTGGACGAATACCTCAAGCAAGCTTCAAAGGTTCCACATTATTTAAAGTTCTAGCACAGCGGGAATTCTGACTTGAAATAAAAACTCCGAACGTTAATTTTCGGAACTTGAAGGAAAATTTAAGTGATTAATTAGACAAAAACTCATCAAATTGCCCTGTTCCCCACCCTGCTTCCCTAGGCAAAGAGGGGAAAAGAAAAAGGCACATTTTAAGATATAACTCTACTATCTTTAACATAGCTAACTCAACTGAAATAAAAGTAAATAACAACACCTCTAAGGTATTAAATAAGTAACCATACAACCTTTAATATTCAATCAATGCTCATTCCAAATCAATAAAATTTCTGTTCACATTACTTTGCAAATTCTGATGTCTCAACTTCCATTTTACCAAACACTTAGCATAAAACAAATCAAAACTGCGATAGCAACGTAATCGAAGGGACGCACTTGAATTAAGAGCAAGATATAAATCAACTCTTGAATTTGAAGAAGTTTAACAAACATAACCCTAATAATCTTAATATCAATAAATAACTAAAGAAGATTAAAATGTCAACAACTTTTCAATCATTAGAACACTATCTTAATTCTTTTTTCAATATAAACCAATGAGAAAAATGCAGAGAAAGAGAGGTACCAATCTATAACTTGTCGAATTTTGGGAGCGAATTCTTCAACCTGCATACAAATAAATCAAGACCAAACCATAATTACTTATTGAAAAGTGAGTGAAATAAAAATAAACTTAAAGATGAAATGGGTATTAATTACTTCTTGAGGGGTTAGCGAAATTCGAGCTTTTTCAGCCAAACGAGGAATATCAGGAGGCTTTAAAACACTCGATTTCATAGAGTAACTTCGCCGAGCTGTCGAATGCTTACCCTTAATTGTCAGTGGGAATGAGGAAATACCATTTTTAGTGAAATTGAAGAAGAAAGAATCAGTCACAATTCTTGCTAGTTTAAGCAAATGCAAAGGTTTGATACATGCCATAGATAGTGTTTGTTTGTTTGTTTGTTTGTTTGTTTGATGAGCATCACGATGATACTACTTTAGTTGGAATATAGGGGGGGGGGGGGGGCTGCTTAATGCATATGCGCCCCTAAACTTATTCATTTCTTTTCATTTTGGCACTTCAACTAAGTTTTGTTCCTATTGAGCCCTGAAATCGTCCTCAAGTGTATCTACCAAACACAATCCGACTTACATAGTATTCCATCTTCAATGTAGCACCATGTTAATATATATTCTAATTTAATTATGCCATCTTTTAGCTAAGATTAGTTGACTGAGAGGGAAAAAATAATAACTCTTAATTAGGCTAGCAGTGGAAGAGCAGAAACAGTAGAAACTGACACATCCATGACCTAAAGAATAACTTACCACACTTCTAAAATATTACTCCATCTTCATTTCCCCAATTTAATTTCTGCTTCTAATAAAAACCAGATTTAGGGAGTTTGATGGACACACTTGAGGACGAGTCAGGGGTTCAATAGGAACAAAACTTAGTTGAGGTGCCAAAGTGGAAAAAAGGGGCAAGTTTAAGGGGGCCGCATTTTAAAAAAAAATCTTTTTTCAATAAGTTTTTTGTTGGTTTCCCACCGATGTGTAGTAACCACATTAGATCCTGACTATATCTGGATTTGCTTAGCATAGGACCCCATTTGAGGGATGTGCTCCCTACCAAGGATTTTTCATACCCATGGGTCATGACAGACTCGAACCCGAGACCTCTATTAAAGGATGCCTTTCTAATTTGTGCGTGTAAGTATTTTCAGAAAATTCCTGCGAAAAGGAAATACACCAGAAAAGCCATTGCCACCAGCCAGGGGGCTA
This sequence comes from Lycium barbarum, assembly GCF_019175385.1. Lineage (NCBI taxonomy): Eukaryota > Viridiplantae > Streptophyta > Magnoliopsida > Solanales > Solanaceae > Lycium > Lycium barbarum. Next base: position 29,718,297 of record NC_083347.1, read on the forward strand.
CTGCAGAAGCAACTCGCGAAAAGACCGTTCTGACTCAGACAATAGTCCCAACCGCTCCTATAGTTACACCTCCTAGTGATTCAGATGGGGTTGTTAGAAGTGCTATCAACATGCTCACACGACTGGTAGCAGCTCAGGCCCAACGTCAGGAATCTGGGTCAAATTCAGGAAATAATGGAGAGTCTTCTAAGACTAAGGATTTTCTCCGAATGAATCTCCCAGTCTTCACGGGGACAAAGAAAGACGAAGACCCTCAGGACTACATTGATACTCTTTAGAAAATCTTCAGGATTATGACAGTTACAAAAAACTGAAGTAGTTACTTTTGGAGCTCATCAGCTGCAGAGCATTGCTAACACTTAGTATGAATCTTGGGAATTGTCCCGAGGTGAGGATGAACCTGATGCTATATGGGATGAGTTTGCAAGTGCATTCCTAGACCACTTCATGCCATTAGAGGTCAGGGAAGCTAAGGCTGAGCAATTCCTGAAGCTTAAGCAGAATGGCAGGTTAGTTCAGGACTACTAGTTGGAGTTTGTCAGTCTGGCTAAGCATGCTCCAAATATGGTATCGGACATGAGGGCAAGAGTGAGGAGATTTGTTGGGGGCCTTGATTCCTATTTGTATGATGGGGCCAACATTGCTGCACAGAATGGGGGGATAACTATCTCCAAGATGGTAGCTTTTGTACAAGGGAATGAGACAAGGCTGAAGGAGGCGGAAGCCTTGCGGAAAGAGAAAGACAAGGAGTTCAACAAGAGGGTCAAGTCTACCGGGTAGTTCAGCGGTAATGGAAATATAAAGTTCTTTAAGAACAAGTCACCAGGACCTTCTCCGTCCACAGCAAGTGCCCCAGTCCCCAAGTTTCATAATGATAAGAAGCAGAATTTCAGGCCATCAAGTTCTTACTCTCAGGCTAGTGTGGGTCAGTTGAATTATACCAATCCGATATGCAGCAAGTGTGGTAAGAGACACCCAGGTGAGTGTCGTATAGGTGTGGATATTTGCTATGGTTGTGGCCAAAGGGGCCATTTTCAGAGAGATTGTCCGTTAGCTAGGCAAGGTACTGGAGGTAACGTTGCGCAGTCCACAAATTCAGCAGCTCCTCGTCACAATCAGTCCCAGCAGGGGCATGGAACGACAAGGTCCGGCAATACAGGCGGTGGTCAGAACCGTTTGTATGCATTGACAGGTCGTCAGAATACACAGGCTAGAGCAGATGTTGTCACAGGTACACTCACAGTTTTCACTTTTGAAGTATATGCCCTTATTGACCCAGGATCCACCTTATCTTATGTAACCCCTTTTGTTACTAAGAAATTTGAGTTTGAACTGGAAAAGTTGCATGAACCCTTTGAGGTGTCTACCCCAGTGGGAGAGTCAGTCATAGCTAGGCGCATTTATAGGGGTTGCCCAGTTTTAGTCTATCACCGTAGAACCATAGCTGACTTAGCAGAGTTAGAGATGGTAGACTTTGATGTAATCATGGGTATGGACTGGTTAGCTTTATGTTATGCCACAGTATGTTGTAGAACTAAAGTTGTAAGATTCGAGTTTCCTAATGAGCCAGTCATAGAATGGGAGGGTAATTCTGTAGTACCCAGGGGTAGATTTATTTCTTACCTAAAAGCTAGAAAAATGATTTCCAAAGGTTATATTTATCACCTAGTTTGAGTCAAAGATTCAAATGCCCAGACTCCAACTCTTCAGTCCGTCCCAGTTGTAAATGAATTTCCAAAGGTCTTTCCCGAAGATCTTCCAAGACTTCCTCCTGACAGGGAGATTGAATTTGGAATTGATCAACTTCCCGATACTCAGCCGATATCTATTGCGCCATACAGAATGGCTACAGCAGAGTTAAAAGCCCAGTTGAAAGATCTTCTTGACAAGAGGTTTATTAGGCCTAGTGTTTCACCTTGGGGTGCGCCAGTCTTATTTGTCCGAAAGAAGGATGGTTCCTTACGTATGTGTATAGACTACCGTCAGTTGAACAAGGTCACCATTAAGAACAGGTACCCTCTTCCTAGAATAGATGACTTATTTGACCAACTTCAGGGCGCCCAATGTTATTCCAAGATTGACCTCAGATCAGGCTATCATCAGTTAAAGGTTAAGGAAGTTGATATTCCGATGACCACTTTCAGAACCCGTTATGGCCATTTTGAATTTCTTGTTATGTCATTTGGGTTGACAAATGTGCCAGCTGCTTTCATGCATTTTATGAACAGGGTCTTCAAGCCTTATCTCGACTTATTCGTCATTGTCTTCATTGATGATATTTTGGTGTATTCCCGTAATGAGGCTGATCATGCAAATCATCTCAGAATAGTGTTGCAGACTCTTAAAGATCATGAACTTTTTGCAAAATTCTCAAAGTGTGAGTTTTGGCTTAAGTCAGTGGCGTTATTAGGCCATGTTATCTCAGGTGAAGGTGTTAAAGTTGATTCTCAAAAGATTGATGCCGTAAGGAGTTGGCCCAGACCCACCTCAGTTTCTGATATAAGAAGTTTCTTGGGTCTGGCAGGCTATTATAGACGTTTCGTAGAAGGATTTTTCTCTATTTCCGCTCCGTTAACTAAGTTGACTCAGAAGAAGGTTAAGTTTCAATGGTCAGATGCTTGTGAGCGAAGCTTTGAAGAGTTGAAGAAGAGATTGACTTCTGCTCCAGTTGTGACGCTGCCAGAGGGAACCGAAGGGTTCGTAGTTTATTATGATGCTTCGGGAGTGGGTCTCGGGTGTGTCTTAATGCAGCATGGTAAGGTTGTAGCTTATGCATCTCGTCAGCTCAAGTTTCATGAAAAGAATTATCCGACTCATGACCTAGAGTTGGCAGCTGTTGTTTTTACACTTAAGATATGACGTCATTATTTGTATGGAGTGCATGTCGATATTTTCACAGATCATAAAATCCTGCAGTATATCTTCAAGCAAAGGGAGCTGAATCTTAAGCAGAGGAGATGGCTCGAATTGGTTAAGGATTATGATGTGGATATCCTCTATTATCCGGGGAAAGCGAATGTTGTAGCCGATGCTCTTAGTCGGTGTTCCATGGGAAGTTTAGCCCACGTGGATTCAGATAATAGAGTTATGACCAGGGAAGTTCACCATTTGGCCAGTCTTGGAGTTTGACTTTTGGACTCCGAGGATGGGAGTGTGGTTGTTCAGAATAGAGCTCTTTCCTCTTTAGTTGTTGAAGTTAAAGAGAAACAATATACGGATCCCTACTTGTTGCAGCTGAAAGAGGGGATTCACAAACATAAAACAACGGCTTTTGAACAAGGGGGAGATGATGGTACCTTGAGGTACCGAGACAGATTATGTGTTCCAGATCTAGATGGGCTCAGAGAGCGAATTATGTCAGAAGCTCACAACTCCAGGTGTTCCATTCACCCAGGTTCCACTAAGATGTACCATGATCTTAAGGATATTTATTGGTGGAGAAGAACATAGCAGATTTTGTAACTAAGTGTCCGAATTATCAACGAGTGAAAGCCGAACACCAGAGGCCTGGTGGTTTAGCTCAGAATATTGATATTCCTGTCTGGAAATGGGAAATGATCAATATGGACTTTGTATCAGGTCTACCTCGTTCAGCTAGGAGGCATAACTCTATTTGGGTGATCGTTGACTGGCTTACTAAGTCGGCACACTTTTTGCCAGTCAAGACCACAGATTCAGCAGAGGATTACGTCAAGTTATATGTTAATGAAATTGTCAGATTTCATGGGACCCCAGTGTCTATTATTTCAGATCGTGGTGCTCAGTTCACAGCGAATTTCTGGAAATACTTTCAGAAAGGATTGGGTACTAAAGTGAACCTCAACACAGCTTTTCATCCGCAGACAGATGGCCGGGCAAAGCGTACTATTCAGACCCTTGAGGACATGTTGAGAGCATGTGTCCTAGATTTCAAAGGTAATTGGGATGATCACTTACCCCTCATCGAGTTTTCCTATAATAACAGTTATCATGCTAGCATTGGGATGACACCTTTTGAAGTTTTGTATGGGCGAAGGTATAGGTCACCGATTGATTGGTTTGAAGTAGGTGAAGTAGAATTGTTAGGTCCAGATTTGGTCTATCAAGCGATGGAGAAGGTCAAGTTGATTCAAGAACGATTGAAAACGGCTCAGAGTCGCCAGAAGTCTTACACATATGTGAGGCGAAGGGACTTGGAATTTCAAGTTAATGATTGGGTGTTCCTTAAAGTCTCACCTATGAAGGGTGTTATGAGATTTGGGAAGAAAGGGAAGCTTAGTTCCAGATATATTGGACCTTACAGAATTTCACGAAAAGTCGGTCTAGTAGCTTATAAACTTGAGTTGCCACAAGAGTTGGCTGTTGTTCACCCAGTGTTTCATGTATCCATGTTGAGGAAGTGTGTAGGAGACCCGTCGTTGGTTGTTCCTGCTGATACTATAACAGTTAAGGATGGTCTCAACTATGAGGAGATCCCTGTACCATTCTTGATCGTCAAGTTCGCAAGTTGAGAACTAAGGAAGTAGCCTCAGTAAAAGACTTATGGAGGAGTCAAAAAGTTGAAGAGGCAGCATGGGAAGCCGAAGAAGACATGAAATCCAGATATCCTCACTTGGTTGAAGAGCAAGCAGATAAATTTCAAGGTAAATACCTTTAGTATTCACGTCATGTCCCTTACGTATTCATGCCTCATGTTTCACGTTCACATTCATGTATTCGCTATTCATGTCTCATGTTTTAGCTCTCAAGTTTTCATGAAACCATGTCATGTCAGTTTCCCATGTTCCATGTCATGTTTATTCACGTTCATATATTCAAGTTATGTCCAGACGCATTCTTAACCTTGACCCATCATTCGAGAACGAATGATCCCAAGGGGGAGATATTGTAACACCTTGTGCATTCGGGCTAAGATTTGACTCATAAGATGGGGGTATAATGAACCCAATTTTAGTAGTGTATAAATGGTGTTTGAAACCCAATCAAGACATGAGAAGATCCCTTGAGCAAAGGAAAGACGGAAGCTACCCTACGGAGCGTGTTTTCAAGTGAGTTTGCACCATGTCTCACTTAAAATGAGTATACGGAAAAATCTGTAAGTAATTTGGGAAATTTTCCTCTTGAAAGTTGTAGATCTTTGAAATACCTTTCCAACGGTATATTATGGAGGTCAAACAGACATTTATACAAAAAGTTATGCCCGTTTTACTAAAACAGTGTTCTGCAGATTTATGGTGGAATCTACAGGCCGTAAAAATTATACGGGCCGGAGATTTGGGCCGTAAAACTGGTCCAAAAAGCCCAAATCACTATAATTGATTTACGGTGGGATCTAAGGACCGTAAAACTTTTACAGGCCGTAAAATAGGGCGTAAAACAGGTCTGACAGCAATTTTAAAACTTCATTTTAAGGCTTTTTCACTTCATTCTTCACACCCCCAATACGTAGAACGACCTCCTATTCTCTCCCATCATCAAGAACACCAAGGTAAGCCTATTCTAATCATTCCAAGTGAATTCTAATATATATCCTTGTAATCTAAACAAGAAATCATCATTCCTAACCTAGGGTTTTCAAGAAAACCCATCTCAAGGTTCAAGATTCAAGATTTTGGAAATCTTCTTCAAAGTTCAAGTCTTTAATTCAAGTTTTGGAGCATCACCAAGTATGTAGAGTTTCTATCCACGTGTGGAAACATCTTTGTTCTTCCCCACGCCACGTTCTTCCATGATCATACAAGTTAAACCAAAACTAGGGTTTTAGCCACGTTCATCATAACCCTAAGTACATGTACCATGATATACTATAATTGTATGATTACTTCGTTATTGTATTCTTAATAGTCCCTTTTGGTTATTGAGAATCTGTCTGTAATCCATGAAAACCCATACTTTGCATTCCATGGGTTCCTACATGCAAGTTAATAAATGTAATGCTTATTTTCATGAATATCCTACATGTCTGCAAGTTTTCATGAAATTTTATTATATTATTATATCCATGCTATGATACAAGATACTCATGTTTAATACAAGTCATGTTTTATGAAATTCATGGGCTTCTTAGCCAACTATATCATGTTCATATTTTTTAGAGTTGCACAGATTACCGAGAAGGCTCAAACAGCCTGAAACTATGTTTGCCACCGTAGGATAAGGATCGCTCCGCCCAGTTAGGACGATACCTTTATATTTTTCCCCATTGAGGGACTTGGATCCATTCATGTCATGTTCATGTCTTGTACCCCGGCAAGGTACAAGATGGCTTAGCTGATCGGGCAGAGATCAGACGCCACGTATTAACGTGGTGGTTACATGTCGATTATATTACTGCTCTCCCAACTTAAAATTCTTTTACTCATGTTATATATGCATTCATATTCATGTCAGATACTCCTGTTCATTACCAGGTTTTAGTTTCAGTTTCCGCCCTTATCATGTTACTCTCATGTGCCACGTTTATTTCATTCAGTTGCTTTACATACAAGTACATTCAATGTCCTGACGTCCCCTTTTATTGCCCGGGGGCCTGCATTTCACGATGCAGGTACGGATTTACAGGACGACGCCTCTGCTTATTAGGATTTGCATATACGAGCTTATTGGTGAACCACATCTCATTCGGGGTTTAGACATTGTCTTTCTTTATTTAGTTTTGCATCTAAAGGTATGCTGGGGGCCTTGTCCCAGCAAGTATGTTACATGTTTCAAACTCATGTTAGAGGTTTCATAGACAAGACAAGTGTTATGTTAGACTTCCAGAGTCGGTAAGCCGGTTCGGCTCATTCATGATATTGTCCGCATTCATGACTTAACCAAGTACTTATGTTTAATATTATGACTTACTATGTTTTACAAAAGCTTGTCATGCATTTCACATTATATTTCCGCTCATGTATGCCTCATGATGATTCAACAAGCCATGTGGTTCGCTCGGTCACATGCAGTCAGGCACTGAGCGTCGTATTACGCCCAGGTCGTGGTTCGGGGCGTGACATTAATGGACTAGCCCACAAAAATTGGATCATTAATCTAATCCATATTTATTGGACTTAAATAATTAATCCAATTATATTAATCCATAATATTTGTTTAGACTAATATATCTTGAATTTAATATAATCCGAATTTCTAGCAGATTTAAATTTAATACAATTTCACTATCCACAGTGTGCGTTTGGCAACTAGTGTCCTGAAGAAACCATGTAATGGGTAATGGTGCTATGGAGAATGGGGGCAAGATGGAACGTGCTGTAATACATGAAAGAATTTTGGATCATTAGGTTAGTCCAGTTAATTAAAAGACAGAAGAAACGTGTTTCGTTGGTCAATGGACAAAATTAACCCCTGGCTGCAGCAATAAATAAACTTGCAGCACTCAGCTAGTCAATCTCAAATTCCCAAACAAGCTGAGAACCACATACCATGGCTCTAACATTTTCTAACAATGGCAGAACCAATGAGGTTTTGGTGGAGGAGAGAGCAAGTGTTAGAACATTCATATTAAATAGGCCTAAGCAGTTGAATGCACTTTCTTATCAAATGATTTCTCGGCTGTTGGAACTTTTCCATGCAAGTGAAGGAGATTCAAATGTGAAGATGATAATATTGAAGGGAAATAGAAGGGCTTTCTGTGCTTGTGGTGATGTTACATCTATTGTTCGTAATATTCGCCACGGTAACTGGAAATGGGGTACTGATTATATTCGCGAGGTATACACTCTTAACTATGTGATGGCAACATATAGTAAACCCCAGGTTTCGATCCTGGATGGAATTGTCATGGGAGGTGGACTTGGTGCCTCTGTACACGGTAGATTTAGAGTTGCAACAGAGAAGTCGGTTTGTGCTATGCCTGAAATAGCTTTGGACTCTTTACTGGTGCAGGTGCTTCTTACTTTTATTCTAGGCTTCCAGGATTCTTCGGGGAATATGCTGGTCTTACTGGTGCTAGGTTAGATTGTGCTGAAATGTTTGCTTGTGGTCTAGCAACTCATTTTGTACCCTCGGAGAGGTTCGCCTTTTTTAGAACAAGCACTAATTAAAGTCAATACTAGTGATCCAGATGTTATTTCTACCATCATTAATCGCTTCTCTAACATACCAAAGCTGAAGCAGAAAGTCCTTATCATAAGATAAAGATTATTGAACATTGCTTCTCTCGGAGAACATTCGAAGAAATCATATCTTCTCTTGAAAATTATGAGGCTTTGAGCAAGAAGGATGAGTACTGGATCTCTTCAACCATCCAATCGCTAAAGAAAGCATCCCCGACAAGTCTTAAGATTTCATTGAGATCAATAAGAGATGGGAGGCTGCAAGGTGATGGTAGTTGCCTTATTTGAGAGTATAGGATGGCTTGTCATGTGTTCAGGGGAGAATTCAGCAAAGATTTTTTCGAGGGATGCAGAGCCATACTCATCGACAAGGATAGAAATCCCAAGTCGGAGCCCTCCAGACTGGAACTAATTACAGATGATGATGTTGATCGTTACTTCTACAAGATAGATGATGAAGATTGGCAAGACCTAAAGTTGCCTCCAAGATCAAACTTGCCTCCATATGCAATTGCCAAACTTTAAAATTCACTTCTCTACAGCATGTTGCATCTTCACTACATCATTTTAAAACTTTTATTTTTATTAGGAAGTGGTACACCAAATAAATGCACGTCACTCCAATGTATGAAATGCCAAAAATCAAGTCTAAGGAAAGATATAGTGCTATACAATACTTGCCAGAGTTGTGTATACAAATATGCACATCATTTAATTGAATTGTGATGTCCACCCACAAGCACAATGGTAGATTGTACTACTAAATAATTTGCCATGTAGTTTCTGTAATTAGAGATAATGTATCGATCTTAATTTATTGCAATGCGAGAACCTACGTACTAGTCTTGGCTGGGAAAAATAAGTTGGATTCTTCATTTGATCTTAGACAATTCTCATCTTATGAATTTAACTCTTGGGATTGAGTTAAACACAAAAGTTTCTCATCTCTTGAGTTAGCTTTTGGAATTGAATTAGGCAAAAATCTTTTTTTTTTTTTTAAATTATATGATATATGAATTGTGATCCATCTTCATAATTATTTTTGGAAGAAAACGTAGATGCTTCATGGGTTCGAGCAACAGCCTCTTGCAGAAATGCAGGGTAAGACTGCAAACAATAAACCCTTGTGGTCCGGCTCTTCTCCGGACCCCACATAGCAGGAGCTTAG